>NW_024426774.1:39234439-39785524 GCF_017311325.1 Ursus maritimus | reverse complement strand
TAAATAAATAAATAAATAAATAAATAAATAAATATCTTTTAAAAAAAATTAGGAGGTGTTTATCTTCTCTCTCTAGATAGATGTTAAGTTTTTCAAGAAAAAAAAATGCTGCGAATTTTGTATTCTTTTCTCCCCACCAGGGTTTAGTACTCTGCATTTTTCATGGTTAAAAATAAACAGAAAATAAAAGAAAACAAAAATAATAAAGAAATAACCTCTACATATTAAGTCTAGAAAAACTTCAGTTTGTCTTGAATCTGGTCCATATTTTTATCTATCTATCCATCTATCCAAGTGATCTACAGTTTTCTCGTTTCTATATCAATACTCAAAGACATTATAAAAATTGGATGACGGGGCACCTGGGTGGCTCAGTCGTTAAGCGTCTGTCTTCGGCTCAGGGTGTGATCCCGGCGTTGTGGGATCCAGCCGCACATCAGGCTCCTTCGCTGTGAGCCTGCTTCTTCCTCTCCCACTCCCCCTGCTTGTGTTCCCTCTCTCACTGGCTGTGTCTCTCTCTGTCAAATAAATAAATAAAAAATCTTAATAAAAAAAAAATTGGATGAGATCATGCATATTTATACGTTTTGTAAGCTAAGAAATTATACAGAGATAAAGCATCAGTATGATAGGTTACAAACACATACAAATATGTATGTATGCAAATTTTTGTTTCCTTTTTCATCCAGAAGTGTAGTAGAGGCCAGAAAGGAAAGACCCAAGGGAATGTTTTAGGCTTACTTGGAATCTCAAAGGAAGAAGAAAGAAATAAGAACATTAACACCAACATAAATTTAACTAAGTTTGAGTACCTTTTTTTGGTAAATTATGTATTTTAGACAAAATCAAATTAATAACCTGAAATCAAAATCTTAAGTACTAAAATGAGTATTTCCTAGGATCTGTCTCAATTTTTAGTGGAAAATAAATAAAATTATAAACTATTATAATTCTGTCAATTATTTAACTGCATATTTTCAGTTAACTCACACAAAATAATCAAAATACTTACTACTTTTTATATTTTTTGAGATTAAAATTCAGAGATTTTTAAAAAATTTGTCCCTGAAAAGGTAGTGTGCTAGTAACTAGTATAAGAGCCAACATGAGGGGCGCCTGGGTGGCTCAGTCATTAAGCCTCTGCCTTCAGCTCAGGGCAAGATCCTGGCGTTCTGGGATCAAGCCCCACATCAGGCTCCTTTGGTGGGAGCCTGCTTCTTCCTCTCCCACTCCCCCTGCTTGTGTTTCCTCTCTCACTGGCTGGCTGTCTCTCATTCAAATAAATAAATAAAATCTTTAAAAAAAAAAAAAAAAAAGCAAGAGCCAACATGAGAGAACAGGTCTGTTGGACATCTGTGTTTCTTTCCACTACTAGAAGTGTGGTAGAATAATCTACTAAAATAATAATTTGTGCTTTATTCCACTGCACTCAAAGGAATGTGAGGTATTTTTCTCTTTCACAATACTTGTGAAGAAAGTAAACAACCTTGGACTCAGAAGGGCTATGGCTTCTCTGCTTCAGGACCTTTGTCATAGTGCTTTTATGAAAGCCCCTTAATCTTTCCAAGAATGGATATTTATGTGCCAGGACCCCTAACCCAACTGTTGGGTTATATGAGAGAAGCCTTGTTAGGAAGGTGGAGGAGAGTAAGAGGAACAGAGGTGATTTTTGCTTTTATGATATAGTTTTTTTAATTTACTTCCAAATTAATTTCCAAATAATATCATTGTGCTGTTGTTTTTCAATTTCTTAATTTTAAACATTCTGTTGACCTCTGGTTCTTTTCGTAAGGATTTAACGTACTCTGCCTGCTTTCTAAGCCTCTGCCTGTGTAGTTGTGTCACCTTGTAAGGTTCAGTTATCAGGTTTATCTTATTATTACTAAGTGTCATTTACTACTCAGTCAAAAGGCACTATTCTTATGAGTCCTTTGCTGTCTTTTCCTGGAGTTATTAGTTAATCTCCCATTTTTCATTTACTTAGTTTTGTATGCACCTATCACTTCCACAGATGTTCCAATGTATCTGTCAAGCACATAGTAACCATTTTTTCCAAGGATTCACAAACAATGAATAATGGATCAGGTTGTTTTGGGGTTTTTTCCCACCTTCACTCATCTACCATCCCCCAAGGATGAACTTCTCACAGCTCTCTGTCCCACAGCTGTCTGGTTTGCTCCACATTAGTTTGGTTGTTCTTTCAGCCTGTTAAACAACTATTACCCAAGGATCTGTACTCTTCTGTGTTATAACTTCTCATTATTCCACTTTCTTGATCTTGAATTATGTCCTCTTGCCTTGGTATAGAAATCTAAGTTAAAAACCATTTCTCTTGGAATTTTGAAAGCATTGTATCCCCTAGCCCTTCAGATTGTTTAATATATATAAAATTTAGGCTAACATGTTCATTTTTATTTATTTTTTAATAATATTTTTATTATGTTAGTCACCATACAGTACATCCCTAGTTTTTGATGTAAAGTTCCATGATTCGTTACTTGCATATAAGACCCAGTGCACCATGCAATACATGTTCATTTTTAAAACCTATGTGTATTTCTGATGATTCCTGTTGTCTAGCATCCATTCTTTTAAACGAATGCAGTATCTTCTTTTATCTTTGTGAGAATGTTGATTATAGACTATTTTAAGTTTCCCTCTCTGCTGCTTATTTGTCTCTTTGTGTAACTGTCTTTCCTGTTGGAGGATTTCCTAAAATGTCAGCCATCCTTCCCTCTCCCGTCACATTTAGAAGGCTGATTAGAAGTTGTGTGGGTATGGAAAATCCTTACCATTTTGGGGGCTTCACTATTGAGATATCAGGCACGGAACTGAATGTTTTACCCACAATTGCCAGTTTTTCTGGAGGTAGCCTCCAGTCCTCCAGTATTCTGCTTGGAGCATTTTTGCTGCCCATCAGAATCATGAGAGCAAGATGGAAAAGGTGGCTGGGGCCTCAGCACTCAGCAGGCAGCTTTTCACCTGAGCCCCCCATTTTCATTCCTACATCTCATCTTCAACTTCTACTGAGCCTGGTGACCAGAAACAACTGTGGTCTTCAGGGTTTGATGCCCCCACAGAATATACCACTGTTCATCTCATGAAGGCAGCACGAGGCATTTGTTTGTGCTTGGGTAGACCTGTCAAAGAGCCCCCCCTGTTTTTGCCACTTAAATCAGGATCACCATCTGTGATACTTGGAGCCTCCCATTTCTGCGTCTTTGCAGGATCCTAAGAAGCAATTATCTTGCTTTTCACTGCTGTCCTCTGCTATTGGTTCTCTCTTTTCTCCAAAGCCTCCATCCTTTTACCTTTTCCAATCCTGTATTAACATCTCCTATGCATGACTATTCTTCCCTTCCATTCCTTTTAATCTTGTGAATTTATGAATTTCAAATTTGCTGTCATTTTCTCTGGTTAGTCAGAAATCTAGATTACATTTAATCTTTTTTTTGCTAACCCAACAAACTGGAGAACATAATTCTGTCAGTCACAGTGGCACACTTGCAGAGAGATTTTCAAAATAGAATGAAGCGGAGGTCCTAACAGAATCAATAGGGGGCAGGAAGAGAATTTGTGTAGTGAATCTCTCCAGATTAGGTTTGTGTACTGAGGAGTTCAGCCCCAGGCTGAAAACCTATATGTGAATTTTCAGGCGCCACCATAGACAATTACAAAGGCTTTTCCTGACAGGCGTCACAGGGGAGAACTGGCCTCCCCCCACCAGACTTGGTACACAGCCACAGAGTTAGTCTAAGGTTGCTCTGGCCAGCGTGCTCTTACATATCTACCTTCCTAGCCTACGAGCCTCCATCCAAAGCCTCTTTATCTGGGGTGTTAAGGAAATGCCTTCTCAGATGCCTCTGCTAAGGCCTCGATAAGGAGGTAGAGGGGGAAGGGGAACTCAAAGACACTTGTCCCCACTCTGACACGGTACTCCGTACTTTTCCATTCCTGGCTCTTTCCCCTTGCCCTTTACCCAGCCCCAGGGGCAATGAAACTGTAGAAGACTTGTGTTTGAGACTTCTTCAGCAGTAAAATGAACTCTCCGTCTGTATGCATCCACCAGACCCTCAAACCACTGTGCTATTCCATGGGGGAAAATGGATCAGGGGGGTTAATACTTCCTGTGATTTAGCTTTTTGGGTATAGTTTTGCAATCGTGATAAAAGGTCTGACTGTTACTTCTTCATTGGCTTATTGCTTTAATTGGCTGCTCCAACATCTGGCAGCTCAGTTGAACTCCTCACCACAGTCCTCCTCCCCTAGATTGTCCATATTTAAATCCTGCGCTAATCAGCACACGTACCTAGACAAGGCACAGAGCTGTGTGGCTTTGTGAAAATTATTTACCTTCCTTGAGCCTCAGATTTCTCATCTTAAGACGGTAATATTAGCATCTGCTTCTTTCAGCTTTGGAGGACTCAATGACCTGATTCATGTGAGAATCTTAGAAGTCTGAATTACACAGTAAATGCTGAGTCAATATTAATGATAATATTGAAGATGATGATAATGATGATTTAGATCATTCAGCATCAGATCCCTTTGAAACCTACATATTTTTCTCCATAGAGGAGTTGGAGTTAAGTGTCTAATTCATTTTCTCTCACTAAAAAATTAAACACCAATGTTTAAATAATGATGAGCAGGGAGTTCCAGAAGAATAAATAATTTGAGCCTTGGATCCTCTATTGAGGTCTTTATTTGAGTTTTGGCAAAGAGATACATTGGTTCAGATTGTAAACTAAGTCCCCAACCCTAAGACAACACCTTAGGATTCATCTCAGGCCTGCATTTTAGCCTCAGTGTTCTATTTCTTTGTGTTCTATGAAATGTTCCCAAGCTGTCTTGTTTGCATTATGGATTTTTGTTAAGGCCAATACTGCCCTAAAAGATGACCCTTATTTTTCCTCTTCTATGCCCATAGCCATATTTTATAATTCTAACTTCATACCTCCATGTCAGGAGGGTAGGATAGAAAAACTTGAGAGAGAGATCCTGACAGCCAGAAATCATTCCCTTTCCCATCTCTCCCTGTTGTCAGCCTTCTCAGAACACATTGGTCCAACTGCTAATACTTTTCCAGAATGGATTCTTCCCAATACATTATTGTGAATAGATGCAAATATTTCCAAGATGCATCTGGGTGTACAGGCATTATAACCAACTAATTCAGTAAACAGAAAAGATGTATGCTCTTTATAACTCTGCAGGGAAGCAGAAAAGGCATTTACAGACATTAGATGATGCAGCTGTCCTTCTTGGTTTAGAGGCAGCAAGGTTTTCTTGGTATTCATTCATTCATTCATTCACCTACTCATTTATTTATGTAATACTTACTGTTGCTTTCTGTATGTAAGGCAGCTCTGAGCTAACTAATTATCATATAACACCTCTGGAAGGAAAAATGCACAATTTGTCTCCAGCTGGGCCTCTAGGGTTACTACTTTTATCTGCATCGATTGTCATTCCCTGTCAAGAATATAATGCATTCCATACAAGAAATCTTACTTTGGTTTGTTTATTTCATTGACTTGATTATTTTCTTTGGGCAAACACATAGTTATTTTGGCCACTTTGGAAACATAACCTCAAACAACTATTTAAATGTATATGAAAATAGAAAACCATCAGTGATTTTTTTTTTTTTTTTTTGTGGCAAGACAATTATTTGCCAGATTGTTTTAATACCTTCTACTTGGAAAGCACCTTGAGGATATTAAATTACCAAAGCACCCCTAAGAAGGTAATGAGAATTGGGATGTAGTGTACAAGAAGAAGTTATGTCCTTTGATAGACTCAGGGAAATAAGAAAATCATATAGTAAGTGCATAGTAATATTAACCTAACTTTTTAGTTTATATACTGTTCCATAAGATGTCTTAGGATGCACCGATTGGTCTAATGATGTTGACTCCTTTCGTGAGGAATGACCAGAATCATGAGGGTCTGGAATTATTCTCCTAGGAAACAGTTCAAAGAACTATCACTGTGTATCTGGTGAAAATTAGCAGAAGGGTAGATAAGTGCTTGAATATATTCAATCATAAAATAAGTTATTTTATTCTTATGTGAAGTATGTGTAGCATTTCTAGGCAAATCGGGAAATATTGAGCTACAATTATGAGCAAAATTTCACTTAGTCCATTAATAAAAACAATAGGAAAATAAAAACAAATAGTGGGAAGTGAGAAGTGGAAAGACTATATGTTAAAATTAGACTTGAGCTATGAAAATCTCTCTGTTTCTTCAAGATGCTTATCACCAATTGCAAATGGTACAATTCAATTTCATGTACATTAAAGAAAAGTATGCTCTAACATGAAAACTGATATAAATCCTATTCCTCATTTGGTGGATCATTTTGGTACTACAAAAAACTCGTGTTTTACTTAAAAGGTTTTGGAAGATGTCCTTGAATGAGAAATTGAAACTCAAAATACCATTTGTGTCACCAGATGAGCTTTATGAGTTAAATGTCTTATCCTTTGGACTGAAGAATTCGTATCTTTTTCCAAAGATTGGTTCATGATTTATTAATGGGTTAGGGTCACTTAACACTGATGACATACAGGTATGCAGCCAGATTGCTTGAAATGAATGCCTGGAACCTCTTGGCTTGGTGTCAATGTTAACCATAAAGCTGGTCTTATATTCAAGCTTATTACATGATAATTTGGACATTCACAGGTGTGTCATTTGTGACACAAAGTGGGAAATATTATGGAGTAAGATTAATCGAGACTTGTAAAATCTTTAAATAAAGAAGCAAATCAGAAAACTCATGCAACAATATTTATCAAGCTCCTAATCAGTGTCAGAAGCAGTACTAGTGGATTAACATAGTTGGTTTGCTCACATCATGTTTGGTCCATCATGTGATCTCTGCCTGAATGGAAAACTTGAAAAGGGAATTTATCCCTTATTATGGCAGATGGATTTGAATGGGACGGTAGTTACTTTTTCAGGTTTTCTGGTGATTTGCATGGCTCCAGGTCTGTTATCTTGCTCTGTCCACTAAATCAGCATTCCCCAACCTGGCCCAATGACTGAATAACAAATTGCTGCTTGCTTTGCTCTGCAGTGTCAGTGTACCTTGCAACAAATGCCTGTTATCTGCTAAGCACCTCTAAGCTCCTGACAGTTTCCCCTGGTGCAGCAGGAGCATCTATCATCCAGGAACCACTCTTTTTCATTTCATAAAGGCCTGGCATGGTGAGAGCTGTCATAAGCCATGTGCTGCCTTGAAAAGAGCCCATGATGGAAGTTGGTCTGTCAACAGAGGAACCACTAAAAACCAGTTCAAACAAAAATGTTCACCAAGCAAAACTCTTCCCAGATTACCTATACCTGATCCTTGCTTTCCCCCATGATACATCATAACAAACACTGTTTTCTTTTTTTGTTTTTGTTTTTTTTTTTTTGTAATGTCAGACTCATTCTGGATTTCTCCATAGTTATCAGCCCCTTAATACAAAAATACTTCAAATTCTATAGATTTTTATCTCCTTAATATTTGCCCTCCTCTTAATTTCCACAGCAATTGCTTTCCTTTATAACCTTCTATTATTTCTGATAAAATATATGTTTGGGTATGTTAAGTTAAGCTTCACAGAGCACTTTTCTAAGGCCAAAGTCGAAAAGCACTTGCATGGAACCTAGAAGGTACTCAGTAAATAATAGCTCAGTAATAATTTTATTTTGGCCTTTGGATGCGTTTCTTCACCCACATTTTTGCCTGTTTTCCTAATCATTGACACAACCATCACCATCAGCTTCATCTGTTCTTGGTTCTATGTGTCATATTTCACCGTAGAACAGTTAAATTACTCTAAGTCCCATGAGGGTGAGATCAGAAAGAGTCATTTTCTACTTGGGTGATGTTAAATGCAAAAGCCTTTTAAAAGTCATACTTCCTCAAAAAAAATTAAGAGAAGATATAAGATAAAGCTTTTAAATGTTTCAGTTAACTACCATTAATTATAGAATAAATTTTGAAATCTGTTAATCTGTTGCTTATTTTCTCAAATCTTCTTTTCTATTCCTCAGACTTGAGGGTAGAGGTTCAGTTCCCTTTCCTCTTTGCTTACTCCATAGCACCTGGCCAGGTACTGTGACATCATAAGCACCCAAGGAAGGCCTATTGACTCAATTATCAATAGATATTAAATTGTTACTCCTGTTTCAAGACTCGGCAATTCTCATATCTGTATTCCTGGAGAAGAGAACATGAGCCAATGCAAATGAATATATAAATAATTTGAAAATGTATTGAATGTAATGAAATATTCACCTTTACCAATTCCACATATCCACACACATATTTAGAACCTCTCTGCTTGTCTGAAAATCATCTTTTACATCTATATTTGGGGCCAGGCGGGGAAATAGAATCAGTTTAGTCAGTGATTCCTTACACCCAAGAACATCACTTCAAAAGCATATCTGTTTCCCCCTCCTCTTCGGCAAATTCTGTGCCCTTTGAGAAGTCTTTTCCCCTAGGAAATAGCCCTCACTCCCCCTCATTCCTTTGTTTCCAGAATTACTTGAGGAACTCTACTATCACTATGGAAGGAGACCTCGGTCTTGAAAAGGAAATTTAATAAGATGTTTCTTAAAATTAGCAAAGGTGATCTCAACATCAAACAGGAGAAACAGTGGATAGATTCTACAAATAAGAAAAATGGCAGGAAAGACACTGAGAAATGAATCCTCACCAAAGAAAGAGGGAGAGAGAGGGAAAGNNNNCAATGCTCACAATGAAGCAGAAATGTCCAAGTGGCCAAGATGGCACTACATGGAGACCCCGAGCCAACGACAGTGAAGAGAGTCAGAAAGCTGTGAATTCATGAGTTTTAGTAACATGAGCCCTGCTACACAGTATACAACTTTCCCCCTGGCAGCCAGAAAGTGTTGCATTATGTTCTTAATATTCAACATGAGTAGAAACAATTCCATAAGGAGAAAAAGTCCTCCATATAAAGGTAGGCAAAGCCATAAGCAATCAATTCATATTCTGGGGTGGGGGGGTGGAGAATGACCAGAAAACATATATATAAAAAGTACTAGAAATCAAAGACATAAAATTAAAATGCTATATCATTTTTTTCATTCATGGCATCATTTTGAAAAAAGAACATATTACCGTATTTTTCATTTCTCTTTCATATCCAAATGGTGGTTGTTTTTTAAGTATAAAAATCTACTCTCAATGAAAGATAACTCCTTCCCATTAAGGCTTTTGAAGGGATTTTCACCAATGTGTCTAAAAGTAATTTTAGATGACATAATCTGTTTTTTGGAGGAATGTACCTTCACATGAGTTATACAATTTTGTCATGCTACCCCCAGCTTTCTGCCTCCTCTCTTCGTCCCTGGTCAGTATCCTGTCTCTTTTGTCCTTTGGTTTGCTCTTTGGTGATATGAGAAATTGGAATTCTGGATCACATTGTTAGTCTCCTTAGTCTAATTCTGCTTCTACCGTCTTCCTAACTCCTCCCGAAGAAGGAAGATGTCTCATCTCATTCACCATAACCCAGAAACTCTGAGTATGCTCAAAGGAGCTTTCCTTTAAAGGCGCATTCTGTCTGGTTCTTTTCCTTTTAAAATAAATGTGCTCATGATGATAAATATGGCAGGCACTATTCTATATAGTACACATATAATAACTTTATTAATCAGCATAAAAACTTTATGGGGTGATACTGTTCTCATCCCACTTGAGAGACTAGGAATAGGAATCGAATAGAGGATATGTAACTTAGTGAAAGTCATCCAGTTCTTATGTGTGAAAGCCTGGACTGGACCAGGCATGCTTGCTCAGAGCCCCATGTTCTGAAGCACTGGATCTTGTGTTTCTTTTAGATAACCAAGGGCCAGAAGAAGGAGGAGCCTGTAAAAAGTGTACATATTTGGATCATTATTCATTGACTTTGTCTGAAATCTCATCTGGGTTTAGGATGAAGGTGATTTATCACCATTAATACAAGGTGTTAAATAGAACCGAGAGTGCAACTTTGGCCTGGTGAATAGTTTAGTCTTAAAGTTAACTTCATGTTTGTTCTGGTCAGTTGTAGAGACAACAGCTTCAGTGATTCTAAGTAGGTTAAAAGTGAACAAAGTTTGATATTGGGGAAAGAGTCTCATAGAGGTAGGCCAGGACAGACATACCTTTGCTTGATTTTATGCTAGGCTCTCTGTTAAGAGAAAACAAAAATAGAGCAGGGCCAAATAAGGAAAATTTCTAGCGCTCTTCCTGTTCTAGAAGAATCTGCTAATGCCCTTCCCCAAGTTGCCTCAAACAGAGAAAATAACTTGATTGATTAGATCCCAGGACATTCCTTTTATAAGAGTTGGGCTACATTCTTTAATTTATGTTTTGCCAAATAGCATTGCATTAGAAGTCAATTAGATACTTGTCAATATATTTCAAATAAATGTATTCTCATCTCATTCTCTTTGTTCTTTTTTTTAATGCACTTAGATTTTTCTGAGTTTGATGAGAGGGAATAAATTGATAGAACATTGATAGATTAACGGGTAGAGCAGCAGCCAGGTATTCTAAAGCCCTGGCTGTAATTCCATCAAAATATCACCAAAATTCCACCCTTATCCCTTATTCTTACCAAGGTATTCAATAAAATCATGCAACCTATTATGAAATACTTCCTGGCCATGTCCCCAACTACCTGGATATTCCTGGAGGTCCCTCAGCTAGGTTCCTGCCTTTTCCCTGTTTCTTGGCCCCTGGGCCCAATGCGTTAACATACAGTGAGCAAGCAAGTTGTAATTGGAGACAGGGGAGACAGGAAAGGCCAGCACTTTTGGAGGGCAGGATATACTTATATGAGAGTCAAAAAGGGAAGAGCACACTAGAACTGAAGAATGTTGCGGGCAGGGGCATTTCTTCATCATTTGCCTGAAGGCTTATCCAGGACAAGTCCTAGAATACTTGACCAGTCCAAGCAAACACAGTATTTTAAAATATGTGACACATCTTAACTGGCTTATGACATCGTGTCTGAGACATAGAACTGCATCTGGCCAGGCTGCAGCCCAAATCATCTAAGTGATGATGTCTTTATAGTTTTACACATTTTTCAAACAAGACATTCAATTAGTGCTCATTATGATGGAAGAGATATCTTGGCAACTGATCCTCCCTCTTTTTGCTGCCTCCAAGCAGTCAGAGAGACTTCTGGAAATCTTCCCTCCTCAAAGTCACACAAGACATGTGTTTGTTACTGAGCCATTACAGCCATGCTGATAATTCTAGGGGAGGGAAATATTCTGGTCCCAAAAAGCATGAGCTACAGATGGTTCTGTCACATGGCTGTGGCCAACACATCTTTCAGGTCCCGGGAGGACAGAAAGAATAGTGGATAATTGGTCAATGATAGCCAGAAAGGGGTAATTCCCTCCCCTAGCATTTAACATCCTGTTAGTGCAGGGTTTTAGAATGGAACAATCATAGAGATAGCTACTATACACTTAGGATCTACATAGTGCCAGGCAGTGTGCTGTATGCTTAACATATCTATTGATGTGACAGATGGTGAGGCTGGCCCCATATTTTCTTGAACACTTACCGGGGGAAGAATGAAAGTGGAACAAAATGGAACTTGTTGCAGGGAAATCTGAATTAACTCTGAGATTCTCCTCATGGGATATTTAGAATGAAGGGTTTCAGAAACATTAAAATTAGTCTAATTAATTAATTAAAATGACTTTCAGGAAATAAACTAAGTTTCTGCTGTGTAAGATTGTTTTGTAGGACCAGTGGTATACACATATCTCTGTAGAGCTTCCTCCAAGGCAAATAGATGTTTCCATTGTCATCACTCTTGGGAAGGCCAGTCCAGCAGCAGGAAATGAAGACGGGTGGACAAAGACTAGGAAATGGGAGATGCTCCACCAGATCCTCTGGGATATATTTGACCATTTTTGTGAAACCTCTGCCCCAGCCTGCTTTTGCTTCAAACTACCCCCACTTGTGACTCTTTGTATGGCTGCTCCTAGCTACTGGAACTGGAAGTGCCTGCAAGGTTATGTGCCCCTGGCACAGCCATTACCAATGACTAATTAGTGTCAGAGTACGATAGCCCAGATCCTTGCCTCAAGTTGATACAAATTCTGAGGTATAATTTACACTTCAGAGCTCCCTGTGGCCTAGGCTGATACTGGGATTTTGCCTGTAATTGCATCCTTGCTTGACTTTATCCCTTCCTTTTCCTTTATGGTTTAACACATTTCTTCTGGGAGCAATTTTTTTTTAAAGATTTTATTTTTAAGTAATATCTACACCCAACATGGGGCTCAAACTTACAATCCCGAGATCAAGAGTCGCATGTTCTACCAACCAAGCCAGCCAGGTGCCACTTCTAGGAGAATTCTTTAACAGATCATTATAAGCACATGAGTCCTCATCTCTGGCTCTTACTGTAGAGAACATAGACAAAATCAAATGGTGTGAGGGATAAATGTCTCCCAGTTTTCTGTAAAAGCATAGACTTAAGTTTGCTCATGTTCTGAGATACGGGATTCTATATAGTGCTTCCAGAATGTGTGTGAGGTCTACACGGAAGGAAAAGCGAGGTAAGGAAAGGTAAAATCTGCCCCTGAACCCATGGAAAGGACTAAAAGGAAGGGAGAAAATTAACCCAGGATAGACCGCATAACTCTATCTTGGCCTATATAGGAATTTAAGGTACTTATTTACTTTCCATTTCATCAGCTCCCTCAGTAAAATCTTAACTGTTAAAATTTATTCTAAGTATGTCAAAAACTTCAGCCAAAGAGCATCATGAATATGCCTGGAGTTAAACCAGTTGGGTTTATTGCTTACTGCTGTGGAGAACAAAGTACATATAGGAAACCATGGAGTATCTCAGTAAGATGGTATTGGAAAGAACCTATTTTAGGATTGGGGATTTGGTTAGGTGATTTGGGGGCGGGTCTAAGGAAGCAGGAGTTTGCTCTAGTTTGAATGCTGTCAGAAAATAGGGGTTATTCTTTGATGGATATCTAATAAATCTTTTCTAGCACAAAGATAAAACTGTAATTGGTAAAGTAGCAGTCATATATTTTTGTCAAGATGAGGTGTTTGGTATTTTGTGGGTAGCTCAGTGACTTTTTTTTTTTTTTTTTTTTTGCCTATGCTTAACGCAAACTATGAAGTGGCTTTGTTTTGTTTGTTTGTTTTTAAGTAGGCTCCATGCCCAACATGGGGCTTGAACTCAGGACCCTGAGATCAAGAGTCACATGCTGTACTGGCTGAGCTTTCCAGTTACCCATGAAGTGGCCTTGTTTTGTTTATTTTATCATGGTCCCTGAGTAGCCTTGTCTGAGGTTGATATTCTGCGAAATTGTTTATGTTTAACAGGAGAATAATTTGGCTTTGCTGTGAATTCCAGTCCAGCTTTCAAATGTCCGGGGCTGTTCTTTTTTATTTTTATTTTTTACTCAGGGACCTCTTACTGCTCTTAGTATGAACTTCCTAAATGGTTTGAAAGCTCTCTGTGGATCACATTTACTCTCACTCACTCTACTCGAGCCACAAGGGAACTTTTTTTTTCTTTCTTTTTTTTTTTTTTTTTAAGATTTTATTTATTTATTTGACAGAGATAGAGACAGCCAGCGAGAGAGGGAACACACGCAGGGGGAGTGGGAGAGGAAGAAGCAGGGTCATAGCAGAGGAGCCTGATGTGGGGCTCGATCCCACAACGCCGGGATCACACCCTGAGCCGAAGGCAGATGCTTAACCGCTGTGCCACCCAGGCGCCCCCACAAGGGAACTTTTATCAGTCCTTTCTATGCACTATGCCTCCTTCCACTCCAGAGTCTGGGCATGTATGCTTTCAACTCAACCTCCTTATCTTACTTCTACTGATTGGAACTATCAACTTATGTCAAGACTTAGCATAGTATTTGATGCATAGTAAACACTCAGTAAAAAATTGTTAAATAAATAAATGAATGAATGAATGAATGAATTCATATCTTTGTGACCCAAGATTATGTTCTATCAAGTTTGTATGGTGCCTGGTTAACCAGGCCCCATTCATTGCCTGCTGAAGTCCCATTAATGTGGGAGGTTATCCCCACATTCCTCCTCCTAGAGTTTGCTGGACCTTGAAACGGATCCAGGGCTTGATCTAGTCTGCAAGCCAACTGTTCACAAAGGCAAAGAAAATTTAAGGAGTGGAATATGAGTGAGAAAAATAATGAAGGTCTTGAAAAAGGATTTACATCCATTATTATAGAAATTATTACGTTCAGTAAAGCATCCTTAATGGCAAAAGGAAGGTAAGAGCTGACTATAATAAAGAGAGGAGTCATAATTATCACCCAACAGTAAGGAGGAATATACATTCTTAGAAGAACAGTGAATTTTTAGCTTTTTCTTTCTTCTGTGTATGTGAAAATGTTTGACTCTTTTTTCCAATGAATTGCATGGGAATTTATTTGCACAAATTTCTGAAACACTTTTATAAGTAATAGTCAGTGGTTATATGCTCTTTACAGATTTTTCAAGGAGAAAACAGGCAAGTACAAAAAATTAAAATAAGTGATTATCATATCATGTGTAACATTACTGTTAACATCTTGGTCTGTTTTCTTTCAAGACCTATAGATAAAGATGGATTTAACTTGGAATTGTAAGGTTCACAAAATTCTACTTCATGAGGTATTTTTTTAAAATATCTTCTTAGGGGCACCTAGGTGGCTCAGTCCATTAAGCGTCTGCCTTTGCCTCAGGTCATGATCCCAGGGTCCTTGGACCAAGCCCCATGTCAGGCTCCCTGCTCAGTGGGGAGCCTGCTTCTCCCTCTCCCTCTGCCTCTCACCCTGTTTGTGCTTGCTCGCTCTCTCTCTCTGTCAAATAAATAAATATCTTTTTAACCCCTGATGCTATCTCATATGAATGCTGTTATGCCATTAGTCTTTGAGGATATGATCAAATAACTAAAATTTTAACATCTTGGAACTAAATCTATTACTGTTGTATAGCATATTACTCCGGAATTTAAACCAAATATTTATTATGTCACAGAGTTTCTGAGTGTCAGGAATTCAGGAGGGCCTAGCTGGGACATTCTGGCTCAGGATGTCTCATGAGGCTGCAGTCAAGCTGTGACTGGTGTTAACAGTCTCAGGAGACTTGACTGACCCTACAGGATTTGCTTTGAAGCTCACTCACTTGGCTATTTATTGACTGGAGGCTCCAGTTTCTCAGCACATGGACTTCTCTGTAGAGGTGTTCCCACCATGGCTTCTCCCAGAGTGGATGAATAAAGAGAGAGAGAAGGGGAGGGGAGTGGAGACAGAGAAAGAAAGAGAGAGAGATTGATGATACTGCCTTTTATGACCAAGTCTTCCAGTCACATGTCATGTCTACCATACATTATTCAGTAGAAACATTCACTAAGACTAACCCATACTAAAGGGGAGGAGAACATTACACAAATGTATGAAGATCAGGAGACAAGGATCCTTGAGGCCATCTTGGAGTCTGGCTACCATATAATTGCTATAACTGTATATAACTTTTTATGTAACTTTATGTAATGTATATATCCTTTACGAGATCTTTAGGCCCATTTCCATTTTTGCCACTTAAAAAGTAGTCATTAATTTTTCATTTAAAAGTATTATTAAGTGCCTTCAATGTACTAAATACTGAAATAAAAATTTATTTTATTATGCTGACTAAAATTAAACATTCTGTGGTTAAAATCTTAGTACAAAAATCTTCCCTGTCAGAACCTATGATTATTTTATTAAGATAGAATCCTAGAAGTGAGAATATTAAAATAAAACCTGTAAGTTTTTAGTCCTTTTAATATATATCAATAATGGTGTTTCAGAGAATATATATTTACTAATAATCCCAGAAGCAGCAGCATCTCACTATAAAATCAATAGTATTTATTATTGATATTTAAATACACGACTCTTCTAAAGTAATAAGTAAAAAAATCATATATTTTTATTTTAATCTGCATATATGACATTGATCAGTAGAGAAGTCAAACACATTCGTGTTTCTTTTTTTTAATTAGCAAGTTTTCTCATTGCTTTTTTTAGATCTTTTCATAAGAATGTTAACTTCTTATCACCATGTTTGCTACAGATATTACTTTATAGTAAACCTTTCAGTTTGTAGCAAATCTTCATGTTTTTTACAGGATGTTTTCAGACATTTTATATTTTTGTATTTTTAAATCTATTTTTCTCCCAGTTTTTTGTTGCTTGTTGAGTCCCCTCCATTACCTATTTATTTTATTTATTTATTTATTTATTTATTTATATTTTTAAAATTTAACTTTTAGGTAGTTAACATACAATGCAGTATTGGTTTCTGGACTAGAATTCAGTGATTCATCACTTACATACAACACCCACTGCTCATCACAAGCAGTGCCCTCCTTAATACCCATCACCCATCTAGCCCATCCCCTACCCACACCCATCCATCAACCCTCAGTTTGTTCTCTATCATTAAGAGTTTCTTATGGCTTGTTTCCCTCTCTCCTTTTTTTACTTCTCCCTCTTCCTATATGTTCATCAGTTTTCTTTCTTGAATTCCACATTTGAGTGAGATCATGTAGTATTTGTCTTTCTCTGACTGACTTATTTTACTTAGCATAATACACTCTCACTCCATCCATGTCATTGCAGATGGCAAGATTTCATTCTTTTTATGACTGAGTAATATTCCATTGTGTATATATACCAAATCTTCCTTATCTATTCATCAGTTAATGAACATTTGAGCTCTCTCCATAGTTTGGCTATTGTTGATAATGCTACTATAAGCATCAGGGTACATGTATCCCTTCAAACCTGTATTTTTGTATCTTTTGAGTAAATACCTTATGTAGTGCAATTGCTGGGTCATACAGTAGTTCTTTTTTTAACATTTTGAGGAACCTCCATGCTGTTTCCAGAGTGGCTGCACCAGTTTGCATTCCCAATAGTGCAAGAGAGTTTCCCTTTCTCTGCATCCTCAACAATACCTGTTTCTTGTGTTGTTAATTTTACCCATCCTGATAGGTTTGAGATGGTATCTGATTGTGGTTTGGTTTGTATTTCACTGATGATGAGTCATGTCAAGCATCTTTTCATGTGTCTGTTAGCCATCTGGATCTCTTTTTGGAAAAGTGTCTAGTCATGTCTTCTGCCCATTTCTTAACTGGGTTATTTATTTTTTGGGGTGTTGACTTTGGTAAGTTCTTTGTAGATTTTGGATACTAACCCTTTATCTGGTATGTTGTTTGCAAATATCTTCTCCCATTCCATAGGCTGCCTTTTAGTTTTGTTGGTTGTTACCTTTGCTGTGCAGAAGCTTTTTATCTTGATGAAGTCCCAATAGTTCATTTTTACTTTTGCTTCCCTTGCTTCTGGAGATGTATATAGTAAGAAGTTGCTGTGGCCGATATCAAAGAGGTTGCTGCCTGTGTTTTCCTCCAGGATTTTGATGGACTCCTGTCTCACATTTAAGTCTTTCATCCATTTTGAATTTACTTTTGTGTGTGGTGTAAGGAAATGGTCCAGTTTCATTCTTCTGCATGTGGCTGTCCAGTTTTCCCAACACCATTTTTTGAAGAGACTATCTTTTTCCCATTGGATATTCTTTCCTGCTTTGTCAAAGATTAGTTGACCATAGAGTTGAGGGTCCATTTATGGGTTCTCTATTCTGTTCCATTGATCTATGTGTCTGCTTTTGTGCCGGTACCACACTGTCTTGATGACTACAGCTTTGTGATACTGCTTGAAGTTTGGAATTGTGATGCCTCTAGTTTTTTTCTTTTCCATGTAAATGGTCATCTACATTTTCTTTTATATCACCCATAGCGATGAGATTTCAATTAGAAAATCTTAACACTTTAATATGCATTACATATATTTTGGTTAATTATGTGCAATGAAGACCCAGTGCTTTTATTCCAAAATAATTTCTGGAATACTCTTTCACTTCCTATTAACTTATGAGGTTTCTGAAACTCTGTTGGATTCTGGTATAAGCTGTGCCTCCTTATTCCTCCCCCAAATCTCTGTCCCACCCAAACATGCTGACATAACTCTTTAACTTAAAATGTTCTTAGTTAATTCATAGGGCATTTGCCATGTCTTTTTCTCTTTTTTTAAAATCTTTTTTCTTCATACAAATTCTGTGCATTCACTGGTTAGTGACTTGCTGGGTACTTGATTATTTCTTTCTTTGTTATGGATGATTTTCTTTTATAACATAACTTCTAAGGGAAAGCTGTTGTTTCATTTTATGTATAACAATTTTACTGATAATCTCTTCGTAAATTTAGAGCTCTTCAGTTGATTTTCTTGGAGTTTCAAGGTATGTAATACCATCTGTAAATGTTCCTGCCACCATAAAATAAAAATAAAAAAGAACATTTTTATCTTCAACTTTCTAATGATTACAGCTCTTATTTTTTTTTTTTGTCATATCATATTATATTGATCAGAATGTCTGGAACAAGTTTAAAAGTATTAAAATTTACAAGGAACTTATTTTATTTGTAAATTTAATGTGACTATATCTAGCATTTCACTATTGAAAATGAGGTTTTAAAAGCTTGATGTAAAAAATAAAACAGAGTAGACCCTGAAGGAAAGCCCAGTATTTTAGCATTTTCCACATCCCTCCTCCAGTCACTGTCAGACATTTGATTGTTTTCAAAAAAGGGGACACATTTGAGAACCAGACACTCTGTATATAGACTCTGCTTTTGTTTTGTTAATCTGCTTTACTGGTTATCAAGCTTTAGAATTACTATTCTAGTCGGGATGGCCAAAACCATGTATAATAAAACCTAATATGGACACTTTAATAAGAGTTATTCAGAATTAATCATGACTCTGATGATTTGTGCATTTTATACTGACTTTAGAATGTAATAGAACTCTTTTTAAATATGAACAAACATCTCAAAGCTTACACTCTTTTGTAGCGCTTCACAGGATAACTGCTTTCCATTGACATTTACTATTCTTGAATAACTGTTTACTTTTCTACCAGACTAAGTTCTATTGGGGAAGGATTCATTTTTTTTCCCATTCATTGGCACACCTGTATTAGTGTTCTATTATTATTGTAACAAATTACCACACACTCAATGGCACAAAGCACAGATTTGTCATCTCATAGTTTTGCATGTCAGGTGTCTGACACTGGTCATGCTGGGCTAAAACCAAGGTTTCAGCAAGGGCTGTGTTCCCTTCTGGAGGGTTTTTTGGATTTTTGTTTTTGAATTTTTGCTTGATGGTTTTTATTTTGTTTTCAAGATTCCCCCCCCCTTTTTATTCAAGTATAATTAACATACAGTGATATATTCTTTCTGGAGTCTTTAGATAAGATTTGGTTTTCTTGCCTTTTCCAGCTTCTGGAGACTTTGCATATCCCTTGGCCTCTGGCCTCCTTCCTGTGTTTTTAAAGCCAGCAGTGGTGGGTTTGAGTCTCTTTGACCACTTTTGCCTCACTTACCTGCTTTTAAAGTTTCTTGTGATCAGACCGAGCCCACTCAAGTAATCCAGGGCAGTCTTCCTATCTTAAAGTTAGCTGATTAGCAACCTTAATTTCTCTTTGTGATGAGAAGTAACATGTTCATTGGTTCCAGAGATTAAGATTAAGACATTTGGGGTGAGGGGGATTCATTATTCTGCTTTTGACAATACCCATATTGCCTAGCATAATTTGTACTCAATAAATATTTGTTTTGTAAAAAAATTAATGACTGAGAGCTACAGAGTTGATATATTCTTTAAATGATCTGGAAGTTTTCCAACATTTCCAATTTTCTAAAAGCTTTTAATAAGAATGTCTGCTGAGGTTTTATTTTTAATACATTTTAAGTACCCTACCATATTCTCATTTATATTTTTTTCTTCTGGAGTCTAACAGTGAGCTAGAGATTCTAGTTAAGCCATGATGAATTCTCAGTCATGATACTGGTAACTCTAGTTGGTCATTTCTTAAAGATATTTGTACATTGGTGAGCCACATGCTGTGTTGGATTTTAGTATCAGAGTTTATTCACTTAACATAAAAATGATACTAGTAGCTTATGTATGATACATGTTTATTATCTGCTCCATACTGGGATAAATTGTAAATTTTTACTAACTGTTCTCTTTCTGTCCTATGCTGTTCAGTTTATATAAAATTTCATAATCAATCCCCACAACAACTCTGTTTAGTAGAGTTTATTTTTGTGCTCATTTTATAGATAAATAAAATGAATTTTTGAGACACTGAGTATTTGGTGTATTGTTATACCCCTAATAATGTTAGGTGCAAATCACCAATTCTGGTACTTTGAGGATCAAATTTTATACTATTAACTACAATGTTCCATCAGTTGATGTATTTTCTACCATGTTCTTTGTTCTGGAATGAGCTATATAACATGTTTCTTAAAAAATTTGAAAGCGTATATCTTTAAAGCATAAAGCCTGGATTTATAGGTCTTTCTGAGACAAAATTCCATTATATCCTTTTTCAACAGCTTTTGTTTTCTCCTGGGTCAACCGGGTCTCTTCTCATATTCTCTTGTTTTTTATTGGTTCATTCAATTAGTCAACACATTTTACCAGTTAATTTTTGCCAAGAAACCTATTGGGTGCTATGTTATCACTGTGTTTATGGAGTTATGTCCCCTTAGAGAATAAAATTAAAACAACTAAGTGCATAATTTTAAATTATAATTAGTACTGTGAAGGAAATGAATAAATTGCAAAGAGCCACAATAAAAGGGATGATCTAGTTTATATAGTGATCTGAAAAGTCCCTCTCATTACCTACCCCTTGAAAAGATGACTTTTAATCTGAGATTAAAAGAATGAGAAGGAACCAACCCAATGAAAAGGAATCACCATGTTTTTCATCCTCTTGATACCATGTAGCAGTAATCTGGAATATTCTTTTTGTTGAGGAAGTAAATAAAATTTAAAATAGTTCTCTTTCCCTCAGTCACCTGGGATGCAAATCCCTTTCTCTTCTTTCGCAATCTGTTGTTCTCTATAGCTCCCATGTTGGTATTTTTATTTATTCATTCTGAAATGGGTAAAATTTTATTTCGATCTCATTTTATGAGGTATGTAAGTTTTTCTTGATCTTGCTCTCTGCCAGCTCAGGCTCACATCACTATAATGCCTCACTTGTGATGTGAATATGGGCCTGTGAACATATAACCACTTTAGGTAAAACTTTTACCCTACCACTTTAGATATTCAAATGCCTATTTATAGAACATCTCATCGTTAATGTCCATAATTCCAAACATACAACACATCACAATTTGTGCTCTAACATCAGGCTCTAGGAAGGTGTTTCACAGAATTACATTGACACTTTTGTAGAGAGAGTAGTAAAGAGTGATACTACTTAAATATAATCCTATCAGAGTTTGGATAATATATGTGAGCCTTATTTCTCTCATGAGTTTTCCTTTCTTTTCTTTTCCTTTTTTTTTTTTCCAAACATACAACACATCACAATTTGTGCTCTAACATCAGGCTCTAGGAAGGTGTTTCACAGAATTACATTGACACTTTTGTAGAGAGAGTAGTAAAGAGTGATACTACTTAAATATAATCCTATCAGAGTTTGGATAATATATGTGAGCCTTATTTCTCTCATGAGTTTTCCTTTCTTTTCTTTTCCTTTTTTTTTAAAATTCTCACTGAGTGACTAATAAAACCAGTCACAGTGAAGCACTTGGCACTTAATCTTGGATGGCAGCTATTGATATAGCCTACTTGATGAATGCAGGGTATGTACTGGAAAGGTGAGCATCATGATACACAGTTCCTGATAGACTGGGTTTTCTTAAAATACCCATATTGGTTTAGTATTGAAGAACCAAAACTCAGTAAGAGGAATAACAAAGCAGCATAATAATCATAGCATACTATATTTATCTCATAAATTAATTACAAATGGCAGAATATGAATAATATGTGTTAAAGCATCTGTTTTGGCCCAATTGTGGGAGATTCTGTTGCTCTAAGTGCATGAGCTATTTTGCTGCCTTTGCATAACATCCCACAATTTGGGGAAATATGAGATAATCAAAGAGACTAGCAGTCCATTAAGACTATGAAAATGCTGTGGGGGATGAAATCATGTTAGAAAGCATTATTAGCAAGGTGCAAGTATCAAGTGAAATAATTATGTACTGCTCACATCCCCATACCCTGAATCTTTAGAACCAAATTGGAAGAATCCAAAAGGAAACCTCATTGATTTCATGTGGCATCTTCACTGCGGCTGTGACTAAATTATTTTTCAGAAGTAGAAGGTTCTAATTACAGACTCATTCATGAAGCCCTAAAATGTCTAGTTCTCCCATAAATGTAGTGACATCCCCCCAAATAAGTCAATGGCAGAATTGTATAACATAGCATAACAATGGAGGTCAAGGAACAATACAATACAACTTACGCATGCAATTTACTGGATCTCCAGGACATCAGTTTCCTCCTTTGTAAGAGAGGAAGTAATGCTTGTTTCACAGAAATATTACAAACAGCTAAATGAGTGATGGAGGTGATGGCTGTGTAGAAAACCGGCTCATTGGAAGTCCTCAAGAAATGTTGATCTAGTAATAAGTTCAAAATCTTCAGCCCACTATTTAAATTTCTTTATACAATTTTTTTTTTAAGATTTTATTTATTTATTTGACAGAGACAGCCAGCGAGAGGGAACACAAGCAGGGGGAGTGGGAGAGGAAGAAGCAGGCTCCTAGCGGAGGAACCCGATGTGGGGCTCGATCCGGAACGCCGGGGTCACGCCCTGAGCCGAAGGCAGATGCTTAACGACTGCGCCACCTAGGTGCCCCCTGCACCACCCAGGCACCCCCAAAATTTCTTTATACAATTTTAAAACATCTTTGCAAAAGAAACCTTTAAATGAAACACAAGACAGACTGGGAGACAGCGTTTGCAAAACAAATATTGAACTAGAGTATGACTGAGGAATATAATCAGAGAAAGGATTAAGTAATTGATGAGGAAGGTTTAACCAAGGATGGTAGGGGTGGGGATGGATGAAATGATAGTATAAGTTCTTCATGTTCAAGATCTCAATACATCTTTGCTTCCCCCACAATGACATATACAGTGCTATGATGTTGTTAGTACTTATTTGATACAGACTAATTAATTTTAGAAAACAAAACTAAAAGTCCTAGAAAACAAAGCCACTCTACCCCAGGTTGATAATTACTGTGAGCCATGGCTCCCACCCCCCCTCCAAAAAAGTGGGTGAAAATATTTGAAATATTAAGACACCAAATTGATGAGTTTTCTCACATACTGGAACACATACTGAACAGCTGAAAAGGAATGTATTTTGTAGTCAGGACACTAGTAAGTATTTAGCTATATGCTACTTACCATTTCAAAACTATCCCCAAAGCAGTGTTGAGTATGGGAGAGAAAAAGATCCCTATGAGAATTCACAAGCACATGGCTTACTAAAGTCTGAAATGGAAAAAACAAAGCTCTATTCATATAGGACATAAATAAAGCAATTTTCCTGTCCCTGGTTTATATAACTACAGTGAGTTTTAGAAACAAATCATCTACAAACAAATGGCCTTTCATAAAGTCACAGGGCATTTTTTCAAGGAGATATGGCCAGAGAAAATACAAAGAAATCATATTTAAGGGCCTACTTTCTCTTTCTCGCTGCTTTTCTAAAGGCCTGGAAAATAAGTTTGTTTGGAGTTTCTTGAATCACGCTGTGCTTGACATACATTGCTCCCCGAAAATAATCATTTTGTAGCCACTTTTGTGTTTTGAAACCCTGGAAACTCAGAGCTTCTCTCCAGGCCTGCCCCATGGGTACATTTTTACTATTTGTCTTTCTAGGAATTGCCTTGTTGTCATACAGTAGTTATTTCCGTATGACTTTATTTCTGTAACATCAGTGGTGATGTTCCCTCTTTCGTTGCTGACTTCAGTAATTTGAATCTTGCTTCTTTTCGTGATCAGGCTAAATTTGTCAATTTCATTAATCTTCTCAAAGAACCACTTTTGGTGTCACTGATTTCTCTGTTGTTTTCCTATTCACTATTTCTTCAATTTCTGCTCTAAACTCCTTTCCTTCTGCTTGCTTTGGGTTTAGTTTGTTCTTCTCTCTCTAGATTCTTAAGATGGGAGTTCAGATGAATTTTTGTCTTTTTTCTTTTTTAATATGGTCATTTACAGCTATAAATCTCCCTCTAAGTATTGCTTTTGCATCACCCCGTAAGCTTTGATATGTTGTGCTTTGTTTTAATTTCTTCCTAGTGTTTTCTAATTTCCTTTGTAAGTTCTTCTTTGCTGCTTTAATTATTCAGGAAAGTGTTTAATTTCCATATGTTTGTGAGTTTCTCAAATTTTCTGCTGCTGTTGATTTCTAATTTAATTCCTTTAGGGTTAAAGAACTTACTTTGTATTTCAATCCATTTAAGTTTATTGAAATTTATCTGATGGCCTAACATAAGGTCTATCCTGGATTTTGTTCCATGAGAGCTTGAGAAGAATGTGTGTCCGGCTGTTGGATGGACTTTTCTATAAATGTCATATCTACTCAGTTTACAGTATTGTTCGTGCCTTTTAATTCTTTATCTGCTCCCTAATTATTCCATCCATTTTTGAAAGTCAGGTATTAATGTTCCAGTTATTATTGCTGAAGTTTCTATTTCTCCTTTAAATTATGTCATTTTCTTAGCTTCATGTGTTTTGGAGCTCTGTTGATAGGAGCATGTATGTTTATAATTTTTATATCATCCTGATGGATTGTCCTCCTTAAAATAAAAGGACTTTCTTTATCTTTAGTAATGATTTTTCTCTCAGTCTATTTTTCCTGATTTTAGTAGACCTATTTTGGCTCTCTTTTAATTGTCACTTTCATGTAAATGTTTCCATGCTTTTCCTTTTGATATATTCGTGTCTTTGAATCTAAAGCATGCATGCTGTAGAGAACATATCTATTCTGCCAGTGTCTCTCTTGTGATCGAGGTGTTTAATCCACTTACATTTAATGCAGTTGCTGATAAGGCAGGATTTATATCTGTGCTTTGCTATTTCTTTTTCTCATGTCTTTGCTTTTTTTTTTCTGGATTCCTTGATTGTTGCCTTCTATTTTTGTTAAATATATATTTTCTAGTGTACCTTTTTAATTCCCTTGTTGTTTGTTTCACTATATTTATTTATTTTTTTGTAGTGCTTGCTCTGGAGGTTATGATTAGCACCTTAGTTTAAAACAATCCAGGGGCTCCTGGGTGGCTCAGTTGGTTAAGCAACAGCCAGGGATCAGCCCTGCATCAGGCTCCCTGCTCAGCAAGGAGCCTGCTTCTCCCTCTCCCGCTCTCCCTGCTTGTGCTCTCTCTCTCTGTCAAATAAATAAGTAAAATCTTTAAAAAAAAATTTAAAACAATCTAGTTGATTAATGCTAACTTAATTTCAATAAAATGCAAAGATTTCTCTCTAAAATACACCTATTTCCTCTCCCTTCTTTATACAAAGGTACATCTGTATACATTATAAGCCCATTGACACAGTTTTGTATTTATTGTTACGTAGTTATAAATTTAAAACAGATTGAAAAGAATTTCAAACAAAAATACATTTATGTTGCCTTTCATAATACCCAAGAAATTATTACCCCTTACCAGTATCATTTCCACACTTTCCTTTAATTCATTATACATGGTTTCCTGTAGTTCTTTGAATATATTTATAATAGTTTATTTAAAGTCTTTGAATACTAAATCCAAAGTGTGGTCCCCCCAAGGGCTTTCTCTGTTGATTGCTTTTTCTCCCTGTGTATGTGGGCTCACTTTCCTGTTTCTTCCCAAGCTTTGTATCTTTTCTTTGTTACAAACAGAGATGTTTGTAATCACTCTGGTATCCGGTCTCTCCACCTCCCACTGAACTAAGCTCTGAGTCATTCAGATGGCCACCTAAGCATAGATATTTCCCAGGGAGCTGAAAGTTCAGGCAAAATATTGACTCTGCACAGGGAATGATACGTTTAATGGAGCTCCAAAAGCTGTCCAATTTTTTCATTTTCTGCAATGATGCTGGCTTTTGCCTACTGTATTACTAAGCTGGGGAGGGAATGAGCGGAGAGGAGAATAGCTCTGAGTTCAAGCATCACAGACCTTGTGTCTCACCGAAATTCAGTAGTTTGTCTTGTGTAGAAATTTTTCAGTTTATTCTGTGGCTCTGGTTAATTGCCAGAGTTCTAAAATGATTTATTTTAGTTGTTTTGCTTATTTTTGTTGTTTCAGGGGGAGAGTGAGTTCATCAGGGTCCTCACTCTGCCATTCCAGAAGCTGCTCATCCCATTTTAAAATGTACATTTCCAACATAGTATCAATCATGGTGCAGTGTCTGAAAACTAGAAACACGGTTAAATCTGATGCTGACATTTTCAGAAAACCTGTGATCGCTTAGAAGAAAAAAAATTTGCACAGCTAAGTAACATAGTTAACAAGGAAGAAGCAAAGATACATAGAATTTCCTCATTTTTATTGGTATTCAGTTAAACTTTATAAAAAAAAGAAATGAAAGAGGTCTTAAAAGGGATATTACATACTAATCCCACATAAGATTTATCAGATGGAGGAACCAGCAGCCACTTTTGTATCTTAACTTACTTTCCAATTTTACAATTCATAAAATACTCACCAAGGCATGACACAAGTTTGGAGTTCAAGCACAGTGCATTTTATGTTGCAAGATCCATTAAAAGCAATAATTTGTAAGATCCTCAATAGGAAAGTGTGCATTTTTTCAAGGAATACTTCAAAGAAAGAAGCAGGACTCCTTGATCTAATTTTATGTGAAAAGTAATCTCATTCTCATCTGTGGCCACTTCTTTCCTGTGATTATGGTTGAAGTTGGAAAACTAAGAACAGAATGAGCAGTGTCTCTTCGTGTCAGTAGTTCTTTTCCACAAGTATGAAATAACGATCTGGCTTTCCCCTGGGGAGATAGCAGTAAATCTCATACTCTCAGCAGGAAATAGCAGAGACTTTGATCATGAACTCATTCTGCTCTGTGTCACCTTTCTCTGCCTATTTCTTTTACTTAGTTGCCTGAAGTGCGGAGTATGAGCATGGCTATTAGACAAGATTCACTTATTTTGCATCATTAGCCTACTGACTTTCCTTCCTCTATGGAAAGTAGAATGCTGATGTAAAAAGGCAGTGCCAGAGGGATGGATTTGGAAATGTCCCAGCTCTGCCCCTTACCAGGTCTGTGAACTTGAGCTTTACTCTTCCTAAGTCTCACTCCTTATCCATAAACTGGAGGCTACTGTTTCTCCCACTTAATTTTTTTAAACTATCAAATGATATCTAGCACTTTCATCGAATGATGAAAACACCATTAAACACAATACTCAATATAAATACAAGCTGTTTCAGCTGCTATTAGGATTAATACAATTCCATTGGACAAATCTTGGGGGGGGGAAGAACTCAACATTTATACCAATATTTAATACACAATATAGCTTTTAATCCAGACAATAACACTTTCTATATATAAGCAATGATCAGTCTTTACCCTCTTGTCATTTTTGCCTCGTTTATTTACTATTTGTTTAAGATATCAAAACCAAATTACACAGAAATGCTCAACACTGCTTTGCAGGAATTCTGATATAAGATCAACACATGAGTTTCACCAAGTCAGGCTGGCTTATATAAGAACTGCAGAAGCAGGATGGTTGATTAGATCCCACCTCCCTGCAGCTTCTAATGGGTGATGAGACACGTGGAGAGTTGACATTTGGTGTAGATGGATTTTCACAGTTCTTTGAAGAAAAGTAAAAAGATTATCCTAGTGTTCTAGTTTGTAAATTAATAAGTAGACAAAGAACTAGTGAAAAACAAACAATTAAAAGAAAAATACTGTATTCTGTGCATGCCATTTGTTCCTGTGATCCCCATCTGTTTGCTAAGACTAAGTCATCCCTTATGAGGAAAGATGGCCAAATCATAAGATTATGTCCACGGTTTTGTCTTTAATTCCTTAAATATGTATTGAGTGCCTGCAAAGTTCCATACATTCTTCAAAATGCTGGTGATAAATATTAAGCAAAGTAGACAAGGTCTAGAATAGTGCCAATGTGAGAAAAAAAGGGTTAGGTTCTCACCTGTATGTCTACCTTCCCTTTTTTGTTCTGTTGTTACAAATATAAAACTGCCTATGCCACATATACTTAATTTTTTTAATTTTAGGAAGGTTGTGGATATTTGAAATAAACCTACAAAATTTTCAACATAGTACAGATATCATTCAGATCTTTCTCCTCCATGAAGGAAGGTTTCCTGTCTTCCGCTCTCCAACCCCATCCCACCTCAGCTCTCCATCCAGAAATTGTTATTTCACCTCCCCTGACTTTTCTTAGTGTTTTACCACGTCTCTCATGATCCTTATCATGATCCTCTACCTTCTGTTAAGATTATCTATGTATATGTTTTATCCTCTTTGGTTTCTTGTAATTTCCTGGAGGGCAGCATCTATACCTGACTCAATTCATTCAATCCCATGACATCTGGTATATACAAGATGCATTATATACCTGCATAATTCGTCTTTCCATGACACTTGGATCATTGCCCGGAACATAATAGGTGCTCAATAAATATTAAATCCAATGAATGATTGCATGATGTCAGGCTAAATTGAAGGAAAATGCATATATAAATGTAAGATGTACTTTTTAGTGCCCTTGGCAGTTTTGAAGACAGGAATAATGACTCGGGACTTTCAAAATATCTATTTCTTTTCCAGACGAGAGAAAAATATGTAAGGCTCTTTTAGGGCTCCAGATGCAAAATAGTTATGCAAAAGCATCCCTAAACCCTATAATTGAAGTGATATTTGATAAATTAATTCCTTCACCAGAGGGTTAGTTCCATTTGTAAAATTTAAATCTGGACAAGATCTGAGACCGTATCTATGTTAGATCAAATAAGGGAATTAGAAAGTTAAATAAAAATTGCTTCGACTCCAAAGACAGTCAAGAGCACAGTCCAACTGAAATGCAGTGTTCTTTTTCATGGTTGCAGTCTGAGAGAATGAAAGCTTCTCAGTTCAGTACACGCTTGACACTAAACTTTACTTTCCTAGTTTTGAATGTTTTCTAATGACTACGAAGCTCCATAAAATGAAGTCATTATGTTCTTGCTCGACTAGTTTGAGTTCCATGAGGCTGGTATGCTGGAGACAAATCATGGTTCCTACTCTCATTTGTTTTCTTCCTTTTATTGTTAAATTAGCACTTACCTATATTGTCATGAGTCCTTCACTGCGTCTTTTCGTTGTTGTTGTTGTTGTTGGAAAGGGACGGAAACATTTTATTTACTTATTTCATTTTTATTTTTATTAAACAGAAGACATTGATTTAGATTTAGCTTAGTTTTGTTTTAAGATTTATTTATTTATTTGAGAGAGAAAGAGAGCACAAGCAGGGGAAGGGGCAGAAGGAGAGGGAGAAGCAGACTCCCCGCCAAGCAGGGAGCCTGACACTGGGCTTGATCCCAGAACCCCGAGATCATGACCAGAGCCAAAGGCAGATGCTCAACCGACTGAGCCACCCAGGCACCCCTATTTTTATATATTTTTTTAATTTATGAGTCAGATTTTTCCCCAACTATGAAGGTATGATTGATAAATAAAAATTGCATATGTTTAAGGTGTACAATGTGGTATTTTGATATAAATATACCTTGTGTAGTGACTACCACAATCAAGCAAATTAACATATCTATCACCTCACGTAATTACCATTGTGTGTAATTGTTCCATACTCTTCAAAAGTGTCAAGGTCTCGAAAGTCAAGAAAAATAGAAACTTTTCCAAAATGAATAAAAATAAAGAGACACGACAACTAAATACAATGTCTGGTTCTGAAATGGATCCTTGCATGAGAGACTATGGACTCTGAGAACCAAACTGAGGGCTTCGGGGGGGGGGGAATGGGATAGGCTGGTGATGGGTAGTAAGGAGGGCACGTATTGCATGGTGCACTGGGTGTTATACGCAACTAATGAATCATCGAACTTTACATCAAAAAAATAAATAAAATAAAAAAGAATGAAATGGATCCTTAGCTAAATATTACATTATTGGAACACATGCAGAAACTTGAATGAGGCCTAAGGAATAGATAGTAGTAATAAACCAATTTTAACTTCCTGACTTTGATCATCGTAACATGGCCATATAGGAAAATATACTTATTTTATAACAAATGCAGTTATCTGTATTGTACTTGGAACTGTTCTGTAATTGTGGGACTGCTCCAAATCAAAACCAAAATAAAATAAAAGTCAAACTGAATGCACATATCCTTGCATTCAGTGGAGAAATCCCACTTCTAGAAATCTATGGAGATGCTCAAGCAAGAGTGTCAGGGTATTTGTATAAATATATTCATGGTAGCATTATTTATAATATGGAACAATTGGAAATAGTCTAATATTCAATAATAAGAAGTGTTAAATTATGGTTGGTTCATGGCATACAGTATCATAAAGCTGTCAGAAAAAGGTTGATCTGTATGTATAGACACAGAAATTGTTCAAGGCATGCTGCTGAGTGAAAAAAATGCAATATTCAGAACAAATATGCAGTATGATCTAATATTCATTAAAAGACAACTCTAAAACAGCCAAAAATTAAATGTATACTGTTCAAAGGCTCATGATCAAATTAAACTGCAAGATATATGCTATATAAGTTATATATCCATGTGTACTTTAGTAGTCCTGGGTCATTCTTCTGTTATTTATATTCCACTTATTGCATAAAGAGATTAAAATGGAAGGTTACTTAGCAAAAACAATCTCATTTATTCAGATTTGCAGATCAAACCACCTTTTCACATAAACATAAGCAACAAATACTACCTTGTATTCAATCCAAATACAAGGGCATTATCCTCTTTTCTACATCAGGGTTTTCTTAGAAGAGAAGCACCCACTCATTTCAAACGAATGGTTTCATAACGTTGGGGAAAGAATGAATTCTCTGACCTTGAAGTGTCCATTTTCTTTTTCCCCTCTCTTTCTGTTCATTTTGTCTTCACACAGCATCTACCTTTTTGTGAGGTGATGCCAGAAAAAAAATTACTGTCGGCATTTCTTTTTTTACCCAGAAGCGTAGCCTGGACACAGCCAAGCTGATCTATTAATTCCAAAGCTCAGTACCTTAGCTAAGAATCTATAACATTTAATGAAAACGAAAATTGTCCTCTTAGAATTTTACACAGAGATATTTGCTAAGCCTTTTCAAGCTCAGAAGATAATCCCCAAACTCAACTGTTCTAAACTTGTATCTTCAGGCAATTTCAGCTAGAGCATCACATCAGCTGCTCTGTCCTAGGGGAAGGATTCGCACAGTGCTGGGAGAAGTACTCAGCTACACTGTTGCTTTCCACCAGGTTTCCAAGCTGGCCTGGGATCCCTTAGCGAGAGATAGGGTGGTGTGACTCAAAACCCAGTGACACGCCATCCTCACGAAGTGTCCCCCCTATCCTGCCCAACTTATTTCTCTTCTTGTGATTTAGTTTCCTCCTTAAGAACTAACATTAGTCAAATGCTAAGTGCTTTGAGTATATAATTTTATCACCACAACACTCCATAAAAGGAAGTACTATATTCACAGTTTACTGATGAGCCGATAAAGGGTCTAAAAACAGTTTATACAGTACACAACTTGACAAAAATTTGTTCTCTACACCTCCATATTTTTTAACTGGCTTTTTTTTTTTTTTTTTTTTTTTGCACCTTGGCAGCACTCATTCACACAAATATATATGGAATATGTATATGTCCTTGTCATAGGGTATAGCAATGATTTAGCAGTGACAGTGACATGTGTGTGCTAATATACCTTCTGGCTTATTATTCTTTAGCTCTTCCTAATACTTGCACTGAAACATTTCCCATAAGGCCCATTTCTATATTATCTCTTAAAAAGATTATATACTGAATTGTAATTATTTATTAAAACGTCTGTAACCTCCACTGATCAAAGTTTCTATAAGGGCAGGTCTAGTGAGGATGACATTTGTTATTAAATTTCTGGCTTCTGCCTTATTTGCTATGAAGCCTACTATGTATTACATTTTGAATAAATGATCATCAGGCTCATTCAAGTCAAGGATCTTATCATCACAGTGTAGTTTTTCTGTTCGCCAGTTAAGATGTCTGCAGTTCATTTATTCTTTGATTCTATCATATGTGTCTTTGCCCTTTTACATCGAAGGCCATAGTAGAAAACAGAGTTTGAGATAGTACCTAAGGGAAGAGAAAAGCCTAACACTCGAGATGGCCGTTTCTGTGAAGAATCCGTTTTGAGTCATACATGGGCCGTTACAGGTGGAGTTTAGGGTGCAGTGTTCCCCTAGAAGAACCACGTGATGAGCAGACACAGCAGGGACAAGAGAGATGACCTGGTATGAGATGCCCTTCAGCAGACGTAGACTGGCCCCCAGAAAAATGGGGGATTCCTATGAATTTACTGAGTAGATTCTTTTTCATAAAGCAGGGATCCTGTGTGAGCTGGCAAGGCAAAGAACAATAACAACTACAATAATTATGTGTGCTAATGTGACTTTATTTCTGTCCACAAGCTGGAGACATCCTGAGGCATTTAGGTTATAGAGAAATTAGAGTATGAGAACCAGTGGGCTAACATGACATCTTCAGTATTACACTGGAGCAGAGCGGAGGCTCACAAAGGCTCCACCCTCAAATTCCAGCTATTCTTTTCATATTCCAATTCAGTTGCTTTATTGGTTCATGGTTCTCTACCTGGATGATCCTTCATTATCTTCACTACAGTGAATTCTATCCAACCTTCAAAGCTCTAGCAAAGCTCATCCTCCATCACATTTCATTAGACATCTGTTTGATGATATGATGTACCTAAAGGTGTCTTAAATCTACACATACATTTTGGTGATAAATTATGCCTTTGTCAACACTTGTAAAGGACACAAAAATCAGAACAATATTACTCATACATGCAGGATATTAAACAAGCCCTGCATTGCCCACCTTGTAAATGCCAGAAACAATTCTAATATGACTTTACTCACATGTAGGAGCGATGAAAAACATGAACTGAGCACCTAATATATGCCAGGTATTAGTCTAAATTTACAGCATCACTCACAGATAGGAGATGAAATGAACACATACTGACCATATTTGATAGGCACAGTTTTTATTACACTAGTCCTAAAGAAATGGACACACTCTGACTGCCTGTTATGTACCAGGAACTACTCTAGACAACATTACTCGTGTATAGGAGAAGAAAGCATGTATTGAGCATATAGTATGTACCACACACTATTCAAATACAACCTTACTCATACAGAGGGAAAGAAAACAAGCATTCATCAAGTGCCTAGTATATCATAGATGTATTCTAGTACAAACTTAGTCATGCAAAGGTGAAAAGTAAGACTATGCATTGAGCACCAGGGATAGGCCAGTTACTAGCTTAGCACGTTACTCGCACATCAATGGAAGAAAAGGAGCACACACTGAGTGCCCCGTATATACCAAGTAAAGTCCAGTACACACCCTACTCATACATAGTAGGAGTGACAGGAAAATGAGTATGTGTTAAGAACTGACCATTAGGCAGGTACTATTCTGAGACTACATTATTCACACAGCTAAGAAGACAGTAGGGCATCGATCACCAGCTACTACCAAGCATTATTTTAGAACATTACTCACATATAGGTGGAAAGAAACAAGCGGTCACTTAGTACCACATATATTCCAAATAATATTCCAGTCGCATCATCTGCACACTTGGAAAAGGTAATGATACATGGAACAGCTAGTATATGCCCATCACTATTCTAGTAGCATATTACCAAAATGAAGAAGACATTATTTGGGGCTCTTGTTGTGCTCAAATTTCCTATCATCACAAAGAAAACAGCATCCATTTTAGTCCACTCCAGTCTGCATAAGCATGAGCTGCAGGTACTACAAAACTTGTCTCTGAGTGTGAATCGTAAGGACCCAAAAGCCTTGACTACCACCTCTTATAACTCATACATAATCTGCCATTGTTCAGGTCCACATTATATGGCCTTCTTCGAGGTATTTTGATTGCTCGAAGTGACCAATATTCCCAGACGTAGAATATGCCTCCTGCAAAATTCAAGCAACCTGACCAGGTGCAATGCTTCACGCTTCATTACACATGTAGGCAATGAAAGCAGTTTATTTCTTATTGGAGAATGTTACAGGTGGCCCCTGCCCAGGTTGTTCTGAAGAATTGCACTGTTTGGGTGTGCCTTTGGATCTCTACTGGGTTTATTTATCAGCCTTTAGTGATCAAGTGTCATCATTGTATTTAAGTCAGTTTTAGCTTATTCTTTCATTTCTGATGCTGTCATAATATCATCTATATAGTATATTATTACACTGGGACCTACATCAAGTCCAAATCCCTTCCAACCAATTATGGCAGTAAGCTGGTAAATTCCAAGAACTCTATAATACAGTAAATGTAACTTAGGATCCTTCCCACTGTGGTTGACTTTTTCAGAGATGGGGAAAAAGCATTTGCAAGATCAGCCATTGAGTACCAGTCTCCTTGAGTGTTTTTGGTTCTTTTAGTTTGCACTGTTCAAACCATATCTGAGATTCCTAATGCCGTAGGTGGAACTATTTTATTTGGTGCTTAATAGTCTACTATTAGTCTCCATGGACCATCTGCCTTTTTTCACCAGCCACACAAGGCTGTTGTTGAGTGAGTTTATTGATACCAGCATTCCACCTTCTAACGTGTCACTAATTAGAATGGTAATTTCTCTTTTTTCCACCAGTTACTCTTTACCATTTCAAAATAACAACCTGTATAGGTTGTATGAAGCTCAGACAATTCTCTAGGTTTCTATTTAGCATGTCTTATTAATACTCGCTGGAGGGTGAACTTACATCCATTCTGTTCTACAATTCCAGGTAGGGGAAGTGTTCTACAATTAGACATAATATCCATCCCAATAAGTGTGCAGGTACAAAAAACAACCACTTTATATAAAGGGTGTTCAAACATTGCAGTTCTCCTCCAAATTTTCAAAAAAGGAACCCTCTTGCACTATTGGTGGGTGCGAACCTTTCTAGCGACTGTGGAAAACAGTATGGAGATTCCTCAAAGAGTAAAAAATAGAGCTACCCTATCAGTAATCACAAAAATAATGAGTATTTACCCCAAAAAATAGAAAAGCACTAATTCGAAGGGATATATGCACCCCTATGTTTATAGCAGCATTATTTACAATAGCCAAATTATGGAAGCTGCCTAAGTGTCCATCAGTAGATGAATGGATAGAGAAGATGTTGTGTATATACATCCATGTCTATATCTATATTTAAAATGGAATATTATTCAGCCATCAAAAAGAATGAAATCTTGCCATTTGCAATGACATGGACAGATCTAGAAAGTATACGCTAAGCAAAATAAGTCAGTCAGAGAAAGAGAAATACCATATGATTACACTCATATGTGGAGCTTAAGAAACGAAACAAAAACGAGCAAAGAGAAAATGAGATGCAAGCCAGAAAAACAGACTCGTAACTATAGAGAACAAACTGATGGTTGCCAGAGGGGAGGCAGATGGGGGAATGGGTGAAGTAGGTGATGGGGATGAAGGAGTGCACTTGTTGTGATGAGCACCAGGTGATGTATGCAATTATTGAATCGCTATATTGTACACCTGAAACTAATATAACATAGTATGTTAACTATACTGGAATTAAAATAAATTTTAAAATTTTTTAGAAATTTTTTCACCTTAATCTCACCAACCATTTCACCTCCATGGCCTCCTTATGGAACTATAGTCCTTGTTAGGACTTCACCAGCTGGTTTCGGAATCACAAAGCATTGGGCTCTCATGGCAAAGAACCCAGACAAGTTTCTTTTCTGCCCTCTGTCATTTTCTCATGTACGTATATGTGACCTTGAGTCCCCACGCAAGGGTCAGGCTAAGGGACTCTGGGCACCTTCAGCCATCCTAATCCTGTTCTGCTGGACCATCACCACTGGCAGTTCAAACTCAGATTTCTCATTGCCATCTCTATCTTCTCAACTTTATATTCTTCCAAGCTAAAGTAAATAGTGCAAGTGTATTTAGAGCCTTTAAGTTAATGTTGGAGGACCAACAGAAGTCCCCATTGGTCTACACATCCTCTGATTGTGTTTAGTGATACATGTGTGAATAAGTCTATTTAGCAATGCCTCCTGTGTGGGCTACTCTGTGTAGATATCAATGTGAGAGACAGTTTTATAGGTGCCTGGTGTGTTTTCTGCTTTGTTAGATGATATATGAATTTGAAATTGTATTTAGCGAGGCCAGATATGTGTGCTACATTGTTTAATAACCTTTTGTAAGACATGGCATTTAGTTGTTTATATGCTGCTCTGATTAGTGACATATATGTGTGATATTTGCTTTATTGGCTCGTGTTTTTTGCTTCTGTGTTTAGAGATACTATGTTGGTTGTGGCTACTTTATGGGAAATTTTTATTGATAAATATCTAAAACACTGTATTTTGAAGTGCTGTGTGTGTGTGTGTGTGTAGTAGTAGTAGTAGTAGTAGTAGTAGTAGTAGTCTACCCTTATCCACGGGGGAATGTTCTGAGACCTCTAGTGGATGTCTGAACCCGTGGATACTGAACCCTGTGTTTGCTATGTTTTTTCCTGTACACACATACTTATGATAAAGTTTAATATATAAATTAAGCACAGTAAGAGATTGACAAAAATAATTACTAATAGAACAATTATAGCAATATGCTGTAATAAAAGTGATGTGAATGCAGTCTCCCTCAAATCATGTTATTGTACTGCACTCACCCTTCTTGTGATGATATGAGATGATAAAATACCTGTGATGGGTGAAGTGAGGTGAATGATGTAGGCATAGTGTCAGGCCACTATTGACCTCTGACCGTATGTCAGAAGGAGAATCATCTCTTTTGGACCGCAGTTGACAGTGATTAACTGAAACCGTGGAAAGCAAAACTTCAGATAAGGGGCGGGGGGTAGGGGCGAATACTATGCTCTGTTGAGTGATATTTGGGTTATCTATTTGCTATGCAGTTTAGTGACATATGAATGAAATGCTGTGTTTAGTTGTCCCTAGTGTATTTGCTGCTTTGTTCAGTGATATATGAGTGAGATCTGAGTTAAATGTAAGTGTGTGTAGCACTATATTTAGTAATGTTATGTGAGACACAGCATTCAGTGTTGCACTGTGGTTGTGCTAATCTGATGACATCTGTCTGAACCCTTGGTCTCAGTATATGTGCTGCTGCAGTAGTCATATACGGGTCATACATATGTGTGAGACAGTCTCTTCAGTGGTGTCTGCTGTGGGTGGTATACTTTTAGAGAAATGTCTGCTACCATGCTTACTTATATACGTGTGAGGTATTGTGTTTATTGGTGTGCATGCTACTGTGTTTAGTGATATATTTGTGCAAAACTTTTAGAGTACCTATTTTCTGTGATACTTTGTTTAGTGATATACTCGTGAGCTACTGTGTTCATAGTGCTTGATATGTGCTAGTGTTTCATTGATGCATGAGTGAGACTGTGTTTAGTAGTGCATGGTGTATGGGCTACTATGTTCGGCTGAATAGAAGCAAAATACTGTGCATTGACTATGACGGGTGTTTGCTCCCGTGTTCAGTGATGTGTGTGAACTACTGTGTTTAATACTGCCTGGCATGCTTGCTGCTCTGTTTAGTGATATATGTGAGAGACACTGTGTTTAAGGATCCCAGGTGTGTTTGCTGCTGCGTTTAGTAGTACTCTGAGATACTGTGTTCAGTGATGACTCATGCTTGTGCTGCTCCAGGTAGTGTGCTAGTACATTCAGCGATACACGTGGGAGACACTGCGTTTCATGCTGCTTGTGTATGTGCTACTCTCTTTCGTGTTACGTGTGTCAGAGATTGTGGTTAGTGGTGTCTAGCATGTTTACTACTATGTTTAGTGATACATGAGTGAGACACTGTTTCCAGATAAAATGTAGGTGTTTCAGTGTGTTCAGTGCTATTTGTATAAACACCTTGTGCCTGGTGTGTGTGCTTCTGTGTTTACAGATCAGTGAGTGTGAGGCATTGTGTTAATGGTGTGTGGTACCTTTTTTTTTACAGTATTTAGGAATATGTGTGTGTTACATTGTGTCTAATTGTGTGAGTTATGTGAGACTGTTCAAGTATCTTATGTGTGAAACGCTTGGTTTGTGTTTTGTGTGGTGTGATAGTGCGTTTAGTGGCATGTGTAGTAGGACTTTTTATTTAGCAATGTGTATATGAGGCACCAGGCTTTGTGGTATACATGATGATGTATTTAGTGATGTGTGTTTGAGGGAATGCGTTTTTTTTTTATTGTATGAGTCAATTCGTTTAGAGTTATGTGGTACTTTGGTACTCTCTGCTTTAACATAAATGTAAGACATTTAGTAAGTGGTTGTGTGCTCCTGATTAATGATGTATTTGTGAGAAGCTGTGACTAGAATACACCTACTTTCTGCTTGGGTCAGTAACATATGTGTGAGATACACTGTTTGATAGTACCTGGTGAACTGGCTACTTAGTAATATACATACACTGTTTTTGGTAATTCCAGGGGGTGTGTTACTTTGTTCAGTAATATTGTGTGGCATTGTGAGACACTGTGTTTAAGGAATACATGTGACCTTGGGTTCAGTGCTGTGTGTGCTGGTCCATTTAGTGAGTTGTGTGGGGCACTAGTTAGAAATGCCTGGGCTGGGGGGGGGGGTTCCACTCTGTTTAGTGATCTCTGTGAGACACTGCTTAGTATCGCCTACTCTGAGTGTGCTTGTGTTAATGATGTATATGTGAGAAACTATATTTATTGGAGTCTGGCGTGTCACTACTTAGTGATATTTATGTGAGACACTGCATTTAGATGTTATGCTTGGTGTATGTGCTACTGTGTTTAATGTTCCTCGTCGGAAGCACGTGCTTAGTGATGCCTGGTATGTGCACCATTATATTTAGTGATACGAAGTTGAACACAGCGTTTAGTGGTACAGGGTATGTGGGGTATAGCATTTAAACATATATATATGTGACACTGTGTTTAGTTGTGTGTAGTGTTGAGTGATACATGTGTGAAACACTGTGCAGTAGTATGTGGTGAATGTACTACTTTGTCAGTAATATATGTGGAAACTGTTTAATAGTGTTAAATGTGTGAGTTACTTGTACAGAGATAGATCTGTGCCCCATTTAATTTAGCACTCCATGGTACTTAAACCTCTTTTAGTGATATGTATCTTAAAATTCTGTTTCAAAATCCCATATGTTGTGTGTTACGGCATATGAAGATATATGTGTAAACACCTCTGTTTAGCAGAGAACATCATGTGTGTGCTTCTTCGTTGATATATGTTGAAGAGTTGTGTTTAACACTGGGTTCGGTAGTGTGTATGTGTGTACTACAGCTGACCCTGAATGACACCAGGGTTAGGGATTCCAAACCCTGCACTGTCAAAAAATCCTCATAAACTTTTGACTCCCCCAGTGCTTATACTATTACCCTGCAGTTGACCGGAGGCTTTACTGATAACATCAACAGTAGATTAACAGATATTTTGTATATTATATTTATTATATACTGTATTCTTATAATAAAAAAAAGCTAGAGAAAAGAAAATGTTATCAAGAGAATCATAGGAAGAGAAAATATATTTATAATACTTTACTGTATTTATTGAAAAAACTCTGCATATAAGTGGACCGTGTAGTTCAAACCTGTGTTGTTTAAGGGCGACTGTACTTTGTTTCATGATGTATGTTGAAAGATGGTGAAACACTATGTTCAATAGTGGCACGTGTACGTTACTGTATATAGTGATACACTTATGAAACGGTGCATTTAGCCAGATTTGGTGCATATACCACTTTGTTGTATATTATATATGTGACACAGTATTAATTAGTGCTCAGTGCATGTATAACTCCATGTAGTCATATGTGTATAAGACGTTGAGCAGTGAATGGTACATGTACTAGTTTATCTAGTGATATATGCTCGGTATACTATGTTTAATAGGGTGGGGTGCATGTCTGACAAAGAGCTGAACAGACACTGTGCCTCTCCCACACATCACTAAACACATACCCCTAACAACAAATGCCACTAACACTGTGCCTCAGATACACACAGATAAGTAAACACTGTCTCACTCATGATTTACTAAAACTATCACACACATACAACATACCACTACCACAGTGACTAATACACACATCACTTTACACTGTGCCTCTCACAAACATCAATAAACAACATTATCACACACAACACACCACTAAGCATAGAGTCTCACACCCAAGTTATTAAACACAATGGCTCAATCATATAATTAAAAGGGGTGTTTTACACATACATAACTAAACAGAGTGCCTCACACAAACCTCAGTAAACACAATATCTTTTTTTAAAAGATTTTATTTTATTTATTTATTTGAGGGAGAGAGAGAGCGTGAGAGAGAGTACAAGCAGGGAGAGGGGCAGAGGGAGAGGGAGAAGCAGACTCCCTGCTGAGTAGGGAGCCTGATGTGAGGCTCGATCCCAGGACCCCCGAGATCATGACCTGAGCCGAAGGCAGATGCTCGAGGGACTGAGCCACTCAGGTGCCCCGTAAACACAATATCTTAAACACACATCACTACACACAGTACCACAGATATAACACACCACTAAATTCACTGTCTCTACACAGTGTCTTCACAAAATCTACACACATCACACACCACTAAATTCAGAGATTCACACACACACACACACACAGAGAACCTAACACATCACTTAAAACACTTCAACATCTCACACATTATTAAAGCAATGCCTTACACATTGTTGTATGTGATAAAAACAATATCATATTCTCATAACTATAGTATTACTCACACCACGTTTATCAGTAAAACTACATTTCACACATATTAATAAATACGGTGCTTCACACACGTCACTAAACCCAGCGTCACACATACCTCATAAAAGTAAACAGTATCTCTTACCTACTTTTCTAAACACAGTGACTCAAACTCATCACTAAACAGATTAGTACACACACTAAATATTATTTACTGCTGTGTTACACACACATCATTAACACAATAGCTTGCACACAGCACTAAATACAACGCAACACATCAGTAGACATAGTCTCACAACTAAAACTCACAGCCACTCACAGCAAAAACACAATGACTCAAATGCAGTATCAAACACACTATCACATACATTACACACCAATAAACACAGTGTCTCATACAGTCACTATTAACACAGTGTGTTATACACCCAGTACTAAATACAATATAACACACTGTTTCACAAATATCACTAAATCGGTAATCCATACAACACATAGAGCCAAACACCATGTCTCACATACACAGCACTAACTACAGTATCACACACACTAAATACTACCAAACACAGTGTTTATACATAAATCAGTAAGTTCAGTAACACTTGCTAATACATTGCAGAAGGAAACTAGCATGCTTGAATCACCTAGTATATGCCAGGCACTATTCCAATATAACATTACTCACTTAAAGGGAAAAGAAGTAAGTTTCAGGCTAATTTCTAATATATTTTTTCACATACATTGAAATATATGAGCATGCATTAAATGCCTAATAAATTCTAGATACAAAATTACATAGAATTTGGGGAAGAAAATAAGCATGCATGGAACACATGGTATGTGCTACTTTCTATTCTGGTAAAAATTACTTACACGTAGAGGAAGGCAACAAGCATGCATGAAGTACTAATTATAGGCACAATTCTAGTTAAACATTCTTTATACGTAAGGGAAGAAAACAAGGATGGATTAAGCTCCTAGTATATGCCAGGCACTATTCTAGTACAGCATTACTCAGAAGTAAGGAAGCAAGCATGCTTTAATTGCCTGGTATATGCCAGGTGTTATCTAATATGGCCTTATTTAAATATAAGGGAAGAAAACTAGCATGCTTGATCACCTAGTGTATAACAGGCATTAGTCTAATGTATTACTCACATACAGAGCAAAATAAATGGCATGCATGGAACACCTAATATATGCCAGTTACTATTATATTAAAACTATAAACATACAGAGAAAGAAACAAGTATGAACTGAATGCTTATGAGATACCAAGGACTCTTCTAGTACATTACTCCCATACAAGGAGGAAAAAGGGAGTCTACATGAAGCATGTAGTACATACCAGGGATTATTTTAGCATAACATTACTCACACATAGGCAGAAAGATTTAAGCTGCATGAATTGCCTAGTACATGTCAAATACTATTCTATGACAAACTTACACGTAAGGGAAGGAAATGAGCATGCACTCACAGCCTGGTGTATGGCACTATACTATTAGAGTGTTATTCACACATAAGAAAGGGAATGAGCATAAATTCAGAGCTTAAGATAGGCCACACCCTATTCTAGTGTAACATTACACATAATTAAGAGGAAGAAAACAAGATTACATTGAGCACCTAGAATATATGAAGCATGATTCCACTACAATATCACTCACACATAGGGGGAAGGAAACAAGCATGGGTTCATCATCCAATACATGGCAGGTGCTTTTTAGAACAATCTGTTTCCACATAGAGAAAGAAAACTTGCATGCACAAAGTACCTGTGTGTGTCAGACATGATTCTAGTATGCCGTTACGCACGTGTAGACGAAGGGGATGAGCATAGAAGGAGCACATAGTAAATGCCCCATACTGTTATAGTACAATATAGTTCATATATTGGAGAAAGAAAAAAGCATGAAATAATGCTAAATACGTGCCAGGTACTATTCTAGGAAAATATTATCCTCATATAAGGGGGAAAAAGGAGCATGCATTTAGTAACAAGTTCATGTCAGGCATTATCATAATTCATCATTTATTACATAAAATTGGGAGGAAAAACAATGGGTTAAGTGCTTAGTATATACAAGGTCCCACTTTAGTATAAACTTAATTATAGATGGGGGCAGGAAACACGGATGCATGAAGCACCTAATATATGTCAGGCGGTGTTCTAGTAAAACATAACTTACACATAGGAAGAAAGAAATTAGCATGCATTAAATGCCTGCTATATGCCAAGTCTTATTCTAGTAAAGCATTACTCACATATAATAGAAAGGAAAAAAAATTAAGCATCTCCTACGTGCCAGGCACTAGTCTAATACAATGTTACTCACACATAGGTGGAAGAAATAGGCATTCTTGTCTGCTAAATGGAAACCACCATTCCAGTATGACAGTACTCACGTATAGGGGAAGGAAACTAGCCACCTATATATGCAAGGTGCTGTTCTCATATAGTCTTATTCAAAGAAGAAAAAAATGAGCATGCCTGGTACATCTGGTACAACTACTAGAGCATTAATACAACATTACCTACTCTTAGAGGGAAAGTAACAAGCGTGCATTAAGTGCCTTGTTAATGCCAGCCAATAATCTAGCACCACTTTACTCTTATTTAGGATAAAGGACACAAGAATGCATTGAGTGCCATGAATGTGTCAAGAACTATTCTAATATAACACTACACGCAGAGGGAAGGAAACAGTATTTCAGAGAGTGCCTCAAATATGCCAGATACAACATTACTCACAATAGAGTAAAAGAAGCAATCATCCATATATACCTTTGATAAGGTATATAATATTGTGGTACAAATTTGCTCACATATAGGGGGAAGGAAACAATCATAAATGGAACATGTTGTATATGCCTGAAAATACTTTAGTACAATGTGATTCACACACTGGGAAAAGAAAGTAACCATAAATTGCCTAATAGGCAATTTTGACAGCTTTTATAGTACATTACTCACACATTGTGAAAGGAAACAAAGCCACACAGGTTACTGAATATGTGACAGACACTATTCTAGTGTGTTACTTACATGTATACTTATTTCCTTTCCCAATTTTGACAGTAAGATTGTGCTAGCATAGTACCTGAAATGTATTCTGATACCACATTACTCACACATGGTAGGAGTGATGCAATCATACATTGATCCCCTTGCAGAAGATAGGTACTGTTCTAGTACCATGTAAGTCATATACAGGAGGAAGACACAATGTATTCAGTGTGTTCCTAATATATGCTAGGTTCTATTCCAACATTATCCTCACACGAGTGAAGGAATAAAATCATGAGTTCATCACATAAAATCATCCAGGAAATATCTAGCACTATATTATTGATAGATGTGGAAAGAAAATAAGCTTGCATAGTTTACCTAGTATAGACCAGGAATTATTCAAGAATAGCGTTGCCCACACATACTGGAATTAAGTAAGCATGCACGGAGTCTTGGTATATGCAAGGTGCTATTAATTACGAACTTACTCATACGTAGCTGAATGAAATGAGCATGCAGTTGGCACCTAGTAAATGCCAGATCCTATTATATACAACATTGCACACACATAAGCAAAGGAAACAAGGCTGTAGAGCAACCAGTACATGACAGTTCTCTGACAGTATTCACACACAGGTGACAGAAAACAAATATAAGTGAGCAACTAGTTTATGCCAGGTACAATTCTAGTGCTACATTCCCCCACAGAAAGAGAAGGACGAATAAACAGGCATTGAGCACTTAATATGTGTCAGGTATTATTGCAATAAAATACTACTCACACATCATGTGAAAGAACAAAACGTGCATTGAGCCAGCAGCATATGCAAGGTACTTTTTAATAACAACATTACTCATACATATGGGGAGGAAAACATTCATGCAATTAGTGTCTATTATATGCTGGACACTATTTGAATACATCATTACTCTCACATAGGGAAATACTATGAGCCTACATTAAGTGCAGATTATATGCCAGGCACCATTTTAGCACAACATTACACACACGTTGGGAAAAAGGAAGAACATCTGCATCAATTGACTATTGTGTGCCAGGAATTATTCTAGTCAAATGTTATTCTAGCATAAGTGGAATGAAATAAACATGCATGGAGTACCTTGTATATACCAGGTAACATTCTAGTAAAAACATTACTCACACATGAGTAAAGGCAACAAGTATTCATTAAGTATCTGGTATATGCCACATACTATGCTAGTGCAACATTACTCTCACACAGGGTAAGAAAAGGAGCATGCATGGAATACCTAGTGTATGCTAGATGATTTTTACTATGTCCCTGCCTACACCTAAGGGAAAGAATCGAGTATTCCTGGAGCACAAAGTATTGCTTAGCACTCTTCTACTACAACATTACTAACACATACGAGAGAAAAGGAATTATATACTAAATAGCTAGTAATTCCAAGTACTATTTAAGTAAAACTTTACACATGAGGGGAAAAAATTACCATTGATTGATCCTTAGCTTATGCCTGGCCCTGATCTACTACAACCTTATTCAAACATAGAGAAAGCAAATACAGAGGAAAATTCATGTTTAAGAAGTGTGATTGTAATACAACTTTGTTCACATTTATGGGAAAAAAACCTGCGTGAAGCACCAGATATATACCAGGCAATCAATATTCTAGGGCATCATTACTCATACATATGTGGAGGGAAGGAAGCCTATATTAAGCATTTAGTGTATTCCATATATACATTTGTATTCTACTTTCGTAATTGAAATTGACTCTTACAAAGTGGAAGGACAGACGCATGCATTGAGCTTCTAATATGTGCCTCTTGCTATCCTGCTGCTTTACTTACACTAATGGGGAGGTATGAGCATGCGTAGAGTATGTATTATATCTCAAGTACTATTCTAGGACAATCATACTCAAGCATAAGGACAAGAAATGAGCTTGCCCTGAGTGTATAGTGTATGTCAGGTTCTATTCTAGAAAATGTCACTTACCCATAGTGGAAGAAAGCAGGATTGAATTGAGCACTGAGTATATGTCAAGAACAATTCTAAGACAACCTGACTCACTGATAGGGGGAAGGGAACCAGCATACATTGAGCATCCAAGCCAGCTACTTTTCCAGTACCAAGTGACTCACATGTAGGGGGAAGAAAGCATAAATGCATTGATTGCAGAGGGTATGTCACCTGCTTTTCTAATACAGTCTTACACACATATAGGGGAAAGGAAATGTGCATGGATTAAACTCTTGCTATATTCTAGTCTAGCACATTCCAGTCTAGTACAACTTTACTCACACATAGTGGGGAGGAAACAAGCATGCTTTGTGAACTTAATTTATGCCATGCAACCTCACTCACACATATGAGAAGGAAATAAGCACGATGAAGCAACTAGAGTATGCCAGGCATTCTTCTAGTACATTTCTCACCTAAAGAGTGAACAAACAAGCATGCATCAAGCACTTTGTATATGCCAGGTGTTATTCTCACAACATTACTCACACAGTGGGAAGGAAACAATCATGCATGAGCCACCAGAATGTTCAAGGGTCTCTTCTGGTACAACTTTATTCACACATAGGGGTAAGTAACATGCCTGCAATGAATGCCTGATATATACCAGGTACAACTCGAGTTAATGTTTACTTTCACATTGGGAAAGAAAATGAATATGTATTTAGTGCTAAGTATTCACCTGGTACTTGTGTAGCAGAACATTACTCACAAATCAATGGAATTATACCAGTATTACTAAGTGCCTAATATTTGTCAGATACTATTCTAGTATAATTTACTCACTCACAGGAGAAGAAAACAGGCACGCAAGGAGTACCTCGTATTGCCAAGCACTGCTTTAATACCACATAAACCGCAATTAGGAAAAATGGAGCATGCATTCATTAAATGCCTACATATGCCGGGCAGTTTTTTAGTACAACCTTACCACTACATAGAATGAAGAATTCATTCATACATTTCACACGTAGGTTAAGCCAAGCCAAGCGCTGAGCTCCAAATATATGCCAGACGTTAATCCAGTATAGCATTTCTCTCACTCACAGGGAGAAGAAAGCGTGCATTCATTAGCATCTAGTTTATAATTGATACTAGTCAAGTAGAACATAACCACATATAGAGGTAGGAGACAAGCCCGCATGGAGCACGTGGTATAGGCCAAATTATATGCTAGAATAATTTTACTCATACAGAGGAAATTAAGTAAGCATGCATTGAACACCTAGTAAATGCCAGACACTATTCTAATACAATCTTACACATCAGAGAAAGACATGGTTTTTTGAGTGCCTATGTTGGTTCAAAACCTCTGAGTTTCCCGGGTGAAATCTGAAACTGGCTGTGTACATGGAGGGCAAGAGAAAATCTAAGAAAGAGGCAGGCCACCCCAGATTGGTAGGTGGCAGGTCTAATAAGCAAGGGACCTTACCTATGAGGCTTGTCTTAGGTAGCTTCAAAACAAGTAGATCTCCACATCTACCTGAAGGAAACTTAAAAGTTTCTGTACAGGCCTTAACAGGGTTCATCACATATTCATCCATGTTGCAACAACACCTTGTTCTCTCAAGGATCATCCTTGAAATGGCTCCAGCTATGGGGATAATGGGTGGAATGTACATTCCAAGAACAGGGAAGTGGTGAGGATTCTCTGATAGCCTGGTCCCAGCTTGTGGGTCAGCCAGCAGTCCCGTCCTCTTGATGACCTCCTCAGATCCACCTCTCATCACTGGCTCTTGCAATCTTACACACCCACCTGTCCACAATGTGCTGTTGGCAATCAGCAAGGGGTTTCATTAGCATGGAGGTGGCTCATTTGGCTGCTATCTGGCTGGATTGGAGGCAGATGCCACAGCAATAATTAAGGCACATGTAAGAGAAAACACAGATAAAGATACTGATAACTAAAATTTAAGTAACTTTTTTTTTTTTTTTAACAAGAGCCCCATGATCTAAACCGTTGATTTATTAAGTCCCCTGGGCTGGCGGTTGAATCACTCAGGGCATTCACTCTTGGTATCATGTGACTTAATAAAGATGTTACATTAGCAGACTCATAACATATGAACACACAACATTCTGCTTCGATAATGGCACAGGTGCCTTCCTGGGAGGCAGTAATAATGTCCAAGACCATCCTATTTTGGAGACACTTTTTCTCACTAGAGACATTTCAGTGTTCAGCCTGTGTTCGGTAAAGACAGGCTTTGCTGGCTGTCATTTAAGGCTTGTTGGGTGACTCTATTGTGGGCTTCTCTGTGTGTGCTATAATGTTCTTATGGACTGTATAAAAGCCAATGGAGGGAACAAAGACAGAAGCCAAATGATTATACCAGTGGAAAACAGAATGTGCTCATCTGGCCTTGAGGAGAGGGAAGTTGGCAGCTTTAGGAACTTGGTTGTGCATAGCATACGTGTTGGTCAGGGGAGGCAGGATTGTCAGGCATGAGAAGATGGACTGGAAGTGGGATATGCCGGACCAAGACCCCCAGCAACTCCCCCTCTTTCAATGGTGCATGTTCCGTGCCAGGTATAGTGAGTTTCAATAGGTTCAGCTTGCAGCAGGACAGTGGGATCCCAGTGGAGACTGGAACCAAATCCTATCTGCCTGCAATTCTTCTGAACAACTATTGAAATAGTTGAAAATTATTAACCCAGTATTTTTCACAGATTAAGCACATTTTCCCTAATTTTTCTTATTTCATATGCTAAAATTGCATGCAATCTTTTGTCTGATAGAGCTTTTGAATACATCAATAGCCTGTGATTTTTAAATGACTTTTGTGTTATCAACCTTGATATTCTGTTGTGATTTGGCCATGTTTCTGAGTTTCAATCCTTGATGTTTGCCAGGAACTCCCTCTTTTAGTTTGTCTTTCCCTCTACTTTTCCTACTCTGGTTTTTAGCTACTCTAATGGTTTCTTGTATTGTAGATATTCTTGAGAGATGTATAATATAATGGTTGAGTTTTGGTTGACGACTTCTATACCCTTCATCTCGAGTAGTATTACTAAAGCCTTTGCCTTCCTTTATTTCCTTCTCTTGTCTCTGACATATCTGTTTCCTGTGAAGCTGGCCTGTCATGCTATGCCACCTTTATTTTTAAGCAGAAGCTAGATTCTCTCAACTATTTTCTTCTGAGCTATTTGCCTTTGTTTTATTGTCTGTTCATTCTTATAGCCATCTAAGTCCATCTTTTTAATTTTCCCATCTATTCTTGAAAGCCCAGTTCACTGTATTCTCATTTTTTTTTATTGTACCTGGGGATCTAATAACAGCACTTATTTCAACAGATCATTAGGCTGCTTAGCATAAACCAAGCAAATTCCTTTAAATGGATCTGAACCAGTTGGAACAGGATAAGGCCTGGTTATGACTGGTTTTACTCAGTCAGAAGCAATGTGATCTAAATAAAAAGAAATCAGAACTGATCAAAAAGTTTTAAATTCATCCTGTAGTTTCAAAAACATTTTGAGCCAAAGAAAACTTTTTATGTGGCTCCCTTGAGTCAGGTAGTTTTTAGGTTTAACTTGGCCTGGAGGAGTCCAACTTAATTTAAAAAATTGGGAACAACTTTGAGCAAACCAGAACTGGTTTAAATTAGTCAGGACCTATATAAACATATCAAGCCATTTTTTTTAAAGCTCATGGGCATTTGTACAAGGTTCTCTCAACTGTGACCCATCCGAATCGAATGATTGGAACCAATGTAAACTTCTCACAGAAGCCTAACTTCACACTACAACCATCATTAACTAAATATATAAGTTTGTTGAGTTCATTTTTGTTATAATAAATTAACCAAAACTGGTTAGAGCCTGGCAGAATAGGTCACAAAGTTTTCTTTACAAAGTTCTCCTAAACTTTTTGCTCCTCCGTGCCTGGTGTATTTCTCAAAAGTAAATCCAATTTCTGGGTTGATTTTGAGGTCTTGACCTCAGAAATCTGAATTATAGCAAACTTTCTTGGTTTCATCCCAAATCAATTCATTTGTCCTGACCTCAAAGTTGCAATTTCTAAAGTTGATCTCATTTCCTCCAAAGTGAATCTTTCTGCCCTTTAAAGGGGAAGATGCTGAGGCAGGCAGCTGACGGTTACTTAAGAAGAACTAGGAAGAAAGTGCTGGAATAATCACTTTACATACATTATCTCATCCCATCCCCTCAAGAACTTAATGAAGTATCTGCAGTGCTGCCTTGGTTTCCAAGAAAATAATAATTTCTAAAAGATACACATTGGAATTATTTTAAACTTTCTTTGGACGCCTCTTTACTCAGTCAGGTATACTGTCCCAAAAAGAACTTGTGCCATTCCACTGTTCTGGGAGTGCATTTCTGTGGACCCATGGCCACCAAAATCACTTTGTAATGCATAATTATTTTCATAAGACTCTGGGCAACCCTAGGGTAGCCTTCATGTTTATGCTGGGGACTATATCTCTTCATGTACATGTACTAACCCAGATATGTTACAGAAGAAAATTTCCCATCTGCACTTTTACAAAATAGGTGAATTTGGGCTCTAAAGGACTGCCATTCTCTTTAAGGATCACTTTGATCTGTTTCCATGCCTCTGTAGGGATGTGTGGTTTTCCCCTTTACCATGAGAAGTAGTACAGTGAGTGTTGACCCACCTTGCGTGGTCTCCCGATGTCCTTCTCTTGTCAAACTTTACTTCTCTTTGTTTTGTTTTGTTTTGTTTTTTTAAGGTCAAATTCCCTTGTTCTTTAACGTATCCTTGTGGATTCTTTAATGAGAAAGCAATACAATATGGTCTTATGGTTAAGAACATTGACTTTGGACGCAGGTAGAGTGGACTTAAGTTCCAGTTGTATTACTTAACACCTGTGTGGTCTGGGTAGCGTATTTAACTGTCCAGACTTTAGTTTATTTATCTGTAAATGAGGATAATTACAGGACCTTCTCCTCAGGTGGCCGAGAGGATTACATGAAGGTCTCCATGTAAAGTGCTTGGCCTTGCACAAAACAAGTGCCCATTGAAGTGTTAGCTGGTACTACAACTACACAACAATGTTTACTTACAACTCTCACTTGTTATGTACAAATCCATTCCTCAAATTCCAGGAGTAAGTGTTGTTTTACTCTTTTATTATACAGAAGCAGATTTAAACAAGTCTGGTAATTTACCAAAGGTCTCAGAACACTGTGATGTCACCAAGATCACTGCCTGCCTCTGAGTCATCTCAAGCCAACGCTATCTCCCGTTTTTAACATTACATTCTGACCCACTGATTACCCCCCACGTCCTCTCAGCTCTTCTTGCTTTCTTTCTCTTCTCCTTTGCTTCTTATAGAAAACAAGTGAAACGGTCAACTTGCTTTTCCTTTCCCCCTCCCAGTTTGTCCTGATTCCTCATTGCCTTCCTGCCTCCGTTTCTCTTTTTTTTCCCCCTAAGGCCTTCCTCCCATCTATAGATGATGGTAAAGACTCACCCTACCCCAGCTATGAAAGAGAGAAGTTAAATTCAGAGTTGGGATTCCTCAGATCGTATCTCCAACTATGAAATTGTATTTTAATGATTTCTTTCCTCCTGCAGGTCCGGCATCACTCTAGGCTACACTGTACGCTACACCATTTGCATTTAGTGGGCTACCCAGAAATGTCCGTGGAAATCTCTCTTCCTTCCTTTCATTTGAAGTAATCAGCTATAAGCCACTCCCCTCTTCACCTCTCTCAGAGGGAGCTATGTTTTTATTTGATAAGACAATGGAGAGGAAAATAGAGATGTTGCACAGTTTGAAGTAGAGGGTTCCAAAGTTTGGGACCATGACGTTTTCAGTCAATGAGGTACAGTAACCATCCATCCACTCAGTTAACATACATTGACCACTAGCTACACGGCAGGTACGCCAGTGGGAAGGGAAGTCTGATAAAACATAATCGGGGTGTGTGTGTGTGTGTGTGTGTGCATATTCCAATTTACTATCCTGACATATGAGAGCAATTTCTTCTTGGATTATTATCCATTAGAGTGCTTATAAGAGTCTAAGTTGGATGTGTAGGAATACATACTGGTGGCTCATTTTTCAATATCTTTAAACTCTTTGTTCAGTTAGGGACCACTCCAAAAACACTGTGGTGCAGGTAAGATAGACTGTGGTCCAAAATCCCAGAGTCTACTTGTCTGTCCTTCTGCTTCTCTCCTGCTGTGTGATCTGAGTAAGATGTACTTTCTGTATCTGAACCTTCTCATCTTCCAATGGAGAGTAAATGTCAGAGGCTCTTGTTAGGTAAGACAGAAGAAAAATTGATAAAATAAGAGGTAAACTGGGAGAAACAGTAGAAATAATGTCGGTAATGTGAAAGAGCCTAGCAATAAACTAGAACAAAGCACAGAGGAGCAAGCCAGCTAGCAGTGACATTGCTGCCCTAAAAGGTCACTTGCTGAAAAGGGGCTATAACACAACCTTTAAAACGAATAGTTCAACAAGATAACTTGCCTATACCAAGTATGGGGTAAATGTCACTGCGAGGCGCCACAATACAGTTGTGGTTGAAGTATAAATGAGTGTCTGTGATGGATTTACTGAGTTGTTAGATAATAAAGTGTCATTATTGGGAGTACATGACTGACACGTTTCCTTGCTGACATGTCATGTAACAGAAGTGTAGCTCAAGGGCCTGCCTTGTACTTGTGATCTGACATGAAGAGATGATAGTTACGCTGTAATTTACAGGGTGTGATTTTAGTTGCCATGTTGAAAATATTTCTAAAGCTAGAAGATGAACAAGTGTCTTGTAACAGATATAAAGTGCCCCTAGAAAGCTGAATGGCTGAAATAATACCGTGAAGGAAAAAGAATTGCCCTCTTCCTACAAAAAAAAACAAAACAAAACTTTTGGGGAGAGGAACAGTTGGAGCTAGAAAAGATGACGTCCCTAATAGGGCAAAACCACTGGATTATGATCCATGTGTGTACAACAGGTGATGGTTTTTCAGGAACCTAGTAATGGGAAGTGGTTGAGAGGAAAGGAACCCATGGATGGTTTTAACCTGAGGATCAAAGAGTCATCCCTTAGAGGTAGATGAATTCCCAATGACCTAGGACCAGGCCAGCATTTTGCAAACTGGTGTTCGATAGAACACTATTTCATAGGACTTACTATTAAGAGTTGCAATTTTACAAATGTTCCAGATTCAAATTAAACAAGTACATTCTTTCTCTAAGGAAGCCATCTCAGAGCCTTTAATGTGCTACCACACAATACATTCTTCAAGAAGGAGAAAAAGTATTTTTCAAATATAGTAATGAAGGGACATCTATTAGCATCTCCCAGAACTTGCATTTCATGGACTGGTGTTTGAGAGATGCTGATTTAGATGATTGTTGATATTTAAGCTATGAAACTGGCAAGCAGATAAAGGCAAAGAAAGGCAAGAAGTTTTGGCCCATGAGGATCCATACAGATAAGTGGAGACCAGCAGTGTGACTTCATAGAGTAGTCTATTCACAGCAGGGCTCTAGGAGTACAGAGAACAAGTTAGAGAGAGACTGAGCCTCTGGTTATAGCCAAGGTTCTAGTCAAATGAGATTTAGGGTGGAATTTTCCATCTCTAAACTAGACAAAGAATCCAAGAAAGAGGACAAGAAGTGTACAATGAGCCAGCATGTCAGAGATAAGTTATACAGCTCCCAGTCTGTAGTGTCCTACCTAGCTCGCATCTCTGGCCCACCAAATAGCAGATCTATCAGTAGAAGATTGATCCTCTCTACTAAAGTGTAGAACACAAGTAAACAGCATGTATCCTGCCTTGTTTTGAATTCAGATTCAGAAAATGTAGAAAACCTTTATGTGCCTGTGTGCATCAATAGATAAAGCTATGGAAAGCTGGACAAGACCACCTAAGGAGAAATTAGAAAAGGTTTGACAACAGAAGTTCTTGGTGTGGCATGGGTTGATGAGGTTCCATGATTTTTAAATGCCCACATTATGAATTAGAAAGCTCATGCAGACCTCTCTGTTTGATCATGTATTTATCCAAAACCCATTTGGAGCCATGATGATACTCACTGTGCTGAGAATCCAGCACTTGAAATTTTAAAAAGAATAATTAATGTGCTTCCAATTCCAAGCTGATAAGACCTGTCATCTGGAAATAATAAACCATAAAGCAAAGTAAAGTATGAGGCCAAAAAAGGAGAAACATGTAGGATCCTGATGGTAAAGAGACTGATGATGGGCACCACCTGCAACTTCAACCCAGTGTTAGTGCCAGCTCTTTCAAAATGATACATTTATGAAAGTGCTTTCCCAAAGCAAAGATCTTCACTTTTATAGCCACCTAAAAAGAACAGAAACCCTACTGCTTTAAAACATTACTCATGGGATTATTGTCTAGATATAATGACCAAAGTCCCTACTGTAAAATTATGGCAACTCATAGTCAGTGCTTTGGGAACATTTTTAAATGACACACTGAGTTCTGAGCATTGGGGGGAGGGGTAAGATGTTGTTCTCAAGAAATTTAGAGTTTAATAAATTAAAAAGAGCACTATTTTGAGACACCTGAAAAAATGCTCAACATCACTCATCGTCAGGGAAATACAAATCAAAACTACAATGAAATATCACTCTACACCTGTTAGAATGGCTAAAATTAACAGCACAGGAAAAACAAGTGTTGGCAAGGATGCAGAGGAACACTCTTGCACTGTTGGTGGGAATCCAAACCGGTGCAGCCACTCTGGAGAACAGCAGGGAGGTTTCTCAAAATGTTAAGAATAGAACTACCCTACAACCCAGAGATTGCACTACTAGGCATTTATCCAAAGGCTGCAAAAATACAGATTCAGAGGGGCACATGCACTTTGATGTTTATAGCAGCATTATGAACAATAGACAAATTATGGGAAGGGCCCCAATTTTCATTAACTGATGAATGGATAAAGAAAATGTGGTGTAAATATACAATGGAATATTACTCAGCCATCAAAAAGAATGAAATCTTGCTATTTGCAATGACATGGATGGAACTAGAGAGTATTATGCTAAGCAAAATAAGCGAGTCAGAAAAAGACAAATACCATATTATTTCACTCATGTGGAACTTAAGAAACAAAACAGATGAACTGGGTGGGGAGGAGAGGCAAACCAGGAAACAGATTCATAACTATAAAGGACAAACTGAGGGTTACTGCAGGGGAGGCAGATGGGGGGGATGGGTTAAATGGGTGATGGGTGTTAAGGGGGGCACTTGTGATGAGCACTAGGTATTGTATGTAAGCAATGAATCACTAAATTCTACACCTGAAACTTATAGTACACTCTGTGTTAACTAACTGGAATTTAAATAAAAACTTCGGGGGAAAAAGAGCACTGTTTTATAAAAACAACAACAGAACTATGTCCGCGGCACAGAACCAAGTCTTGTTGCTTATGAGGTTTACATAGTTCTGTTGTCAAGTCACAGCTGCCTTAACAGACAAATAGCTTTGGGAATCGCCTACTTTAGTATCTCATAATTAGGTTGCTTTCTAGAATCCACTCTTAAATCGATTGACTTATAAACTAATAACATTTACCTAATATTACTTAACTGTTAATAACATTTACAAATCATTTACTGGGTGTCCAGTATTGTGCTAAGTGTTTTATCTGCCTTATATCACTTAATTCTTATAAGAAGAAACAAAACAATGTAACTCAGGTACTATTGTTATTTTCAGTTTTTACATAGGGAAACAAAATAGAGAGCTTAAATAACTTACCCAAAGTCACACAACTAGGAAGTAGAAAAGGCAGAATTTGAATCGAGGTATTATAAATCCAAATCGCAAACTCTTACCCACTAAAAAGATCATCCAGTGTGCAGCAGTGAGCCTTAGTTTTTCTAACTGGTAACTTTGTAACAGCTTAATTTGGGCTGATAGTATTGCAGCTAGACGGATGAAAACAAAACCCCTTTTTCTACTGAAACCTCCAAATATCCTAACATTTTTGTTAAATGCTAGGCTTTGTTCCCAGGTAGGCACAGACTACATTAATTACACTTATCAGTAAGCTAAAGATGACTCTAATTATCAAATGTACTAATAACAATGATTATGCACAGCCTTGCTCAGCTAAAATTCCATAAAATAGCCAACTGAACAAGTTTGTCTAATTTGCCCAAAACTTTAGTTTTTATTCTGTTCTCCGCTTCCTATCTTAGGCCTCTTGATCCTGTGGGTCATCCTGAGGCTTGAACAAGTCCCTCCCTGCCCTCATTTCCACTCCCTGTCTTCTGGCAGGGCTTTCATTCACAGCCTCAGAGGGTCTTAGCTGTTCCCTAGCAAAGCCCCTGGCGAAGGAAAAGCTTTCCAACCAAATGCACTTAAAAATGAGGATGATGCCCTTTGGTGTGCCCCACTGTTTCTCTAGGAGCGCAGTAAACAGCAAAAAGCTTCACATTTTAGGACTTTAGACACGACAGAATCTGCAACACAAGCCGAATGTACCAGAGATATATTTCCTATGGTGTTGGTTCTAAGTCTCACCCTTCAGTGGATGCTGCCTCCTGGTAGACGGGGGCAGTGGCATTTACTGCTCCATAAAATCATAATGAGGATACATATCACACCTGATTGTCTCAAGGCAAGGAATTATCAGGGAACTAAAATGGTCTCAGTTGAAGTATTGGGGGAGTGAAGGGTGCTTGCTTCGATCCTCCACGGACAGATGCATTGCACAGCCCGTGCAGAATAGTAAATATACGCCCCGGCTCTGCTCAATTGGGTGGACGACTGGAGCTTCCAGATTATACTGTCGGGGAAGTGTCCACTATTAACATTCCGTCTTCTCCCATGGTGACAACACACATGTGCACTGTTTCAGAGTAATAAAGGATTCCCTTTAGCAAAACACCACTGCCGATTTTTCATAGTGTGTTTTTGTCATTTCATGTGAAATCAGTGATTCCATCGTAACATAGCCTTGAGATAAGAGAAATGAAAAAGGTTGAGAATGGTGAAGTGAAACCCGTAGGACCCTTGTGAGAGCATCATTTATTGTGCCTTTGAAAGGCGGTAAACAGAGCCAGTTGAAAGCTGTCTGAATTATGTCAGGCGATTGAGTGACGATTTATAAGGAGGAATATTCTGCCAGATTAAAAGAAAATCAAACACTTGAAAACTTCTACCAGTTTGGTATCTCATTTACTCACTACCAGAATCTCCATCTGGCCCCCAAAATTCTACAGCCCAAGCTCCAACTGTGCCGTTCCTTTTGAGTGCCTTATTATTACTTATTAGGCTTTGAGACTGTATCAAGATCTATAAGCGATTTCTTAATAGCAGCGGGTTCAAAAGTTGTTGAATCTTTACCACTGTCCTCAGACAACTTACCTCTTACCAGCTACTTGCCCATTGTGGGCTTCCAAGTTAGTTACTATAACTCTAACCTTCCTGTGATTTGCTCCATGTCTCCCAAATTCCAACTTCCCTTTTCTCTACTTCTCTACTTCCTGTTTCTCTCCTGGTGCTAAGCCATGAAATGAAATAGCAGCAGGCCTGGTGGACCACAAGCCTCATTTTGGCAGCCTCCACACGACCCAGCATGAGGCCCAGGGTATGGCTCACAACACAGTTGCAAGTGCCGAAAAGTCATGGACTTGATCCTTGAATCTTGGGTCCACTGCTCCTGCCCAGCTGTTACACTGTAGCCCTCAGGTAGCATCTGACTTTTTCTTGTGTTCACCTCATAGCTATAACCATGAATTCTGCATTTTGAGAATCCCCAATTTGAGAGTGTCAGGCATGCTTAGTGAATTTCCAGTTAGGAAAAAATATGGACTTTGTTTGAAGTACAGCAATGTTCCTGAGTGTTCTTAAACCACCACCCCACCACCACTTGCTTTCTCCAGACAGAGGCTATGCAAACGGAAACATGGAAGAGAATACTGGGAGAATACATTATAATCATCAAGGTGAATTAGATCAGGAAAGCCTACTTTGAAGAAACAAAGCCAAGTAAAATGACAAGATGAGCTGTGATCGTTCTGAGACTCTGGCTTTACCCGTTTTCTCAAAGGCTGATAAAGTAAAAACTTTCTCCATAAAAAAGAGCCACTTTTTTCAAAACTCTCTTGGAGCCAAACTGCCTTAAGTTGATAAACCTACCAATGATAATCTGATTTATTTTTTCTCATTATGGCCTGAATACATGTGTACAAGTTATGAGTGTAAGGAGGAAGAATAATAGATGTGGAGATTTTCCCTCCTGTGGAATAACTGAACCAATGCCTTGTCTAACTTTTGTGAAAATGTCCTTAAACGCAATGCAAGCACATCTTCCTTCTCCCCACAAGTTCCTACCGCTCCTCCTTTTGTCTTGGGTTATTTCAGACTTGTTATTCAATATCAGCATGTAGTGTAGTTATATTAGTGAATAATTCACATCACAAACAGGGAAATGATTTTGCTGTAAAGGATAAACAAGCCTGAGGTGAGAAAAAACAATGAGTCTGGTTTACCTTTAAAGTTCATGTTAGAGAATTCTCAAAAATAGTATCTCAGTAAGAATTGGTATCACATCAGAAGTCTGACAAAAATACTAGAGATGAAACTAAGAGTGTATTCAAAGCACAGCAACGTTTCCCCAAAGATTCCCCAGCTCTTTCCTAACCACCGAAAAAGGTAATAAAGTACAGCAACTTAGTGGATCACTATTGTAAGAGCTGAGGAGGTGACAGTGCTCACTCTCACCGGTGACGTGAGTGCCCCACCAGGCTCCCTCACGCTTTCCCACATGGCTTGGTTCCTGCTGGAGTTACCAATCTGAAGCACTGGTTTTGCTGGCTAGACCCTTCATTTCACAGGCTGTGTGTGTGTGTGTGTGTGTGTGTGCTGTCAATGTCCCCAAAATCATCTTAATCAGTTTGAGAGAAAGGATCAATATTTTACACACAAAAAAATGTTTTGTCAGTAAGGTCCTGAAACTCATATTCTGACCAGTTATTAAATTCTGTTTCTACTCATCCTATTTCCATCCCTCAGACCCCTGTTGTACTTATTTTGTGGGTAAGTGGGGTGGGGGGAGGCACGCAGCCTGACAAATCTGGTTCCACAGGTAACATTCATATTTTACTGGTACTCTCTTGGGATATGTTTGCTCTAAGACAAAGTGTTGATAGTCTACATGGATTCTATAGTCATAAGACTACCTGCTTTTACATTTTCTTCTGATCTCTTTGAAGACTGCTCTGAGCACAGTGTAGTTACTCAGCAAACACCTGGTAAAAGTAAGCTTTCACTGGGTTGATTGATCAGCTTTAAAAAGACAAACAGCTCTTAGTATCCATGAGGTGGAAAATTTTCACCCTTTTTTGAGATTCAGAATTATACCATAGAACATAGATTTTCAGGGCTCGAATGTTGCTTTGAACACTTATATCTTGAAGACATAGACTTAAGGAGATTTGCTCCTGTGTTCCCCTCACCCCCACCTTCTGCTTAGCCCACATGTGATTTGAAACAAAATATCATTTAGACTTTCAGACAGCTGAGCAGGGGCAGGGTGCTCACCTTCTTGCCTTCTTAGCACCTGTTCCTGACAGGAGGGTGTTTGTAAAGGCAGTTTGGTGCCTGGCCCTGCCTCACTGTGCAATAAGAGACAGCACCGTCTCCTGGGGTTCAGTAAAGAAGCAAGAGGAGAGAAGCTCCTTTGGAAGGTGGTTGCTAAACCAGCTGCTCCCTCTCCTATAAAGGAGTTGGGTCTCTCCATAGCCAATCTGACTTATAGCTATGACAGAAAAAAAGAAAGGACTAGAAATTGAGACAATAATTCTTGTGTTAAGTTTTTAATGTGTTATTCTATGTGACCTTAGCAATTCTTTTAACTTCTGTAAGCATCAATTTTTCTTATTTGTTACAAAGGAATAATAATGCATGTTTTGCCTGTCATCAGTATTACATTAAATTATATATTTTAAAGTGCTTTAAAAAATCAAGTGTGCCATACAACAGAAGAGTATTACTCCAGTGCAGTAGAGGGAGGGAAAAAGAGAATACTGGAAGAATGGACATCTTTTGGGTTAACCTGGTAGAGTAATTGTGGTTTAAGTATTTCCATACAAATCAAGGTGACATTACACATGATCATCTTTCAGTTAATTATGGAGCAGAGATGTAATCATATTTTTAATTCACATAATATTTAGATTTTATGCTTTTTCTATAGAGGAATGTTTGGACAAGTGTGACAGTGTTGTGAATGAGGATACCATGTGGACCTAAAGTATGTGGGATATAATTAATTCAAAATTATGTAAGCAATAAAATGTTCACCTAATAGGCCATTAAGCTACTAGTAAATATCATACTATTTTCATTGGACTTAATACCACAAATTAAAAGCAAAAATTCTTTTTAATATTTTACCTTGCAAGGTCTTAGGGTAGAAAGTCTAATATAGTCAGTCCTGCTAATATTACTCACATAAGCAATAGGTATGAAAGGAGGAGGATCTAGAGGCCTTTGGACTCCAACTGGTAATACCATACCCAGAACAGTCATTTTCCAGTTGTGATCCACGGGAGCCCCAGGATTGCTGCTGGAGGTGGGAAAGAAAAGGAGGGGGATAAAATAGTTAGGATTAAAAGCCTCCTCCCCAACTCAGCTTCATCTAAAACATTTCCACGATTTTACATTTTGTGTACAGAGCTTCTATATAAAAGTACATTAGAAATAAAAACTCATCAGAAAGAGGAAGGAAGGAAGGAAGGAAGGAAGGAAGGAAGGAAGGAAGGAAGGAAGGGGAAAGAGAGAGAGGAAAGAAAGAAAGAAAGAAAAAGAAAGAAAGAAAGAAAGAAAAGAAAGAAAGAAAGAAAGAAAGAAAGAAAAGAAAGAAAAGAAAGAAAGAAAGAAAGAAAGAAAGAAAGAAAGAAAAGAAAGAAAGAAAGAAAGAAAGAAAGAAAGAAAGAAAAGAAAGAAAGAAAGAAAGAAAGAAAGAAAGAAAGAAAAGAAAGAAAGAAAGAAAGAAAGAAAGAAAGAAAGAAAAGAAAGAAAGAAAGAAAGAAAGAAAGAAAGAAAGAAAAGAAAGAAAGAAAGAAAGAAAGAAAGAAAGAAAGAAAAGAAAGAAAGAAAGAAAGAAAGAAAGAAAGAAAGAAAAGAAAGAAAGAAAGAAAGAAAGAAAGAAAGAAAGAAAAGAAAGAAAGAAAGAAAGAAAGAAAGAAAGAAAGAAAAGAAAGAAAGAAAGAAAGAAAGAAAGAAAGAAAGAAAAGAAAGAAAGAAAGAAAGAAAGAAAGAAAGAAAGAAAAGAAAGAAAGAAAGAAAGAAAGAAAGAAAGAAAGAAAAGAAAGAAAGAAAGAAAGAAAGAAAGAAAGAGAGAGAGGAAAGAAAGAAAGAAAGAAAAAGAAAGAAAGAAAGAAAGAAAGAAAGAAAGAAAGAAAGAAAGAAAGAAAAGAAAGAAAGAGAAAAACTAACTCATCAGCTTCTAAAATTGATCTTAATCAGTATTGTAGAGAAAAGAACCCTGGATAAGGCATTAGGGAATCTTTTTCTCATCTCTAAATTTGAGACCCTGGGCAGCTAATTTATCCTCCTAGGGCATAGGTCTTTGTATTTATAAAAACATGGAGATGGTATTAAACGTGGCTAATTGTAAATTAATTAAAATGTTTTTGAAATATGAGTTCTCAGGGGAAATAATAGGATACAGTATCAGAAAACTAAACATTTTAAACTCCAACTGAAGCTGGTCATTCTCTAGAGCATGGAGAGATCTTCGACCTCCCCGGTCACAGGGACTTTCTTGGCTCGTTTGTTTACCTGGTTGAGAATGCCCTTCCTGCCTCACTGTACCACATTCGCCTCTTTTGGAGTTGGCATCTCAGTCAGGCCAGACCTACCTTAACCAGTTTATTAGCTACGAAGAAATGCCAGTCCTACTGCTCAGGATTATACGTAATGCAAAACCTTTTATAGAAATGACCACAAATAATCTAATTTTAAATAAATTTATAAATCTGCGGCATAAAGTCATATAAAGTATGTAAGTCTATTTAAGTTATCCTACATAAGAAGACGAAGAAAGCAGAGTGGCTCTGTTGGAGTGATGAGGGTACAAAGCAATAGAGTGATGCCCCCCATCTTCCATCAGATCTCCCCACCCTGAGACACCTCTCATAATATCAGGGCTCTGAGGAACCCTGTTTGAAAACCGCTACATAACCAAACCCTTTTAACTTATTACCACATATTGCAATTATTATTTTACTTTTTCATAATGTCCACCTAATTTTTACTTCAATGATCATGGAATTCAAAATTAGTCCTTTGGGAAAATATTTGTCAGAATCTTCAGTTTAGAGTAGGACTCGAAGCCCGTTTAATGTTTGTCAAGAACATGATCTAAGAATGTTTGTTTTGTAAAGGTTTCTTCTCTATTTGTCCTTGTTCCTGTGGAAGCAGGGACTAGAAACTAGGTTGACTCTTGCTCTCCTACTTTAAAATAGGAAAATCATCCTGCTTTCAAGATTTATCGCTAATAAGCACCACTGACTTTACTTGGATGCAATGCAGGGGGGAAACAAGTGCTTTTAGAACATGAGAAGAATTCTCATTGATATGTTCATTATTTGACTCCTTACCACTCTCCCGCTGCAAGAAGTTAAAAAAAAAAAAAAGCCTATATAGCTTTAGCAGGGGGTACAGTTGAATTAGATGCAGAAAAATCAGACCTTCTCACCTTAATCATCAGAAACATGGATTTATCAGAGGTGCCAGGAGCAGGAGAGAAGGGAATGGAATAATAACTCTGCCAACAGACAGCCAAATTGCACAAGGACCTCCTAGGAAAACCTGAGGTGTCAGGTGAGGTCACTAATGGTTAGATGGAGGTGTAGTGGGATTAATGCCCAAGAAATGAGGGGGAAAGAAGTTGTGGAGAATCACAAGAATTCCCAATTCCAGGAAACCCAAAATGCCAGAAGAGAGACCTGAGTTATCTGGAGGTCCATTGTGGGACCTGGTGAGGGTGGGTGGGGGGAAGAATGCTGAATGTGATGCCGAGTAGTTTTAGGTTTTAGAGGGGCTTTTCCCAATTGCTTAAGACATGGTAGTGTGCGGGGCGCCTGGGTGGCACAGCGGTTAAGCGCCTGCCTTCGGCTCAGGGCGTGATCCCGGCGTTGTGGGATCGAGCCCCACATCAGGCTCTTCCGCTATGAGCCTGCTTCTTCCTCTCCCACTCCCCCTGCTTGTGTTCCCTCTCTCGCTGGCTGTCTCTATCTCTGTCAAATAAATAAATAAAATCTTAAAAAAAAAAAAAAAAGACATGGTAGTGTGTGAAAACAGACAGGGTAGGTTACTTTTAAAGAGACTAATTAAAGTGCTATAATTATGGGTGAGGAGAGAACATTTTATCATTCTCACTGAAGCAATGTCTTGTGTCCAGAAAGATACCAGGTCAATTCCTGGCAGTGGGTACCACCAACAGCACCATTTGATCACGGCCACCCGCTAACAGGTCCATGAGGGCCAGGCCAGACCTAGTTCCAAACCACCATCTTTCTCTTCTTCACCAAGTAGCCCTAGTGTCCTTAAAGCTCTTCTCTTACCTCAAAGCCCCAGCGGCATGGTCAACTGACATTACCTAGGCCTAGTCTGAGGCTGCTCTATATTCATTACAATATTACATTCTTCCTTGGTCCTCCTTACCCAAGTTCCTGGTTTCCATGGCTGTTTAACTCAGGAGCACTCAGTATACCTGTATCTGATCAACTAGTCCAGGTAATGCTGGAATAGAGAGGATCAAGGCATTTCCAGAAATCTTTTAGAAAATTGAAAGACATAACTCTTCTATTTGAGGACAATGGCCCCAATCACTGAAGAGTCAGGATTGCTATTTAGAGTCAAGTTCCTCCACATCTCTCAACAGCAATCAGGACAAAGAATGTAGAATACCGAGACTATCTGTCAAAGTCTAAGGATGCCTTAGAAACATATTTATTGTCTTTTAAAATGTTCTAAATGATCATGTCTTTATCTGATCTCTTAAAAAGCTATTTCTGGGGGTGCCTGGATGGCTCAGTCGTTAAGCGTCTGTCTTCGACTCAGGGCATGATCCCGGGGTCCTGGTATCAAGCCCCACATTGGGCTCGCCGCTTGGTGGGAGGCCTGCTTCTCCCTCTCCCACTCTCCCTGTTTGTGTTCCCTCTCTCACTATCTCTCTCTGTCAAATAAATAAATAAAATCTTTAAAAAATAAAGATTTTTTTTAAAAAGCTATTTCTGACTTTCACCTCAGATTGTCATGAGTTTTCCAAGTTCACTACCTAAACACTGTACAAAGTGTCCCTTATAACCCCCCAAGGCCTGTGAGTCTTTATATTGCTAATCCAAGGTAGATAGGGACCAAATATATGCTCATCACTTCAACACCCAAAGATCTGAATTGCTTTTGCTCTTTAGCATCCATCATATTGAATATGAAGCCCTCAAATTCCCTTCTTGCCCTCCCAGATTTGTAAATCTCTGTATCTGCTTTTGAATGACATCTCAACGTTGTCTGCATATTGGAATCACCTGAGAAGCCTTACAAACTACAGAGAGATTGTGATTTAATTGGTCTGGGTTGGAACTTGGGCTTTAGCACTTATTTTTGAAACTCCCCAGGTGGTTCTCATGTGCAACTCAAGTTGAGAGCCTTTCCAAAGCATTGGTTCTCAATATATGGACTTACTAAATCAGAAACTCAGGGATGGGGCCTACCAATGTGTCTCTAAAAGCCATCTAGAGGATTTTAATGCATGCTTAAGATTCAGAACCAGTGTTCTAGAGAATAGCAGTAAAGATTATGACTTTAGATCAGAGTGGTCCTCAGTCAGGAGCATCAGCATCAGGATCACCTGGGAATGTATTAGAAATGAAACTTCTTGCATGCCATCCCCAGACCTACCTAGTCAGAAGCTCTGAAAGTGGACTCAGGGGGCGCCTGGGTGGCTCAGTCGGCTAAGCGTCTGCCTTAGGTTCAGGTCATGATCCCGGGGTCCTGGGATTGAGCCCCATGGTGGGCTCCCTGATCAGTGGAGGCCTACTTCTCCCTCTGCCTCTCACCCCACTCATGCTCTCTCTCTCCCTCTCTCTCTCTCTCTCTCAAATATAAAATAAATAAAATCTTTAAAAAAAAAAAAGTAGACCCAGTTATCGGTATTCTAACAAGCTCTTAGGTAGTTGAGAATCATTCTTCTTTAAAAATAAGAACCAATAAAAATAAAGCTTTGCTATTCAGACATGGAAAGAAAAAGAAAAAGAGAAGGAAGAAAGACAAGGATAAGGTGGAAAAGCAGGAAGGGGCAGGTGGGAGGTTTTTTATTTTTGCAGTCTTGTACTGAATGGTTTATAATATAGCCCTGTGGTGTAGGAGATGTTCTTCTTTAAAGGAGAATGCTGAGGGCAAAAGGAAGGTTGTCTATAGCCAAATCCAGGCAACAGAAACAGAATTTGCACCTGTACCTATGACTCCGAGCTGGAACATTCCCTTCACGAGGCTAGGACAGTGACCAGCTACAGACTCAGGGATGGCAACTGGCTGGCCATGTTTTTTATGATCAGTTATTCTTGTCTTTATAAAAAATAAATCTATAAAGTGTAGATTCATCTGGATGATACTAATAATATGAATAATACTTTCTATTTATTGAGTGTTTACTATGCACCAAGCACTATTCTAAGAACTTTTCACATGTTAATCTCTTTGACTCTTACAAGGTGTTATACAGTGGGTGTACTTACCCCTTTCCATATATATGGAAATTCAGAGTTTAAGTCAAGTGCCCAAGGTCACAGCCCCTAGATGGGGGTGACTGGGTTTAAGCCAAGCTAGCTACAGAGTCACACACTAAACCCTTACAACCATTGGGAGGAAGAGTGCTATTGGCAAGTAGTGGGTAGAGGACAGGGATGCTCTTATACATTATACATCCTATAATGTTCAGGACAGTCTCCCACAGCAAAGAATTGTCTGGTCCAGTGTCAGTAGTGCTGAGGTTCAGAAACTGTCCTTCCCTACCCCATCTCTCAAGCTCCAGAGAGATCCCAAGGAGACACAATTGAATAAGCATATGATAACTATTTAAATTGTTGTATTTTTTTCTCTTTTTAAAAAGTATTTTACTTGATATAGTGGATACACGATACTACATTAGTTTCAGGTGGACAGCGTAGTGATTCAACTTTTCTATACATTATATACTGTGCTCACCACAAGTGTAGCCACCATCAGCCACCATACAACACTATTACAGTATCATTGACTACATTCTCTGTGTGGTTCCTTTTATTTCCATGACTTACTCATTCCAGAACTGGAAGCCTGTACCTCTCACTCCCCTTCACCCCTTTTGCCCATCCTTCCACCCCTCTTCCCTCTAGCAACCACTGTATTTACAGGTCTGATTCTGCTTTTTGTTTGTTTGTTTACATTTTATTTGTTTTTTTTAGATTCCGCATAAGAGTGAAATCGTATGGCTATTTGTCTTTCTCAATCTGACTTATTTCACTTAGCAGATACCCTCAAGGTCCATCCTTATTTGTCGCAAATGGCATAATCTCATCGTTCTTATGCCTCCGTGTGTGTGTGTGTGTGTGTGTGTGTGTACCATATCTTCCTTATCCATTCATCTATTGATGGACACTAGGTTGCTTCCATATCTTGACTATTGTAACTAATGCTGCTGTAAACATAAGGGTGTATATGTCTTTTTGAATTAGTGCTTTCATTTTCTTTGGGTAAATGCCCAGTAGTGGAATTATTGGATCTTGCAGTATTTCTATTTTTAATTTTTTGAGGAATCTCCGTACTGTTTTTCACAGTGGCTGCACCAATTTATATTCCCACCCACAGGGCACGAGAGTTCCTTTTTCTCCATATCCTTGCCAACATTTGTTATTTCTTGTCTTTTTGATGTTAGCCATTCTGACAGGTGTAAGGTGATATCTCACTGTGGTTTTGATTTGCATTTCCCTGATGATTAGTGATGTCGTGCATCTTTTCATGAGGCAAGGGAAACAAAAGCAAAAATAAACTATTGGGACTACATCAAAATAAAAACCTTTCACACAGCAAAGGAAACCAACAACAAAACAAAAAGGCACCCTACTGAATGGGAGAAGATATTTATAAATGATATATTTGAGAAAGGGTTAATATCCAAAATATATTTTTTAAAAAACACTTATACAACTCAACACCAAAAAAAAAAAAAAAAAAAAAAGCAAAAAACAAAAACACAATCTGATTAAAAAATGTGCAGAGGACCTGTGTAGGCATTTTTCCAAAGAAGGCATTGTTCTCTTTTTAATCAGGTGTTTCCAAAATTTCCTGATGAAAAAAGTGCCTTGTGACCACAGCACAGGTCTAGAGTCTGGAACTGAACTCATCTGTCTAATGAGTTAAAGTTCAACTCAGGTCTGGAATCAGCAAGCAATTTTATACAGAGAATAAGCATCTAGAGGTGTCATTAATGAGTCTGGAGTTCAGTAAACAGAGAATACCAAATATTGCAACAACCCTGGGTAATTAAGCTTGTGGGCTACTAACTTGTACTGTATCAGAATTTTTATCTGGCCTTATCATTGTAATTAAGAAAACTAAATTAACCTACAAACTTCTGCTCCTGAGCGTAATAGGAAGGCTTAGCTGAGTTAATTAAAATACTATCAGGCTCTGGTGCTATAAAATTCTACTTATAGGTCTGGGTCCATGAAGGGAGAATGTTCTTAGGGCATAATGAAATAAAGGAGGTCTCTGTGTGAGAGATTAGCTGCTACTTGATAAATTTGATCAATAGAGATGGCTAATCCAGATAACTAAGGAGCAAGTCCTGAGAATCTGTTTGAGTAAGAACTAGGAGAGACACTGCAGTTGAACTGGGATGTCTTTGGGCATACAAGCAGTCTCATTGGAATAAAACACACAGTGCTCCCTTCACTCACCTCTTTTGAGATTCATTATTCAGAAATGATCATAAACTGAGAATTATATGCCTTTTAATTATTTAGGGTTCTGACCAACACTACCTTTACTGCCTCCCCTCTCTCTCTGTCTCTGTCCCCTTCACTGTCTCTCATCTCTCACTGCTGGACTGTCTCAGCATGTTAGCTAAGCACATGTCATTTCTACCTCATGTTTTAGTTATTGATCCATATGTCTCATCTCCTACAGACCCACAGAGCATGAACAGGGTCTTACAATATCTTTGCATTCTCGACTATACTATCCAAAAGAAGCTTAATAAATGTTTGCTAAATGGATGCACACACACACACAAAAGATGAAAATCTCATTTCCATATCTCCTCTTTTTTCCTTTATAGCCACTTCCCTCTCCCTTAGCAGGTCACCCTATTAAAAAAGGGAAAGAGCACAAAATTTATCTGTTTTTTTGCATTGACAACTAATACTATTTTACATTTGAAAATAGGAGTCCACTGCCAAAAGAGAAAAAAGCTTATAAAATCGTTTAGTTTAATCTTATTTTCACCAGTGAGAAAACCGAAGTCCAGGGAAAAAAATAACTCCCCATATTAACAAGTCTAAAAAAATAGTGGCTGAACTATAGCTAACACTCTTTGACCAGCCTCTAGTTACCTGTAGGCCAGTCTTTAATTCTTTGGGAGCTGTTGTTGTGATGTGGAAGGGAGGGAACAGTAGAGAGGCAGCAGCTGAGAATGCACTCCCCTTGGGGTGCTGACATGTATGAGCCAAGAGAAGATCCCCAATAAGATCAGACCAGCTTCACACTTCAGTAGATAGCGTGTGCTCTTCTGTACTGCCTCCAGTGCCCATCGCTCTAGGTTAAAGCCTGTGTATCTACGAGTTTCTATTACAAAACAAATGCACACACCAGGATAGGAAATGCATGAAGCCGTGTATTAGCAGGGGCTACCAAACAAAATACCACGGACTGGGTGGCTTAAACAACAGGAATTTACTTTTCACAGTTCAAGAGTCTGAGAGTCTGAGATCAGGCAGCCAGTCTGGTGTGGTTCTGGTAAGAGCTCTCTTCCAGGCTTGCAGATGACTGCCTCCTCACTGTGTCCCCACAGGGTAGAGCGAGAGCAGGAAAGCTCTGGTGTCTCTTCTTCTAAGGCCACTAATCTCATTGTGAGTACCCTACTCTTAAGACATCATCCAAACCTAATTATCTCCTAACACCCCCATCTCCAAATACCATGACATCAGGTCTTAGGGGTTCAACATACGAATTTGAGGACACACAATTGTCCAAAACAGCCACTGTCAATCATTTGTCCAGCCCCTCACGCATGAGAAATACAGAGCTGAATAAGGACTCATCCTCCACCCCAGGAACTAGGGCACAAGGGCAAATGTGTTGGAGGGGGAGTGAGAGTCAGCATGAGGGTCCTAAATGTAGAGGGGAAGAGAAAGAAAGGCAAATGCCTAAAGTGGGTTCGGCATCACATCACCATTTGGCAGAAGTCTGTTTGTTTACAGACACTCTTGTAGAAGAAATGAGAGCTTTAGTGAGCAAAACTCCAGATTCAAAAATAGGACCCTTGGTTTTGAGCTCCAGCTTTGTGATTGTGGACAAAACCCTTCTCTGCGTCACTGTGTATGTTCATTTGAAAATGCATAATCCTGCCCCTGTCTTACAGGATGGGTAGAGGACCAAGTAGCGTATTGTATGTGAAAGTGCTTAATAAACTGGAAGAGACTTTAAAATTGTGACATGTTCCACACCATAGTTATCCTCATAGAATGTAGCAAAGGAAGAAGTAATGTGCTTAGCATCTTTTGTGACTAGGGCACTAGTTTTAAGCTGAGTGCCTGACTTCTTGAAGAGTCAGTGCCTGAGGAAAGTGCTAATGGGCACAGCTGTTCTCCTCTTCTTTGTCATTCACACTTAAGTGCACAGCAAGAGCAGAAATTCCGTACAACTAACCTAAGCAAATCAGGAAAACAGCCAATACTGCATTGCAGACTGTAGCTCCATTTCCCTACATAAAAAGAACACCAAGCCTGCTGCAGGAATTTCAGGGACATTTAATGCTTGGTTTGAGATTTGCGCTTTGTCCCTGGTGTGTGTGTGTGTGTGTGTGTGTGTGTGTGTTTCATTCTTTTGATTTTAAGTGGAATCAGCTAGGTGCTGCTATTTGTGAAGTGACAAAATAATGATTCACTGCACAGAACTGGGGTGTCCTGGCAGCAGTTTGCAGGGGAAATAAATATAGGAGCAATCACAAGTATTATCTTCCTAGCCCAGCATGATGTGATATAAAACAAAGAATTTTACTGCGGGGAGAAAGTGTCCCTCTGGAGTGGGGGAAATGCAATCTTTGAGGCTTTCCGGATAGAAACTTTGTAGATGGGCTTCCAAAGTTCAGGTGCCCTGCTTTCAGAGAACCTCTGACCCTTCCAACTTTCTAAGGGCGGAACTCTAATGGAACCACAGTGCCTTTTTTTCCCCTAATCACCCTTTGAAACATGAGAGTAGTCCTCATAGCTAGATAATTTTAAATGCCTCGCCTGATGTCCCTTCCTGGTTATAGAACCATTTTTCCAGTCTCGATTTTGCAAAATGAGTCGCAGAAATCAGACTATTAATATATTTGAGCAGCATGTGGTTGAGCCACTATATGGAAAGTGCATGTTGGCATTTCCTCACTTAATATCACAGAGAAAGTACTTAAAACAAATAAACGTATTAATTGCTGGCTGTGTGCCAAGTGCTGTGCTAAATGATTTAAAAATATTAGCTTACATAATTCTCATATCAACTCCAGAAAATAAATGCTGAATTTGTGCATTTAGAACAAAATATGATCTTAGAGATGAATGTTAGGACTTGAATAGGAAAGTGCTTTTACTGGTCTACATGCCACCTCCACCTTCCACCCCTGCACCACCCTGAACTACCATATTGAATACCACCCCAATAGATGGCATGCCCAGTGTCCCTTTTATCCCATTTCATGGCATATTTTTCCTCATCAAACGTTATCTTTGGAAATGGTCTCTATGAACTTGTGTAGGCTAACAGTCACTGGATTCACTTGTCCAAAATACTTACATTTCCAGACTCATCTTTCCCTAGAGATGGAAATCCATTGGGGGTGCCCAATACATAAGCCAGATTTGAGTGTGGCTGTTGTGGTTGAAATGAAGATGGGAATCATGTGGTGGCTGAGAAATAAGAAAGGGATTCTTTTTTTCTTTAGATTTTATTTATTTATTTGAGAGAGAGTGCAAGCAGGGGGAAGAGCAGAGGGAGAGGGACAAGTAGTCTCTGTGGCGAGTGCAAAGCCCAATGTGGGGCCCAGTCTCACACTCTGAGATCATGACTTGAGCTGAAATTGAGAGTAAGACACTCAACCAACTAAGCCACCCATGCGCCCCAAGAAAGGGATTCTTAAGACTCGGTAGAGCACAGTTACAACTGTATGGGGGTAGTCCAGTGGTGTGAATTACCCCCACCACCATTTTACAACTATAAAAGCTGGGACCCATGGAGAATAAGCAACCTCCAGGAGAAGAAGTAAGTTATGAGGAAACTAGAACTGAGGTTCAGTCCTAGTAAAACCTGTAAAACCAGTGCTTTTCCCACTGGACTACAAAATTGAATGAACAGCTAGTGAAGGAAGCAGGTGATGGTAGAGGGGGTAGGAAACCTTCCAGAAGATTATTTTAGGAAAACCAAGAAAAGAATAAATTTTAAGCAGGGAATGTTCAGAGTGGCCTGTAACGTCGGAGAGAACTCAAGGATGCTAGGGACTGAAAAATAAGCACTTGATTTTGTTATTAGTTTGATTCATTTAGAAGGTACTGGAAAGTGTTGAAATGGGAATTTGAGAGAAAATTATGGGATGTACACCAAAATGGGGAGTAGCTAAGAGAACAGGAAACATTAGCAGGAGACTTGTGACCATTACAGAAAAAGGAGAAGAAAGTGATACGTGATGCACTAGAACCAATTTAGGATGGGAGTGACCTAAGTAAGTTTATGGATGAAGAGGGAGGGACTAACTATAGAAGATCTCGTTGAAGGGCAAGATCTGGGGAAAAGTTGGAGACAACAGGATCAAGCCAAAACAATGAAGAATGTAGATACAGGAAGATTCTGAGGTGGAAAGTAAAGAAATTAGGGAACATTTTGCTTGGATTTGACCACCTTCTGGGTATCCATCTTCTGGATAATGGAAATTTTGAACTCCTGCTGTGGGGAGTGTGAAAAGGTGAAAATTCTGAATGGAAATTCTCTTTAACAGTTTAAGGAGATAAAGATGAAAAGGCATAGGGAAATTTGGAATGTAATCTGAGTTATTAATACAGAGCTTTATTTGACTAGGGGATCTTGATAGTTGTCATATCTTCATCAGGATTTTGTAACTAGGGCACCTGGGTGGCTCAGTCGGTTAAGCGTCCACCTTCAGCTCAGGTCACGATCTCAGGGTCCTGGGATTGAGTCCCACATCATGCTCCCTGCTCAGTAGGAAGTCTGCTTCTTCTTCTCCCTCTGGTTGCTGTTCCCCCTGCCTGTACTCACTCTTTCTCTTTGTGTCAAATAAATAAAGTCTTCAAAAAAAAGAAAGATTTTGTAACTAAATAGTCAGATGTGGTAAAATCCATTCTAGTTAGTGCATTATATAATGCCATGAAGCAGGCTCTGAAATGCTTCCAGCAACATTCTGGTGTGAACCCTTCAATCTTTTCTGGAAAAGGGAAGAGTATGATACATACATGAACACACACACACACACACACACACACATAGATATTGATTGACTACTGTTTTAATTAATTGGTGTGATGGAAAGAGACAGTAAAGATGGAAAGAGCAATATCTATTTCTGATAGCTCTGGAGTCTTCTTGGGCAGGGCAGAGTCAGTCCTTATGGAAAATAACTTGAGCATTCAGGGCAAGCCATATAAGTCAACCATGGTGCCAAAGAAAATGGAAGAAGCCAAATGTCTAAGAGCTGAGCATTTGGACATAATATAGCTCTCATGGGCTGGCAGTAATCACAGAGGCTTCCTGGAGTTTGGATATAACAAAGAAGTATTTAAATTTTCACAATTAAGTATTAGTGTCCTTTGTACCCAGAACACATAATTTAAATATTTTTTAATTCTCTGAAGAAATATAGACAGGAAAGTCTACAATCTGACACCTGAGGAGTCATTTGAGCTAATTTATTATACATGAAGCTTGTATTATTTTAAGTTAAAATGCACTTGTTTATTACATTTGCCTTTTGATAAATCAGGCATTGGTATATTTCTTAAAATTATGGGTCCTCTTTCTGTGCATTGTTAACTGGCCTATACCCAGTAATTATTGCAGATTTTCTTTCTCTATTTAATTAGGTGATTTGATTTGTACTTTATATAATTACAGTATTTGTCTCCTTCTTTGTTTGAGGCAAAATTGTAATCATTAGTTCTACTACCTGAGGCTGCTAAATGAATATTTACTACAATTAGAAAATAAGCCACTGAAAAGAGTATAATTGTATCTGAACCAGAAAATTTCCATTTCACATCCATCATCTTAACTTCATTGTGGCTGCTGAACTCAAAATGAAAAGGTACAAAAGCCCCAGGGGAATAGAGAACAGTACCATCATTACATCTCTGCAGAAACTAAGTTCCCAAGAACTCCATGCAAAAAGCATCCCCCTCCTTCCACGCAGTCTACACCTCCTAGCTTGGTCACAGGCAAGATCAGAAAGTACAGAAGAATGATAGTGACGTAAACCAAAAAAAAAAAAAAAGTGGAGTGGGAATGAGAGAGAAAGCTGTTACATGTCTCGATGAGATAGATCCCACTGAAAATAAAACCTCAACTAGTAAAAATCTTAAAATTAGTGACATTCTGATTAACCTTCTTACCAGGAATGATGGTTAACTTTCTGTTGGCACCTACCTTTTTTTATTGCGCATATTTCTGTATAGGTTTTTGGAGTTGTGATTAACATTTAAATTGGCGGATTTTGAGTCAAGCAGATTACCCTCCACAGCTTCATGCAATCAGTTGAAGGCCTTAGTAGAACAAAGATTGACCTCCCCTGAGCAACAAGGAATTCTGCCTGCAGATGGTTTTTGGACTCAAAGTGCAACGCTTCCCGGGGTGTTCTGCCTGCTGCCTAACCTACAAATTATGGGTCTACCAAGGCTCCATGATTGTGTAAGACAATTCCTTAAAATAAATCACACACACACACACACACACACACACACAAATATATCCACACATGCATTCTGTTAGTTCTGTTTCTCTTAAGATCTCTAATGTACCAGATTCAACATTTTTATTATTACTATTTTTTTTTATTTTAATCAGAAAATATTTCCGTTTGAACTGTTTTGGAGCAAGAGAGAGGGTGTGGTATATTTGCAGAGACTGAAAACCTGCTTCTAGTCTATATTATTTGGAACAGAGTCACTACTTGTCTCTCAGGAACCCCAGTTTCCTATTCTGTAAGATGATGGAGGTAGGCAGGGACTGAAGTTTTTGCCACCATGCTATTGAATATATGACACTCTCATTCATTTGTTAACCACTACCAGGTAGATTAGTTTTTTTTATGTGATATACCACTTTCCTTTTAATGAACAATAGTAAATTATTGCCCACCTGGTCTAAAGCAATATATAATCCTTATTACCATTCATTATAGTGTGTGGAGAAAAAAGTGGATACTGATGTAGGAAAGACATTAGGGTTCAAAGCCGACGACCAAGAAAGAATTCTTAAGACATCTTTGGTGCAAAAAGGTGGTTTTATTAAAGAACAGGGACAGGACCCGTGGGCAGAAAGAGCTGCACTGGGATCATGAGGAATGGCCCATTATATACTTTCAAGTTGGGAGGGGGTTAGTCTCTAAGTAATTTTGGAAGCAAGGTTTCCAGGACCCTGAGGGGGCTAGCTATTGTTGGGAAAAAGTCGTTTATTACCGTCTAATAAAACCTTAATCATGAGAACCTTCAGATGTATATCAGTGGGCCATATGCATGGGGGATGATTGCCAACACATACTTGGGGGGTTTAGAGATAAAGGAAATTTCTAAAGGAATTTTTATATATTAAAGTAGACTTACAGGATCCTGGGGTTTGGGCTAAGGTTGCCTTTTGCCCTTAGCAAAGTATTAACATGGAGGCAATTGAGTCCCTAGAGAAATGTCACTATGCCTGTTTCAAGGACTTGCCAATGGGCTGTAGGCAGTAAGAAAAGTTAATAATTTCTCCTCTGCTTTTGTTTCCCACATCAGATACGACCCAAACCTTACCTTCCTGGGTCTCTTTGTAGCCTTGCAAACTGCTCACTCCTTTGTTGAAGGGCTCCTCTGCTCCCTTGCTTTCAGCAACGTATTTCCTTCTGTTTCTGCTCTAGGCAGAGGCAACAACTGGAAAATATTTACAATAAACATAGCAAAAGTTTGAATTCCCTGATAAGGAATACAAACAAAAAGTAAAATCTCACTGCAGCAAAAAATAGGAACTGAAAACTGTCAAATAAGGTTATTCAGTGGGTGGTAAATATTGGAAAAAATATTTCACTTTATAATTAATCAAATAGAAATTATAATAATGTGATGGAGTTTATCACCCATAAAATTAGCAAAGATTTCTCTTATTTTAATTCTATACCTAATATGAGGGTACAGTGAGTCTGGTGGGGTGGTATAAATTGGAACAGGACTTTTAGAAGGCAATTTGGCAATGCGCATCGAGAGACTTAAATATCCAAGCCCCCAAATTCACTTCTAGGTACCTTCCATGTGCATTATGCATAAATGAGGGTATGGGGGGAGCTCTGCATAAAGAGATGCTTATTACAGCATTATGTAAAATAACAGAAAAAGGAAATAATAAATAGTCAATAATAAGGAAATGGTTAATTAAAATACAGTTCAATCACCTGATTTTAAAAATCAAGCAACTATTGAAAATTATGCTTATTAAGAGTCTTTAGTAACATTAGGAAACATTTACATTATAATGTTAAGTGAAAAATAACACAGGATACAAAGCTGTATTTAAAATAATTCTCCCCTGGGGCGCCTTGGTTAAGTGTCTGCCTTCGGCTCAGGTCATGATCCCAGGAGCCTGGGATAGAGTCCTGAATAGAGCTCCCTATTCAGCAGGGACTCTGCTTCTCCCTCTACCCCTCCCCCCTGCTCATGATCGATCTCTCTCTCTCTGGCTGATAAAAAAATAAAATCTTTTAAAAACAAAAAATAAAATAATTCTCTCTGGAAGACATTTGCTCCACTGCCCTCTAGGCCCAGAGGCCACAGTTCTGCTGACAAATCCCTGGCTCTTTCTTCGACCTGAAAAGAAAGTGAGTTCAAAGAAGATCTCTGGCAAGTAGAGGGTGACTTTCGCCATTATGGTTGACTCCCTGGGGAGCTATGCAGTGGTCTTGAAGCATCTTGCCACGTGGGCTAAGCATCCAGTCCTGATTGCAAAGCCCAGCTATATTATTATTTTTCTGATCTTAAGTTTGTCACTTCAACATTTTTAGTTTCAGCTTTCTCTTCCATGAAAGCCGGATATTAATAATATATCTCCCACATAAGATAATTATTAAAAGTAAAAGAAATAATTATGTAAATCACATCATAGTGCCTGGCACACTATAAATGCTTAATAATTGCTGGTTAATTTTATGCTGTGAAGGTTTGCCTGATGAAATAAAACATATGTTCCCATGTATTCCATTAATTAATTAAGACTAAATTAATTAATACTTAATGGATTTAATACTCAATGTGGAAACTAACTACTTCTTAACATATTCCAGTGTGCACCATTTCTGGTCAATTAGCTGTAGAAATGGTCACCACCTCGTGGAACTGTTGAGCAGGGAAAGAGCTGAGTAAGATAATGCATTTCATGTACTTACCAGAGTGCTTGGCACACAGTAAAAAGTCAATAAAATGTTAGCTTTTAAAAATTAAGGGCGTAATCTTCATCTATAATTCCAGTTAAATGAAGGGTTTCTTCATCAATCAGTTGATGAATCAACTTATATTGACTGATTACTATGATCCAGAAATTGTGTCGGTTCAACATGGATTCACACATTCACATCTATGAGAGCCTACAAAGCAGAACTACGTGCCCAGTGCTAAGGGAAGTAGCTCTCTTTGTGCCTCGTGGAATTTTTTTTTTTCTCTAAATATATCATACTTCAGTTTTCTCCCCACCGTTGCTCCAAAAGGGGCATAATTTCTATCTAAGGGGCTAGAAAGAGAGAATTTGGCAGAATAATGACAACAACCGAGGCAGTTTAAAAAGGATAAATATGACTCGGGTAATTTGACAGTGATTTCTTTTCAAATTTGGGAGAAAAGAGTAACTAAGAACAGCAGAGTTTTCTCATTTGTATTTCATTTAAAATGCCACTGCGTGTTTCCTGAAATGTTAACGACAAAATTAGCTCCGTGCGGTGTGAAAAAGAAACCATCCAAAGGCTTGAACAGGGAGGCACCACCGATGAAATAGTCCCCAGTGTGCGTTCCAGATTGAAGCAGAGACACAGCGAGCTGGAAGCCAGAGTAACATGCAAGGGATTCTAACTGCAAACAGTAGTGTTTAGGAAGCAGTACCAGGCACGTGGTAGAATGGAAATGCCTAACGTGAAGATCGAGGAAGCGCGAATAAACGTCAGCATGCTTCTACTACGCACCTGTAATACCACTGTGAGCTCACTGTGTTACTTTGCCCATGTGAATGTACCACATAATGCACATAGACACATATGTGGAAAGAGCTCCTTAGGAAGGCGAGGCCATGAATGTCAACTCATCTCCAATGAATAGCATGGAAAAAAAGAAAATAGTCTCTGGTTTTAAAAATAATTAGCAACAGTTACAGTTTTCAAAGAATTTTCATAAACATTATTACATTGATACTTGCTACAGCCATGCGTGTTAGAAAGAGGAAACATTAGTATTCCATACAGAAGCACAAGGTAGGGCAGAAAGAGCTGACAAGCAGCTTACTCTTTAGGGTGCAAAGTTTAGGCTTCTCTCTCCTGGTACCATAAAAATGAGAGATTTAGGGCCAAAAAGTAAAAAGGTAAATATTACACTAACTACTGACTTAACTAAATATGTTTAGATAACATGAAACAAGGTTGTGTTGTTAGAATATGATCTCGGCAAAATCTTCCTACTGAATCACTGATCTCTGGCCATGTGAATCCTCCACACAATACACACCCGGGGACTGAGACCTTTGTTAGAGCCATGTAACATTTAGTCCTTCTTAGGGGTCTTGGGGTCCTCTCCACTCCCCCAGACTTCCTGAGGCATGAGCTAACTTAGCTGTACATCATATAGTGCTTTCTTGAATGTGCACAGGAATCCCCTGGGGACCTTGTTAAAAGGCAGATCCTGACTCAGTAGTTCTGGAGTGGGGACCTGGGGTTCTGCATTTCTAACACACTGCCAGGTGCTGCCGCTGCTGCTCTGCAGACCACACCTTTAGTAGCAAGGACGGAGGCCATCCAGGCTTACTCTCCTCACATACTTTCTCTCCCTTGGATACTTGAGTTGTTCGTGGCAGCAGGTTTTCTGTTTAGAGCTAGCAATAGACTTAATGTTCCTTTTATAGAGCATAACTATCAGAAAGAGTAAGAATCAACTGTAATTTGACTTATGTCTGCAATTTTACCCTGTCTGTTCTGTATGTCATGTCTTTTTGATCCTGTTTCTCCTCTGTTGCACTTGTTTACACTAAGTGAATATTTTCTAATGTAACATTGCTAATTTCTTTAATTTGTTTCACTGTATTTTTTTTAGTTATTTTTATAGGGATTGCTCTAAGGTTTACCATATACATCTTAACTGATCTGAATAAGCTTAGGATTTATACTCAGAAGGGCATCCTCACCTTTTAATCACGTTCACCTGGAAATTAACCTCAGCTTGGGCAGACCTAAGAAATGCTGAGATCCTAGAAGTGCTCTTTCTGTGTGCTAGAGGAGGGGGAGCCCTGTGTTCTTGGTTATAGCAATCCAGAGTGGAGTATTATTTGCCTTTCTCAACTGGGAGGAATTTGTTGATTCAAAGACTACAGACTATTACCTCTCTTACAGACTTCTCACAGATTCTTTTGAATTGATGTTTATTTGCTTTCTGCCCTTAGGACCATTTTACAGAGGCTTTTAAATACTTGGCTTTTTGTAGTTTTTACCAGTTTCACTGGGGAGCAGGGCAGTGGAGCTCCCCACAATGTCATGCTGGAAGTCGATTTTCCTTTTCTCTTTTTCTGTATTAGTTATTTATAGAAATGATAATATAACAATAACAGTGGCTAATATTTATTGAGTACCTACTATAGTACATTTACTAGTCCAGTTCATGTATTCACATTGTTATCATCAAAATGACCGTACAAATATTATACTTACGTGCAAACATCATGTGAACGTGTATATCTGCATGTATGCATGTGTTGGTGTATTATTATTATCACCATGATCTAATGGTAATAGAAATGGAAATTTATCAAGATATACTTGACAAATAACAGAATGCAGATTTTTAAAGAAGAAAAACAAAATAAAAATAGGGGTGGACATACAAGGAGACAGATTTCTTCTCTATTTTGCCAGAAAAAGTCCTAAGTTACTGTGTTCAGTTACTTGAAATATGGCCTTTTTCTTATATTATTAATCTTCATGAAATCCTTATGGAAGTGACAGTTGCAGCCAAGCATTCAAAAATCCTTAAAATGCCAGCCAAAGTTGTGCTCAACATCCCATCTCTGCCATTACGATTGTTTTGCCAGCTGCTTATTGCAATCTTTTTTGACTTCTAAGTGAACTGCTAAGTTTTAAGATCAGAGAACAGTTGGGAATAATTCAAATACAGCTCAGTTTTTCTCCGGGGGCTGAGCAATGGTATTCTCATCATAGATTCATAGGTGGACTCAGCAAGCACAAATATGCAAACTATTTTTATAAAACAAGTGCTTATTTTTAAGCAGTGAGGACTTGCAAATCTCAGCTTGGAGGAAACATTTATCCTGAATATGTTATGTGATCAGACAGAGGCACTCATCTGGCTTAGTTGCCCCAAGCACTTTCCACCTGGGATCCCCTGAACCCTACAGGGTTTAAAGGGTAGATGATGATTTGCAAGTATTGGCTCAGGGAGGGAGCAGGAGCAAGGGAGGCTGGGAATAGCAACCTAGTCAACTTTGGAAATGGGAAAAGGAAAGACAGGAAGGCATGACTAGTCAGAGGCTGAAATCAGATAGAAGGGATAATTGTAGAGCTAAAGATATATTGCACAAGAGGCATAGGAGAAAGATGGGAAGCCAGACCCTAATCAAAGTGAGGTCTCTGGCAAGAGTTAAGCCAAAGGGATAAACAGAGGAGGTGCAAGTCCTCCAGGCCGACACTAAGGGAGCCAGAGTTTGCATAAGCCTGGAGTTAGCATTGGGGTATTGGCAGAAACTGTCTAAAATAAAAGGAGATGGGCTGTAATTCAGCCCTGGCTTGCAGGCTCGTTTATTTATTTAGTGAATAATTTGTGAACACCTACTGGATGCCAGCACTCTTCTAAGCATAGGGAGATAAATGATGGCCAAAACAGGAAGCCCCTTGTTTCATTCTAGGCTTGGGGGTTGAAAGAATGAACAACATAAATAAGAGGGGACCATATCTACATGGTATTAAGTGCTATTTTTAAAAGAAGAACAGAATAAAGGATGTAGAATTAGGGTGGAGTTGTAATCAGAGGAATGACATGATCTGATTTGCATTATTAAAAATCCAATCTCATCACTATGTGGAGCATACGTGGCTTATAAAGGTGCCACGGGAGACCGGCAGACCGGTGAAGAGTTTATTGCAGAGACCAGGTGAGAAGCAGTGCTGACGAGCTTTAGTGGGTAGGTGTAGTGTATGGCATGTGAGTATAGTGTGTATTGCGTAGGTGTAGCTGTGAATGGGGAACAGAAGTCCTGTGGGGTCTACTTGGAGATAGAAGTCACAGGGCTTAGTTGTTTGTTTGGATGTGGGAGTAAAGGACAAGGAGTAAAGAACAAGGGGGGTACCCAGGTTTTTAACTCTTCAGTAGAGAAAATGATGGTGTCATTGACTGGGATAGAAATTACTGGTTCAAGTTTATTTCTAGGGCAGTGGTACTCGCTTGAAGTGGTAGTATTCCATAGCTGGCAATGTTACAGATGTAAGGACAATTAAATAATCTCAATCAAGTCCTTTTATTTTTATCCTCCAGAAATTAGTTAACAATGCTGATAGACTACCTCAGTAGTAAGCACTGCATCTGAAAATGTGTATTTTAGCTTGGGCTCTCCAGGAAGCAGAGCCTGAGTCAGAGTTGTCATCAGAAGACAAAGACGGCAACTGCACAGTGTTACTTGGGCTAGACAGCCCACAATGCTGAGACATCCGTCTGTGGAGGCTGCGGAGGTAACGCAATGTTGAGGCTTCGTGCCACTCTCAACCTTGCCATGTTAAGATAGTCATTATAACCTTGTTACATTATACTCTCCATTTCCTTTCCCCTGACTAATATAATTGCAAATGAAGCTACATTTTCATAGAATTGCTTTGGATTTCTTTTTGGTCAAATAAGGCAAGTCTCAGCAGCTTAAGTTAGTTTAACTTCCCTTCACAAGTTAGATGAGCACTTAATGAAAAAAAAACATGGCGATTTCTTTCCAATTACTGGAACATCCTTAATGATCTGGAGATTAGCTATAGATCAGAATTATAATCGAGGGAGGGAAAAATGAGATTGCATTGGAATTCTCTCAAAATTAACCTGAGATTACTTTTTAAAAAATGCAAGCTCAGGGTAAATCACTTAGGATAGAAAAATAAGCTTCAATTATTAGATAAGAAAGGACCAGGCAATTATGGGTAAATGACCTGAGGAGCAAATGGAACTCTAGACTAAATATGAGTCAGCAATACACAGTGTCAAGTAGAAGCATGATGCTGAGAGAGTGAACTAAAAGGGGAACTGTGGGAACCTGAGAAATTAGTAAGATTAGAGTATCCAACTCGAACCCTGGAAATTTGGAACATAGTGCAATTCCAGGAGAAGGGCAAGACGACCTATCCAAAGGATATTCAAGTCAGGAGACCTAGTTCTGTCCTAGCTCTCTTACTAATAAGCTATAAAAACTTGGCAATTCACTTAATTTCTTTATGCCCTAGGTTGTTCATCTATAACATGAGTGTGATTATAATATTGAACCTATCTTCATTGCTCTAAGGAAAGCTTTCTGAAATAAGTAAAAAGGACCATAAAATATAATACACTCTTACCGGCACTTATAGGAAGCATTATTAAAGAAGAAAAATCAAAATATGTCAGACATTAGCAAATGCAGTACAACCAGAAAGGCAGAACTGGCTGTTTATGTGTGAGACCCACTGCAAAATGAAATGCTGGGGCCCTTTTTCTAAAATATATTAAGGATTTTAAGATCACAATAGCAGAACACCAAACCAAGCATGGGGACCATGTAGGCATGGTACCAGGGATACTGCATAGGGTGCATATCCACAAAGCTGGTCCTGAGGTAAGGGAAGAGATATGGGCTGTTCTGTATGTCCCAGGAGGGTAGAACCTGGACATTATTGCTTCAGCCGTTGTGTTACAGCATAAAGTGTAATTTCTCTCCTGGTAGGTTATTGTGACTTTTAACTGCATAGTAGCTTTCAGCCTTATTGGTTTTTGAAAGCCATGGCAGGATCCAGTAAGGTATTGGGAGTCCTGATTCCAACAATCAGAGAAGAAAAATCTCAGGGCGTATATGACAACTGCCTTAGATGTTTGAAAGGCTGCCGTAGGAAAAAATAGAACAAATAATTTTCATTATTCTAGAGGGTGTAACTATGATCAAATGTATCAAGCTCAACATATGAATGCCTTTTCTAGCAAAGAAAAATAACCAATAATGTGACATAATCATGTCTCAGGCACTAGACGCTTTCAAGGAGAAGTAAAAAACCATTGCCAGGGATGTTGCAGAAGGAGTTCCTGTAAGAGATGGCATTTGGAACACCTGACCTCTAACTTTAATATTCTGTATTTCTAGTCTAGCTTGGGAAGGAACCACTAGAAAGCTGAAGAATAAGAAAGAATATGAAAGTTTGGGGAGATGGAGAATCAAAGGAGAGGAAGTTCCTCTGTTTCCTACAGAGGTGAGGGCAGGGGGTGCAGAAATGTTTCTAAATATCTAAATTGGGGATACCAATGGGAACTTACTCAAATTACTTCTCCATCTGAATTAGAAATGTAGAATGAGATAAAACCAGATCTAAAAGGAACACCAAAAATCATCTAATGTAGATAGATTGTTAAAATGGAGTCATGATAGAAGTAAAAATAGTGGCTGTCTCTAGAAGAGACATAAACTGGAAAGTTAATGGGGAAGAAATGTCTAGGGTGCTTGGAAATATTGTATATCTTGACTTGGATGGTGTTCATACAAGAGTATGCACGTAAAAAAGTCAAGATGTGCACCTATTAGTGTACTTCGTACAATTACTATATGTTGTACCTTAACTTTAAAAAATTTTAAAAATTATTAGAATCTCTGGGATAAGGGCTAGAATCTCCATGTTTCACAAGTTTACTGGGTGATTCTTTATGCACACCGAAGTTTGAGAAACATTTCAATTTACAGATTAGCAAAATTAAGCACAGGGAAGTTCATTGATTTTCCCAAAGTCACTCTGCTGGTTAATGGAGCTCTCAAAACCAGAACTTCTAGAAATTAAACTAAATAATCCTCAAAATAAACCTTGGGAGTAGGCATCCTCACTGCCAAGGCTAGTGACTGATTCAAGACAACACAACAGGTTAAGAGCAAGGTTGAGACCAAAGAGAACTGAAAAGGGACATTCATCCAAAACTTTATAGGCCTAAAAAACCAACTCAAGACAATTCAACCTCATTTTCTGGATAATTTGAAGTCATTGAAGGTTTATAAAGGGAACAGGGTAAGATAAAGAATAAATGTGGGTGAAAAGAGTAGATTGCATTAGATTTCCAAGAGCCCAGGGCAGCAAGAAGACCAGTCCTAAATCAGGACAGGAACAGTAGGAATGCAGAGTAATGTGCAACTATTAGAGAAAATTTGAGATAGAATCAGGGATACTTAGCAATAATAGCAGTGATTGGTAATATTTATTGTACATCCATTTTATTATTTGCCTCTATCAATAATTCCATGAAATGAGGACTCTTATTGTCCCATATGTTGCAGATGTGGAAACTGAAGTAAAGCAAGAGGATAAATAACATGTCAAGGTCGCAGAGAATAAGTGGCAAGCCTAGATTTTGAATGCAGATATGTTTGGCTCCAACTGTAACATTAAAATAAAAAGAAAGAAAAGAAGAAAGTCAAAGATGGCACACTGTGGGTGACAGTTAACTGGTACTATCATTAAAAGACACAGGTCATACTAAAGAAGGAACAGATTTGATGGTAAATAGGATGAGTTCAAATCTATTCACTTTGACTACGAGGGTCATTAATTTCTAATATCCTCCTACATTAGCATATGTTCCAATATTACTGAACAAAGGAGAAAGGGGCAAAGAAGTGCTTTAGTAACACTGATATTTTAAAACCAGCTTTTACAATTCTTCTGCAAATACATTGGGTTATTAAAATATATCTAGATACAAAATTCTGCTAAAATGTTAATATCCCTTCTACAAAGAAGTTACAGATATTATCATATGCTTCCATTTCTTTTTTATGTTTCACACCCATGATCACTTCAGAAAGACCTGCTAAACTATTTCCATTTGGAGCATGGACTTGAGAATGTGATGCTATTACATATAATATGTTGGTTCCTGACCAAGATTAAGCAACTACTACGGTGTTATGGACTGAATTATGTCCCTCCCAAATTCATATGTTGAAGTCCTAACCCCTAGTACTTCAGAATGTGGCTGTATTTGGAGATAGTGGTTTTTTGTGTTCTTTTTTTAAGATTTTATTTACTTATTTGACAGAAAAAGTGAGAGAGGGAACACAAGCAGGGGGAATGGGAGAGAGACAAGCAGGCTTCCTGCTGAGCAGGGAGCCCAGCATCAGGCTCCATCGCAGAACGCCGGGATCATGACCTGAGCCGAAGGCAGACGCTTAACAACTGAGCCACTCAGGAGACCTGGAGATAGGATTTTTAAAGAGTTAAAGTCAAAATAAGGTCATTAGCATGGCCCCTAATCCAATATGCCTGGTGTCCTTACAAGAGGAAATTAGGACACAGACAGGCAAAGGTGAAGACACAGAGAGAAGATGGACATCTATCTGCAAACCAAAGAGAGAGGTTCCAGAAGACACCAACTCTACTGACACCTTGCTCTCAGACTTCTAACCTCCAGAGCTATAAGAAAATAAATTTGTTATTTAACCCACCAAGTCTGTAGTACTTTGTCATGATAGCCCTAGCAAACTAAATCGCTGTGTATTCACATTATATTCACATTACTGTATATTCATATTACCATCTAGGACCCATAATTACAGTTGGCTAACATTGCAAGCCATTTGTGCGGTACTGCTAGGAAATGGCTGGTTTGTACTGTCCTTGGCCAAATTACCCTGGGGTTTCTTACCTGTTGAAATAACCAACTGCTATTCTCACTATCAGTATATTCCCACTGTTTCCATCAAAGCAGCTGCTTGTACAGAATGAACACAGCTCTGAGTCTGGGAAGCACCATTCACACTCCGCTCTTGTGATGCTGCCTGAGGTAGAGTTGTGCTGTTGCATGACATCCATTGACCTGTCCTCCATATCACAGTGGCAAGAATCTGTATTCCCCCATCCTGGCTTCCTTTGATCTCCTTTTTGTAAATTATCAGGGTAAAAGAAAGCCTTAGTGGCTGATGAAGGCTCATCCTAAAAAACTAGGGTTACGCAACATAATCTGTAGAACTGGGAAAATCAATGGGAACCTCGGAAAGCACCTGATTCCATGGATTGGCCGAGAAAATATCAGAATGCTTCTGGATTTATCATACTATTGACAGAAAACAGAAATGCTTTCTAAATGTCAAGGGTGATACCAAAAGGACAAAATTTAATGAATTTAGCATTAATCAAAGTACAAATAGTAAGAGTTCTTCACACATTCAGAGTCTCAGACATTAATGGTAAAAAAAAAAAATATCAGCATACATGAATGAATAAATGATGATTTATAAGCCATCTTTTGGGAAATAAAGAGTCATTTCCCCATCATGATGTTCACAAAATTATAGAGGGATGAAATAATGAAGAAACAGCCAGGCTAATAATGTAAAATCATCAGATCAGAGCTTTCCTCTAGTTTATATCAGCACCTCCAGTGAGATTTTTATTGCTGAAATCAGAAATGCCATATCACAAGTTCTCCACTGAAAAGTAACTGCCGTAAAGAGCATTTATTGTTCATTTACTTGAAGCTTAATATATGCTCTTAGATATTTTTATTGTGTTCCATTAAAAGTAGATTTATTTTTTAATCCAAAGATAGGGAAGCAGTAATATTAGAACCAAAATACAATGGGGCGCCTGGGTGGCACAGCGGTTAAGCATCTGCCTTCGGCTCAGGGCGTGATCCCGGCGTTATGGGATCGAGCCCCACATCAGGCTCTTCTGCTATGAGCCTGCTTCTTCCTCTCCCACTCCCCCTGCTTGTGTTCCCTCTCTCGCTGGCTGTCTCTATCTCTGTTGAATAAATAAATAAAATCTTAAAAAAAAAAAAAATACAGTCTCTTACAATGGCAACTTTAATTTTTTGTTCAATGGTATATGACTTAACTTTTTTATTAAGATATAGATACAGAATGCATAAATCACAAATGCACAGCTTGATGAATAACTCACTGTAAACCCACCTCCCAAATAAAAAAAAAAGTAATATATGCATCACCCAAGAAGTCCCTGTCAACATCTAAACTTCCATGCACTGCAAAAGTAGTTTTCAACAGCTGGAATTTCCAGTATAATGTTAACTAGTAGTGGTTAATAACAGTGGTCATCCTTGTCTAGGCAGGAAGCTTTCAGTCTTTCACCATTAAATATATTAGCTCTGGATTTTTCACAGATGCCCAATCATCCATTTGATTAGTGACTTCTCCCCCTGCTTGTGTTCCCTCTCTCGCTGGCTGTCTCTGTCTCTGTCAAATAAATAAATCTTAAAAAAAAAAAAAATACAGTCTCTTACAATGGCAACTTTAATTTTTTGTTCAATGGTATATGACTTAACTTTTTTATTAAGATATAGATACGGAATGCATAAATCACAAATGCACAGCTTGATGAATAACTCACTGTAAACCCATCTCCCAAATAAAAAAAAAAAAAGTAATATATGCATCACCCAAGAAGTCCCTGTCAACATCTAAACTTCCATGCACTGCAAAAGTAGTTTTCAACGGCTGGAATTTCCAGTATAATGTTAACTAGTAGTGGTTAATAACAGTGGTCATCCTTGTCTAGGCAGGAAGCTTTCAGTCTTTCACCATTAAATATATTAGCTCTGGATTTTTCACAGATGCCCAATCATCCATTTGATTAGTGACTTTTCCAGTCTACTTTTCAAAGGTTACATTTCTTTCCATGTGTGATCAGTAAAAGCTCTGTTCCTTTAGCTTGTTTTCAGCTAGTATTTTGAAGGAGGTTCTTATTCCTTTTCTAACAATGATAGCTTAAGAATTCAGTACACCTTATCCTTATTAAAATACAGTCATGACTTTATTTTCAACTTATCACATCCCATTTCCACAAGGTCTTTACAGAGGAAGCAATTCTTATTTTCAAGACTAAAGAATAGGGGTATCTCCTGAAAGAAAACCAAGTTTCTATCTGTGTAGCTCTGTCTCCAAGCACTTTTTTTCACTGTAATTTGGAGAAATATATCCACAGAGCAAGGTGGTGGGTCCAGATTTCTCATCTTGGTCCCCAACCTCCCTTTGTGATTCTCTACATTGGCACCTTTCCAAGGATCACACCGAGACCTTTTACCTGGTTTATGATGTGCTTATGGCTGTATTTTTTTAATGAGCTTAGCCATGGGGGCCTCCCAGAGAATGAACATCTCATTTAGTGGATAAATTCCTGCCTGTTTTAAGAACTCAAGAAAAAATTTCCCTTCTGCCAGTTTTCTCCTCGCTTCACTTCACCTAATTTGTTCTGCAAAAGTTTATGTGCAAATAGTATGTCCAAATCACCATAAGGGAGGGGCAGTACACAATCTTGGAATAATAGAGAATTAATCTAATTGTTGAACTATTAAAGTGGCCATGACCACCTACAGCAAGAGAACTGGTTTTAGTAACCACTGGGACTAGAGATCAAGTGACAACCTCATGAAAGAGAAAAAAATAACAATTTATTTCTGCTGTGTCAGTACAGGAAAAAGGAATATCACAGAGTGGGATTAGTACTTAAACAGGGTAGTTTGGTCGGCCAAGATGAGCATCTGTCCAACCTGAGAACCCTAACAGAGGGCCTGGAGCTTCCATATTTCTAGTGAATCCTGGAGTCAAAGTTTAATGTCATTATAAAATTTTTATGGGGGCATCTGTGTGGCTCAGTCAGTTAAGTGTCTGACTTGATTTCAGCTCAGGTCATGATCTCAGGGTCATGAGATTAAGCCCCACGTCAGGCTCTGCACTGGGTATGGAGTCTGCTTAAGATTCTCTCCCCCCCCCCCGCCCCTTCCCTCCCTGTTCTCTCTCTCTCAAAAAAAAAAAAAAAAAAAAAAAATTATGTACTGCTCCTATGTCTTTGATTCTCCCTATCCATGCAGATGTGACCTAGTAGATTGGTTAGCTAAAACTGAAAGCAGCCTCAGTTACAACTTCCACCCATTGATTTCAATACCACTTTCAGAGCTTCCACATTGAAAAGTATAAATCCCTAGATATCAAACATCAGCTCCTAGAATGTTGGAATGTCTGCATATCTCAGCACTCTCTATTTTTCCTCTTGTCAAAATAATGGAGATCCTGTGTGTTGTGAGAGAAATGATCTGGAGGCATGGGGACAAAAGCAGGCTGAATTCCTGGCCTTGGAGTATATCAAATACGTAGATGCAAAGCACCAGCATGCTGACAGCCTGACCCCAGAAATGGGCCACTGAACTTGCCTCTGGGAAGGCTGAATTGCCCCAAAGGCAGGCTCACTTCTAACCTTCAGGAGAAAGCATAGAAGGCAAAGAAGAGAAACTTCTTTCCCGTTTCACTAGCAGTCTGAACTTCTTCCTCACCCCTCCCTCTTCCCTGCCTTGGTGACCCTGTAATGGATGTGGTTTATAATAGGCATAATGCCTTAGGTAATTGTCATTTTGATTAAGCTATAAACCTACCCACTTGTGAGAAGGAAATAGTCAGCCTTTCAAATCCTGTGGAGAGAACAGACCACAGGGCAGGCCAATTTTGTTTAAATAATTTAGAAATACCCAGTGAGAAGATTACCCCCCTAAATACTTAAGACCCTGAAGGGGCAAGTCATTCCAGTTGTTCAATGTTTTCTCTCTGGGAGAATTGCCATCAGGATAATTGCTGACTCATCTGTGGTTCTGTTTCAAGCCCTTGAGTCTCAAAACTTAGGGCACAATGACAGGAGTGGAAAGCAAGGTAGCCAGGATTCTTCTTCTTGTCTCTTCTCTCTATAGGGGCGGATCCCTTGTCTGAGATAACTCTGCATCCTATGAAATATGGATTTCTAATATGTAAAGTGTGTAAACATCTAGCAGACCCTCTGAATGAGAGCTTGTAAAACATAAAATGCAGTGCAATTATTAATTGGTTAAATAAATTTTATTTTAGGAAGGTTATATTATGCCAAATGAGATACAAAGAATTTCAAGATACTATCACTACTTTCAAAAGCATGCTATCAGGTTAGTGAACCAGACTGCTGAATAACTTGAAATACAGGCTAAGAAAGGTAATGTGTAGCTGACAAATAAATTGGAATTTAAGCTGATCTGTGATTAAATGTAAAAATTGGAATGAATACATGGAGGAAGACTTCCCCTGGTAGGAAGAGTTAGGGCTAGGAATTGTCACGTTCTCCTCCTTCCTCCAGGGCCCTGACACATGGAGTGAGGCCACAGAGCAACAACCTAAAAGGAAAAATAAATAATATATTTGAGCAAGTATCTGTTCCCCCAAATGCAATTTGAGGTCAAATATGCTAAGTACTGGTGCCAGAGTGGGCTTCCTACCTCTCATTAGCAAAACCAGATCTTCAGTTCAGTGAAGCCTCAGTGAGCCTCACTTCCTACTCAGAACAGAGAGGATGGGATTCTTCCGGCAACCACCACCCAAGGGTGTTTCCTGCAAGAAGGAGAAGACGTACCATCCCTGAGTACAAGAAATAAAAGAGAAAGCACTAAGTCAGTTCCCAACTGTGGGCAGCGTAGCTACACCCAGATTTAAATATCAACTCCCCTTATGGAGAGAGGATAGCAAAGATGTGTTAGAAACAGAACTCAGTAACCACTGTGAGCCACACAGTATTCAACAATATTTAAGTAATGGTAGGAGATTCCCCGCCCCCTTGTTCTCCTGCCCACTCTCTTGCAAATAAAGGTTAAATCATGAAGCTCCTTACGCCAGAGAAAGAAAGTATCTATGAGAGGTCGGCAGACAGATTGGAATCTCGAAGCTGATATCTTTGCAACTATAATTTTAAAAACCAGAAATCTTAAAATCTGATTATTAAACCTAAAAACCTGATGACTCGTGAAAGAGAAAAGCAGAGCAACCAAACAGGTTAGGGGACTCAGCCCTGGCGCTCACTCCTTGATCTTTTTAATGATAACTGGGGACCTTTGTAGATCTCTTAGACAATCTCTGTGACTAGCATGACTCTATCTAGACGGTGAAAAAGAAATAAAGTATGAGACTACACAGAGATAAGGTCACTGATAATGCCCCAGGGTTTCCTCAGCAACCTGGATTGGGGGTGGGGAAGTTCCTGCTTGCACCAAGTCAGTGCTTGGAAAACGGCTGAGGTGGGAAGCACAGGCTGGTAGTGGGGAAGCAATTAAAAGGGAGCCCAGCATGAGCCAAGAGCCAAGTGGACCACAACACAGAGCCTGTAGCCCCAGCAAAAGCTGAGGTGAAGCAGGTTAGCTGATGGGGAAGGGTGTCAGGACCTTGAAAGTACCAAGAATGTATACTACGCACAATTCCCCAAGTAGATTTCAGCAGCAGGACACTGAGTACCGCCCAGGAAGAGGCTGTCAGGCCAGAAACCAGCCAAGACCTTGGGCAGAACCAATTTTGCATGTAGACTAGTCACCCCTTCAACCACTGTGAAAAAGATGTGTAGTTTCCCCTGTAGCCAGACATGACTGGGATGTGTGGAATGAGAAGGGAGTAACCTCTAGTCCCACTGGCATGCTCTGGTTAGCTTATATAGGCCTAATGCAGGGGGCCAACTGTGCACAGTGCTTCCAGGCCTTACCTTCCGTGCCATCACATTGGTAGCTTGAAATCAGCCCTAATGGGATTATTTACACCATGGAAATTGAAATGCTAAAAATCAGGACCTTTTTTCCCCAAAGCTGATTGTTAACCTTTTACCAGCCTCCCACTGCCTAGTTCTCGCACCTCTGCTCCCTACCTCCAGGTAGAAGGTGTGAGGAGTTTCATTCCTCATAACTAGAGTATTAGCAAGCACATGGAAGAATGGCTGCTCAAAGAGAACTTGGTGAAGAAAAAGAAACAAACTTATTCTATGTAGGATGTAGGAGATTATCCTGGAAGATAAGTAGGGGCTAGATTATAGAGAACTTTAAATGCCACAGCAAGGAAACTGGCCTTTATCACTTAATCATTAAGAAAACTTGAAGTTTTGTGGAAAAGAGCAGCATCATGAAGTGGGTATGGAAAAATTACCTTCTAGGATATATCAGATTAGACGAAGTAGTGGGTGAAAAAAGAATATTTTCAGGAACCTCAATAATAAAGTCTATTAAATGGTCCAAGAGTGAGGGGACAATGATGTGGAAACTAAGCAGATAGAGAGAAAAATAGATTTAAAAAAAACCCCAAACTACAGAGTTGTATGAATCAACCCTCAATGACTCGCTTCATGTACATATCTGCCATACATCCTTGTTTTCCTACTGAGATCACTTCCTAGGTCAGAGTTCAAGTCAAACTGTTTCAAAGCCCATGCTTCAAGCAGACGCTCTACCTCCATCAAAGCCACCTGCATGCTTGTTATAATGCACCCTGGGCCCAGTCCAGACCTATTAAATCCGGTGGGGCCCAGCAGTCTGTGTTTTAACTGTCACTCCTGGGTGGTTTCCATGCACAGTAAATTTGGGATCAGTTTTCTCAGTGTAGTCATTTTGTGGTCTGGTACTTTAAATGCATTCTGATATTCCGCTGAGATTTGTTGGAGTGGGAGGGGGCAGTGGCGTCTAACTGCATAATACATATGGTCAATGTAAGTTTAAAATACGGGCTTTCACCTTGCTCACTTCATTGGCCGCAGATGGCAAGCTTAAAACCATCTCTTTCAGGGAGTTCCTCAATTTTTCCTCTTTCCAGTTCATAGACCCTTTCCCTCAGGCTTTGGGTATATGAATCAGTTTTTCTTAATTGTCTGAATTATTGCCACTCCGACCCTATGGTGACTGCTTTCTGCTTATCCCTTCGTCCACAATGTGGTAGGGAAGTGACCCTCTCTGGGCCTCCAGATTTGGAGCCAGCCGAATTTGAGTCTGGCCCTGATACTTATTAGTTTTGTGACCTCCTGCTAGTCATTTCCAGCCTCAGTTTCCTCAAGTATAAAATGAAAAGGAAAAAAAATCTCTAAGAGGATAAAAATGAGACTACTCTGTTTAAGAAACTGTAGCTCCCCTTTTTCTCATGTTCTTTGCTTCCAGATCAAAACTTCTGTCCCAGCAGTCACCCTTATTAACAAGGCAGAGAGTCCACCCGCCATCTCCCAGGGGCTTTATTTAGTGTGCCAAGCTCAGGCACTACCTCTAGTCACACCTCTGTGTGCCCCTGGTACTTGAGAGAAGGCTCTTCTCACAGCCCTTCTCTCTTTAGCTCCCCCTCCATTTCTTCTGCTTCTTCAAAGGGCCTCTCAATCTCTTGTCCGTTCTCCTCAGTCCTCTCCAACCCTGGCACCATGTGGCATATCTGACCTGGTCCAGATGTCTCTCGTCGCTAGAAGAGGTGTTCGTGTTCTGACAGCCACCATCTGGATCCAGAGATGCTCTTAACACTGACATCTCTCATAACTATGAAAACATCTTACACCTTCCATTCCCACATTCTCACTCCCGTTTGAGGCCACAGGCACTTTCCAGGGTAGGAATTTTGTTTTATTTTATTTTTTTCTGCCTAGCAGTCTTCTTGTTAGCGTTCCCCCTTTCCCCATCGGCTCTACCCTGTTTCCCACCCTACTGCGATGATTCACAGGGGTTCTCATCCAAGACAGTGACCCATATCATGTTCCTCCATTTCTCTGATTAGAAGAAATTAGCGCCTCAGGGCTCTGCATTTTATTCTATTCATGTCTCTCAGGTGTGAACATTCATATCAGTTTCACAGCATCCTCCATCTGGAGTACTCATAATACCCTTGGAAATACCTGAAAGAAACCAGTGGAGGAACATGGCACATTTTCTGGAACACTGATTTTATCTGAAGATTCAGGAAATAGGGGAATATAGAAGAAAGAAGTAACACAATGTAATAAGAAAATAATTTAGATAGCATTTTAATTTAAGTATACCTGATTATATGTTGATTTATATATCATTCAAGATCCCAGCAGGAAATAAATGGCATGATAAATGGTGAAGATGAGCAGAGTCTAATAAAGGACCATTTACAGATGAATGGGTAGAATGAAGGGGAACCAACAAGGAGCGGTGAAGCACCCTAACAGCAGGGGTCCATTCTCACCCCTGGATCACAGGGAGCCTGAGATAATCTGCAACCCTAAGAAAGAACCCCCAACTGGAGCTGGGACATTTGGTAGCAAGGATGCACTGAAGATGTAGCCCAGCAGGCAGATAGCCAAGTAAATAAGTAACCTGACCTCTCTATCCCTCTGCCCTCTGACATATCATTACCCTTTGGCTGAATCCGACTATAAGCCAGAGGGCAAGGGCAGCCTATTAGTGCCATCCGTAGAGGCTCGCTAGGGGGGCCCAGAGCAAGGGGGAGGAGGGTAGCAAGTGAATCTGGAGGAGCAAACAGAATAGACAGCCCAGAGCAGAAAGCAACAGTTGTAACAATTTTGAAGCTTAAAGAATGAAACTTGAAATAAAATTTGAGCTTGAGAAAAGCCCACTTCGGCTCATCACTACGTTCAGAAAGAAAATTTAAGGTCTGCTGCTTACTGGAGACCTGAAAAAGAGTTGAAGATGAAGGCTTAACATAAACTGTTTTTTAGTGGTTACACAAATTGAATGTAGTAGCAACAGCTTCATACTAATCACAGACCTGTCAGAGAATTTTAGGCCTTTCAGTGCGTCACAGTTACATGCAAAGTGCCCACTGGTCTGCCTCACCATGTTTCCTATGTCCATCATCATCTATAAAGCTATGACCAGAGGAGAAAGCTCCCAGGTGTTCTAGAGTCTATTCTAGAGAGTTGTTACATCACTTCAAAAGGGGTTCTGTGTCCAATTCATTTGGAAAACATTAACTGTTACATTTCTGGTTTGAAGATCCATAAAGCAGATCAGAATTCTAAAGGTTCTAAGAACTTCCAGTGTGGTCAAAATACTGTTTTAGGTTTTGGAGCCAGATTACCTGGGTTTCAACTTAATCTCTAATTCATTCCCTGTGTGGTCTTAATATCATGAAGTTAAGTTTCTCCACACGTGAAGCAGAGACACTTAATGTACTTACCTCATAGAATCATGATGATAATTAAATAAGAAAACTTTTCAAGTGTATCTTGATATAGTAAGTACTCAAATATGGCAGCTGGTAGCAGTACTAGTAATGTTAGTATTTTCATGATTATTACTACCTGTTTAATTTTTTTCCCAAAGGAACCTGAGCAAATCGAGCTCATACTCTAGTATGTGTTAAGATCATATGGGGTTAGTATACCGTGCTGAGACATGATACGTAGGAAATCCCAACCCAGATTTTCTCTCCATGGAAGGCAGTGGGTTTCCAGAGCAGACCTTCCCCAGCCTTTATCACCTGAGAGTCTTGTTAAAAGGCAGATTCTGATTTAGTTAGTTGGAATGCAGCCCAAACTTCTGCATTTCTCACAAATACCCAGGCAGTGCTTATGCTGTTGGTCCCTGGACCCTGCTTTAAGTGGCAAGGTCTGAGATATGCTTGCTCCACTTGAGATGAGAGAAAAGAACAATTTTTTTTATTACTCTTGTTCCTACAAAACTGAACCTCTAGCTCTGGGAACTGGTGTCAGAGGAGAGTATTTGAGGTATGGATTAAATCCAAGAGAGTAAGCCGCTAGAGCAATTTCATGAAGGAGTAGGATTCCAGGAGGTAGGAGAGAGAGGCTCACAAAAAGGAGAGCAGGAGATACCCCAAAGACTAACTTGTATGTATCCAAAGTATCCCTTTGCCTAGACTAGGTTTCAACTGAAGGAAGAACCCGCACACGGCCACGACATTCACCACACAGAACCCAAATACCACCCTTCCCTACGCACACTTTGATCACAATAGTTTTTAAATAGTATCCATCTTGCAAAAGTTTCAAAAGCTGTAAAAATCATGCATTCTCTGCGTTATGCTGAAAATCACACTAAAGATATAATGGATGGGTTTCACAGAAACTGAGATCATTCTCTTCAAAAGACAAAATCTATTAGCATTTTTCTTACCTCACATCATGATGGCCTTTCCACAAACAAACGGAAAGGGTTGGTCTCCATGAGCATGTGGGCAGGAATATTAACCCAGACTGCTCTGCAGAGTTTTTAATAAGAGTTAGAAAAAGAAGCTAAGGGCAGGGTCATTTTTGTCTGCTCAACCAAGAAACAAAAGAAAGTTCATTATTTCAGAACCAAGCACTCAGGCTGTGCTCTTTAAAACCTGTGCTTTGCTCTTGTAAACCTGGAATCAGTAACATTCCCAAAGTGCTCCACTAGCTACCTGAGTTAGCCTGTGCCTCTGCTCTAAATGTGCCAAGTTGTCTGATGTCTCTTCCTTCAGAGCCTTCTAAGGCTTTTATCTTGTCATTTCTGGAAACCTGCAGAATGTCCTTCACACGTGCTCGCTGCCAAACAACATACTCTCCTCACTCTCTTCAGGACCTGGAGAGGCTGTGACACGTGGTGACAAGGAGTGCTGTCTAGGATTGGACAGCGCAGAGTCTGAGGGCTCCCTCCCCAGTTATATGACTTTGAGTGTGTTACTCTACCTCAATGAGTCTTAATTCCCTCATCTGTAAAGTGACAATAATAAATATGGCCCCATCTTTGTGTTTCTCTAAGTATGACAAGTTTGCTAGTCAAACAGTATTCACTGCCCGAGGACAAAGCCACTCATTCATCGAGTCAAAAATACATTGACTGAAATCTCACTGTAACGAGGTGATGTAGGAGAAACAGGACTCTCAGTGGAAGCTTCCCAGTGATATTTATGAGGATTTTTATTAGCTTTTACGTATAGCTCCTGACCATTGCTCCACAATCTAATTTATGTTAAGCATGTTTTGTCTTATCTAAGTGGTAGTTGTTTTTAATGATAAGAACCATACCCTTACGGCTTTTGTAATCTCTACCCATCATATCTAAATAGATTAGTTGCTTGACAAATGCTTTTAAACTCCAAAATGGAGTCAAAATAAGAGGTAAGAATAGAGGGAACAAAAGTATTTACTAAGTGACTACTCTTAATTCTCTTCCAAATTACCTCATTTTTGTTTATTCTCACAACATGTTGGTGGAAAAGATATAATCAAAAAACCCTTCCATTCATTCTTTCTTTCATTCCTTCTTCCCTCCCTCCCTATTTTCCTTCCTCTCTTTCTTTCCTGCTTTTCTCCCTCCCCCTCTCTTTCTCTTCTTTTTTCATCAAAGAGAACTCTGGGACTAAGAGAAGCAAATGAACAGGTACATGCAGGTATCTAAAACTGCAAAGCCCGTGCTCTGTTTATCTCCTCATATTGCATACTGAATAAAGACCCAATTATGTAATTTCTGTGAAAGATGTAATGGCACTGAAGGGGAAGTCATTTCTGCTCATCTCTAAGTGAACTAAACTACCAGGCTCTTGGTGGTCAGTTTCCTCTAGTAGGAAGTATCTGGGAACCCAAAGGAATTCCCTGGATGATCTATATGCAGAGAAGATGCAGTCACCACACACACACACACACACACACACACACACACACACACACACACACACGTCCTGCATAAAGACCGAGTCTAGAATAGTAATCACAATGGCACAGTTCAACAGAGAAATGTTTTGAAAGGAAGTGAATTTAGTCCAGAGCATGTGCTAATTCCCCCTGGAGTGTGACTGACCAATAACTGTACTTGACTTGGAAAGACCAGAGGGGCTCAACCTTCAGCCCTACAAGAGCCTTAACATGTATCTTCTTGACAGAGTGACACAGCCAATTAACTTTCCACTCTGTTCCATGGAATGTGATTGTACAACCTACAATGAAAGGAAGGAAACTAGTTTTTAATTATCTCCTTTATGTAGGGTAAGATATGTCACTTTCATTGTTTTAGTTAATCCTCACAACCATGTTATTAAAATAAGTCCTAGTATTTCCATTTCACACATAAAATACAGACTCAGAGATACTGTGATGTGCCCAAAGTTTAACAAGTCACACAGCAAATATTCAAATCCAAATCCCTTGAGCTAACAGCCCTTATTTTTTTTTTTTCACTATATCACTGAATCAAACATGAGATACGGTCTTTCACACGGAAGCGAGCTGCTTTTGGTTTGCCATTTTAAGCCATGTGCCCCCTGGTTTGAAAACAGGTGACCTCGAGCCATATACCCCCACACACCTAATTCTCCCTTTAGGTAACCAAAAGCTCACTAATGCCGAAGAAGTTTAGAGAATAATCTGAGTGTTGGGAGAAGTTTACTCTAGACTAGAGTTTCCCAAAAGTGTACTGTTCATAAATAGTCTTCATGATATTTAACCATATCCTCATTCCAACTCTGCCATTTTTTCTTTATTTTTGTTTCTTTAGATTAATTTATTGTAACTCAAATTAATATATTTCCAAAGAAAACTTTATATTCCCACCACAAATGGAATATCAGCATCAAGTGATTAATTTCATGTTAATTAAAATCAGGGTACTCCTTAATATTGTCATGTGTGCCATCAAAAAAAGGCTTACCACACTTTAGAAAATACTGCTTTAGGCAAATCTGACCCACTTCAGGAATAAATCACAACCTGAACTCATTTGCATCTCACTTCAATGGAATTATTCAGCAGGCATATTTCAGTAATATAGAATGTAGTATAGAATAAATTCAATCCTGGTTTCCTTGGTTAAGATGAAGAGCTGTCTTCTTTTTCCTCTGTCTATCTCTGTCTCTCTCACAATGGCTTTATTGACGTGTAGTTCACTTCAATGGAATTATTCAGCAGGCATATTTCAGTATTATAGAATGTGCTGTTTTTAAATTCAATCCTGGTTTCCTTGGTTAAGATGAAGAGCTGTCTTCTTTTTCCTCTATCTCTGTCTCTCTCACAATGGCTTTATTGAGGTGTAGTTCACATACCACAAAACTGACCCATTTCAAGAGTATAACTCAATGGTATATGTTTGTTTGCAATCCTCTCAGGAGCTTCCAAGGTATTATCTGAAACTGGCCCCCCAAAACGGAAGGCAGGAAGAAACTAAAGAAAGGCAGGCCACTCCAGATTAGTAACAGTTTTAATAAGCAAAGGCAACTTACATGCAAGACTTATTTTGGGCTACAGCAAGACGAATGGATCCCTGCACCCTCTCCAAATCTTAAAAGTTTATAAAGAAGCCCTAAGTGGACTCAGTTACATATACCATGTAGGTGTTTTTAACATGATGTCACCATCTCAAGGCAATGTCTTTGGAGCAGCATCTGGAAGCAGGAAAGGCAAGCAGAACCCACATTCCAAAGGTAGGGGTGGGGGTGGGGGGAGAGCCTCTGAGTGCCCAGATCCAGCTCATGGGACAATCAGCAGTCATGTCTTTCTGATGACATTTCCCAACAGTATATTCACACAGTTATGCAGTCATCACCACAATCCATCTTATAACATCTTCAAAGGAAACCCCATATCCTTTATTAGTCATTCCTATTCTCCCCTATACCCCAGCCCTAAGCAACCACTAATCAATCTACTTTCTGACTATATGGGTTTGCTGATTTTAGGTATTCCACATAAATGGAATCATGCAATATGTGACCTTTTGTGTCTGGTTTCTTATATTTAATATAATGTTTTCAAAACTAGCCCATGTTGTAGAATATGTTGCTATTTTATTACTTCTTATTGCTGAATACTATTCCATTACATGGAAACACCACGGTTTGTTTATCCGTTCATCAGTTGGTGAACATTTGGATAGTTTTCACTTTTTGGCTATCATGAATGATGCCATCGATATTTATGTACAAATTTTTATGTGGATGTATGTTTTCATTTTTTTGCATTCTATGCCCAGGAGTAGAATTGATGAGATGATAAAGGGTCTGAGCAGTGCTTGGGGTTATGTTTTCAATTACCTTTTTGACCTCAATTAAATCACTTAAACATAATGATATTCTGCCTTAATTCACTCATTGTAAAACTAGACAAATAAATGCAGCTGTATTTACCACAGAGGGGTCTCCCAGGACAGAAATGATCTAATGGTAAGTGGACAGAGGCTGAAGAATCTGGGTTCTGCCACTAACTCGCTAAATGTCCATGAGCAAAGCACTTTACCTACTAGCCTCCATTGTCCTTATATGGAAAATGAAAGAATTAGACTTGTTTTTGTCTAACATTCTCTTTACTTTAATTGTATTAACATATGCAAAAACATTTTGACAAGTTAAAGGCAGTTTTAATGTATTTGTATATATAATATTTCATCAATATATATTTATTCATATATATATTTCATACACACACACACACACACACACACACACACACACACACATATACCTCTTTACTGAGGAATGGCCATGTCCTATGGTGAAATAACATCAAGCATTCAGTCTTTAGGAAAAGTATGCCCAAAATAGGCCATTTCCTCAAAAACAAGACATATTCTCATGCAATTCTCAGGTGCTTATGGCAACTCTCAAAGATGTATTTCTTTTTCTTTATGTAATTCTATTTTCTTAAGCAAAGAAAATATTATAAGGGAAACCCTGGTGTTCTCCCTGTGCAATATATTTGTAGCACATCCCTGTTAACCATAAATTGTTTTGGAAAGGAACATTGAGTTATGTCCTCTCAGGGAGCTGGAGTCACAGTGAAGTTATTCCACAGAGAACTGAATTGGAGGCTTGGAAAAAAAAAATGAGCACATAAAATTTTAAAAGTTACAGTTAACTCTGAGATAAGAACAAAGGATATACTTTTAGCAAAACATATCAGGGTGATTGGGTTTGGGAATCTTCAGGTACTGTAGGTTTTTATATGTTGCCAGTACACACAGGAAATACGACAGAGATTATCTATCTATCTATCTATCTATCTATCTATCTATCTATCTATCTATCCGTATATAGCACTACCCCTCAATTTGAAACAACAGTGTATTATTGTCTCTCATGGTTCTGTGGGTTGACTGGACTCCGTTGGGTGGTCCCAACTGGTGTCCTCCGTGAGGTTGCACTCAGACAGCTGGGGTTGGAGTCATCAGAATATCAGACATCCAAGATGGCTTGAGAAGTGGCCACCTAGTCTCTGTTTTTATAGTTTAATTCAGGATAATTTGTTTCAGATTCATTTGGCATTTAAAAATTTATAAATTTTTGTACACCAGTACTTTCACATGATTCATCTTTAGGACAGGACTGTTAAATAGATTACGGATGAGAAAACAGAGATTCAAATATGATAACATGCCTGAAAAAACATAGCTATGAGTATTTTTAAAATCCCAGAAATTGTCCTAATCCTGATCCAGTATTCTTTTCATTACAGCATATTACTTCTTGAATTCTAAGGGATCATGGTCCATTACTGAAAACTTTGATAAAAATGCTTTCCCTTTTTGTACCAGGACTTCCTTCCCAGTAATGTGAAACAACTGACCTTCACACAGCCCTCTATGATCTAGATTAAGATTAAATTAAATCTGTCTTCTACCTGAGAGTTCGAATACTTGAAAACTCAGTTATCTCCTAAGATACCATCTTCTCCCAGTTCTCAATCATATGCATTTTTTTTTCTCTCAGTGGCCTGTAAGTATTAGTCAGTGTTTTTAAGAGGTATATTTAGTTATTTTGTCCTGAAATCAAACATTAGGTTTTTGGATCAAAGGCATAGTATTATTATGTTACAGCAACAAATGTGTTGGTTCCCCATGCCCCATTATCTCTCTTCAAGGTGATACAGTGGGACCAAGATGTAACCCTGCATGCACAAGTAATTTTTTTCTTTGGCACTACAGAGAAGAATCCCAAAATTATGAATCTGGGAGCTCATAGAAGAACTACCACTAAGCTACCACTCTCCTACCAGAAAGACTGAGATAAATCTTTGCTCCCTACTGTTTTATAATCCGTTTAATTATAAACAGATGGCCCCAGGGATTTTTATCCCCTTTTGAAATATAAAAACAATACTCCTGAAGATAAATCTCTATCTATGGAGATCTCTGTTCAATCACTGTGTCACATTCCGTGTTTGTCCTTTTTACTTAGTGTTCTTTGCTTAGAAGTCCATATTTGTTATGTTAGTCACCGTACAGTATATCCTTAGTTTTTGACGTAGTGTTCCATGATTCATTATTTGCATATAACACCCAGGGCCCCATGCAATACGTGCCCTCCTTAATACCCATCACCGGCCTATCCCAATCCCCCACCCGCTTCCCCTCTGAAACCCTCAGTTTGTTTCCCAGAGTCCATAGTCTCTCATGGTTCATTCCCCCTTCTGTTTACCTCCCCTTCATTCTTCCCTACCTTCTCCTACCAATCTTCCTATTTCTTATGTTCCGTAAATGAGTGAAACCATATGATAATTGTCTTTCTCTGCTTGACTTATTTCACTTAGCATAAGTGAAACCCAATATGTTCTAAAATAAACCATCTACCTTCCCTTCCTAAACCATTCATCCTCAACTTTAAACACGTATATATTGGAAATACAGAGTCAAGGAAGTAAGGAGACCGATAATCACCTTTGCCTTCTCCATTTTATGGTTATATCCTTACTTCCTTTAAACAAACATGTACTGGGTACCTTCTGTGTGCTAGGCACTAAGGATCCAGAAGTGACCAAAGCTATCAAATTCCCTGCTCACAGGGAGTTTATATTAAAATAGAAAGAGATAATAGGCAGAGAAGCAATGATAACCTAGTATCACAGATGGAAATAAATGTTTTGAAGACAAAAGAGATGTAGGTATTTCTATTAACTATATCACCAGGCTTGGTTGTATTGGGAAACATCAGCTTCGACTTCTGACACAGGTTTGAATGCCTAAAACTGAACAGCTGCATCATACAGGAAAATGATAGACCATTTCAACCTAACAGCATTCCTTAAAAATATGGTTCTTGCCCCAAATATAAACAAGACCCAAATGTGTATGTTTTGAGGCATCCAAAAACAGCTACTGCCCCCTTCCATCCCATTCTACTGCACATCTCAAGAGAAGGGTGGCCCCCTGCCCGCTTGAGTGTCAAGGTGACATCGGAGGCTGAAGAGAAGGAAAGACAGTGAGAACAGAGTAGTTTGGCGCTTAGAGTTTTTCATGCGGTTCCTTTAGAGAAATAAGAATTACCACCTGCTTCACAATGCACAGAAAGAAGTTCACCATGTTCAAGTCAAAGAAACTCTCACCTCACTTAAGCGAGGTTTGACCACATGTTTCCACTACACAACGACCTTGGCTGGGGCAATTCATAATAGTGTGCCCCCATCCTGTGCTCCCTCCTCTTAATATATAAACGAAAAACTTACAGAACTCTCCAAGAATCATGTAAAAACCATTCAAACAGTGAGATAGATAATAAACATGGTAGACAGTGGATTAAGCCTATGGATAACTGGCAGTACTATAGGGAAATCTAGAAAATGGGACAGAAGCAATAATCCACAGTAAAATGGAAACAGAAATGCTAGAAGTAAAGAATGAGTGTTAAAACCACAACTGAAGGTTTATTCAGTATCGGATAAAATTCACCAACATCTAAAGCTACTCTTAAAATAGTTAGATTTCAAGCATAAAGACAAAAAAGTGAACATTTTTAGCTATTTATGAACATAGACCCTGAATATTAAAATTCTTCCTCAGCATTCTGACCCTAAGTCTGTGCTATTCATTTACAACCCCAGGAAGAACCATTTGGTTTTGAAGTGATCCAGGCAGGGGTGCATGTGCAGGATATTTGGGAGTGGAAGAACGGGGAGAAGCAGGGGACAGTTAATACATTGTATTAATACAGCAGAAGAGTTCTATTTAGGAGGGAAATTGCTTCCAGAGGAACATGGCATGAACTAAAGTTGGGAAGGCCGAGAATCCTCAGTATTAGTTCTCTTTCCCCCTATTTTCCACACAATCAACAACCTCTCTGAAACACAACAAAAAGGAGGGAAAAAAGATGGCTGGAGAAATAAAGGAGAATCATAAGAAAATACTTGTAAAAAAGACAAAGCTGAATTTTAACGGGAGAATGTGGAGCTTTTTTCTAAATTTCTCTTCACTTCTCAATGACAGATCTTCAGAAGCTGGTGTTCTCCGTTTCTCTCCTGTTGCTTTTCACAAGCTAAATCCTAGACACAGCCCTCCAGATGACATGGCAGAAATGGATATTATCTGTAATATTCAGATAAATACTGCTTCTAGAATAGGGAGATGCAATGCTGACCACAATTAAGTCTTATCAGTGTTTGGAAAGAAAATTAGTGCCTCAGGTGGATAACAGCCTCACCCTCTGTCATATCTCCTCAACAAAAATAACCCCCCGCCCATATACTTGTGTTTGTAGCCTTTTTCAAATCCTTCATGCTTGGATCTATTTTCTGGATTGAGTTTTTGTTTTATTTTGTTTTGTTTTGTTTTGTCCTAGAATCTGAACATCAATAGTTTCTGACATTTCCCTTAAAACACTGATGCGTCTTAGAGTCTAAGCTCCTTTGCTGCCTCTTGAATCTGATCTGCACTGTGAGAACTGCACATGAGATAAGGGGAAGCTTTGGTCAGAAATTCTCCCAGAGCCCAGATGTGTAATTTCTGTAAACAGTATCAATTGATACACTTAAATGACATTAAGTAGAAAGAAAATAAAGTCAGTTGATAATTTTAAAAAATTTTTGACACTGACAATATGTGGTCAAGACCTGAGCTTTCTTATAAAAATTATTATTTTCTTTAAGAATAATATATCATGAGCTTTCTGCAACTGAGATTTCTGGTCTGGGGAAATTGGCAGAAGACAATTTTTTCAAAGATATACTCACCCATATAAAGTTGTATCTTAACTGGAATGCAGGGAGAGAACAGCGTGCAGATACAGCATTGCAAAAGAAATTTCTTTCAGAGAGATCAAAATGTTTCTGTGAAGCTGCTACAACTTCCCCTCTAAGGACACAGTTGCTTAGTCTTCAATGCCAAAGCGCCCACATAAACAAAGCATATAATAGAGGAGATGGGGGAATGCAAAATAAACAAACATGTTAAGGAAGGATTGGCAGAAAAAGCAAAGTTTGCAGAACAAAATCATAAGGAATATTTCCCCTTCCATTTTCCACTAGATTTGATTTCTCAAAGATTTCAGACGTCTCCTCTCATTTGGAGAATTCAACTTTCTTATTTAGAAGCCGTTTTATTGTAGTGAACTTGTTAGGAGTCCAGAGTCAGCAATCACCAGTGTTTATCCACAGTGGAGACCAAGCAGGAAACCTACACTTCCAGCCTCCCACGTCCTCCCACACACACAATAATGAGGTACCCCTACCCCCTCCCTGCTCAGGTGGAGTCAGAAGAGGCCAGTGGAAAGACAAGACTTTCATAATCACCCAGTAGTAATGAGACTACCACCAGTGCACTGTCAGTAGACACCGTACCGAGTATTGGAACTCCCAGCCTGTCAAGCAGTAATAAGACTCCTATCCAAATGTCAACGAAGACTAAGGAACCTGGGTTTCTCTGGCCACCCAGCAATAAAGAGGCATCACTCTCTCTTCTGCTGAAGTGGTGTCAGAGATCTTCAGCTAAAAGAAAAGGTTTAAATAGGATCTAGACTTATAACATAATACAAAAAGCTACAGTTTAAAAAAAAAAAAAAAGATTCGTCCTACTGAGAATCAGAAGGATTTCAAACAAAATGAAGACAGTAGGTGCCAATATCAAGATGGCAGGGTTGTTAGGATTATAAGTGTGCTCCCTACCAGGTGGCATGTTATAATGTTATCATGTAAGAAGTCCTGGACATACAAACTTGTAAATTTGTTGTGAGAGGTCATTGAGAGCACATGACCACCAGCTGATCTTTGAATTAGCCCTGGACATCAGAGGCTCTGCCCTCCCCTGTCCTTGGAATGTGCATTTTGCTTGCCAGCTTTTTTTTTTTTTTTTTTTTAATTCTGCTTGCATTTCTCACTCTCAGAAGCTGCCCCAAGGACAGTCTTGAGATGGGGAGGTGGTGTTGAGACTATCTGGGCTCGTGATTAAACCCAATTAAGGCCTCTATATAAAGCTTTAAGGTTTGACCAGTGAGTGCAGAGATCTACTTGTCTTGGGGCTATCTAAAACAAGCTTCATAGTTCCCTTGGTTTTTAAACCTACCACCTACCTCATCTGGAGTGTCCTGCCTCTTTCTTTGTCCCTCCCTGCCCTGTGCTTATAAGGGCCAGTTTCAGATTATATCCAGCAAACTCCCAGGAGGTTTCCAAACCAACAAATACATACAAACAAGCAAGTACAAAAGCAATCACATGACATCCTCATTCTCTGTCATTGTAGACAATGACAAGCACCTATTGTGAAAGTTTTACTCCAAAGTAAAGGTGACAATATTTTGACATCAGGGCCAGCTAAACTTGCAAATCAGAGCAGATGCCAGAATTTTCTGTTAAGTGGGGAGACACAAGACCAAATGAGTCCTAGATTCATTTTGCAGTGCCACCCAAAAAGCGACTGAGCTCCCCAGATTCCGGCAAGAGCAGAGGAACCTGTACAATATTTCTAACAACTCACATGTTTGGTCATTACTCATTTCACCAATGCAAAAATTATTTCTAACCTCTCATATGCTAATTAACAAATTGCCTAGTGCAGTGATTCTCAAATTAAATGCTCACAGAATCCACTGAGAGTCATGTTAAAATGCAGACTGTGATTCATTATGTCTGGGTTGAAGGCTTGAGATTCTCCACTCTAACAAGCTCATAGGTAGTGCCTGTTACTGGTCTCTGAACTACACTAAATAGCACGAGGCTAGTGCAGATTTAGATGGTGATAATTGAAGTGCCGGTTTGAGGCTCCTCTGAAATGTGGACTCCAGATTAGGATCTTTCAAATGCTAGGGAACTGCCTTTGGCATGTGGACTTGAATGAGATATATCAAGTGTTAAGCAATTGCTTTGGTGCCAAGTTAATTTTCTCACCCACGTATGTACCACACAGCTTATACTGATGCATTTTAAAGCAAAGTACAGACAATATAATGGCCCATTCAAATACAATGGGCACAAGCAAACTGTCCATTTGGGAGAGAGAGGGAGAGAGACCGAGACAGAGACAAAGAGGGAGAGGATAGAGGAATNNCCGCTACTCTGTGTAAAATTTTGTGCAAGCCGTGCCCTCCTGGCTCCACTTTCTCATAGCAACCAGAGAATTTCCAATACAGGGCACAGTAATTATGCATCTGTCTCCTAGCTCAATTCCCTCAGATATGTCACATATAAGCATTAAGCTGTTTTTTTTTTTTCCAGTGGGGAAAGATAGGCTCACTGGATGACATCTTATAATGAGCTTTATTTATTAATAGGTTTGCACCTAAAAGCAACGTTCCTAGTCACTGCTATTGGAACCATATATGAATTGCTGTTGTTAGCATCCATCAACATTAAATACAATAGGCTCCCTTGATATCAATATGTATTGTCTATACCACTGCCATCTAATCAAATTAGATGAGTTCTTATCCCAGCCAAGTGAAAATTAATATGTATACTTGTATAATATAATCTCATAAAATATTATTGCTTTGGTTAGTAACAAAATATGCTAAGACATATTTTCTGCCATTAAGTGTATGAAGATATATCCACAGATATCTATTGATAGTTATGTTGTGTACTGATATTATCCAGAATGCAGCTAAAAGTCTGTATTTTACTAATGGCCTCAGATTAGTAATTTTCAACATAATTCAAGGCTTTGACTCTGCTTCCAAAAAATTCAGAAGCTTTGCATTTGGAATTTTTGGTTACTTCATTTTCATCTCTGATTTAACCAGCTCGCTTATGATTGAGACCATTACTTAGATTAAATTCTAAATTTAAAAAAATTTTAAACTCATGTTTGGAAAACTCATCTCATGTTTGCCAAGCACTTATATTAAAAACTGGGATATAAAGATTAATAAGATAAGGACATGAACCCTTGAGAATGCATTATCTGGAAAGGGAGACAGATAGAAACAAATGAGGGTTGATCACTGTAATGGGGTAAAGTAAGTGTTGTTATGAAGTAGAACCAAGTGATGTGTAAAGAATAATGTAGGGTAGGGGTGCTTGAGTGGTGCAATCGGTTGAGCATCTGACTCTTGGTTGTGGCTCAGATCAGGATCTCAGGGTCGTAAGATCAAGCCCCGAGTGGGCCTCCCCACTCAGCACGAGTCTGCTTAAGACTCTCTCTCCCTCTCCTGCTGCCTCAACCCACCACATTCTCTCTCTCTCTAAAATAAATAAGTAAATCTTTTTTAAAAAGAAGAAGAAAACAAGGGAAGGAATAACCAAAGGTCTGCATAGATCAGGAAAAACTTCAGAGATAGTTCTATTTGCTAAGCCTTGACAGAAAAGCAAGGGGAACACAGAAAGTAGAGAGGAAGAAGAACAACCTTACAGAAAGAAAACCCATGAAAAAGAAAGGCACACGATTATAAATGGCACCATGTATTGAGAAATTGTCAAGATGTGGTGAATGGGAGAATTGAAGCTCGAAAGTCAAATGCTGCCATAACATAAGGAACCTAGCGTGCCAAGTTTAGGCACCTGGACTTTATTCCGAAGGCAGCATTTATCTGAAGAACGTTCTAAAGAAAGAAAGTGATAGGAAATGTGATTTTGAGGAAGTCAAGTCTGTGGTAATATGTAGACTTACTGAGAGGGAACATAAATGAAGACAAGGAGATGAAGGGCAAAGCAAATGCAATGGCTCAAACAAGACATATGAGGCTGAATCTGTTCAATGACAACGGACACAGATTCTAGGTTACGGACATCTTGACAGATGTCTTGACAAGTGAGTGCCTGGATATGGGGTTGAGGAACAGCCATTCCTTGAACCTGTATCACGTAAGATAGAGTTCTGATTGTTTGACTTAAAGTCTAATGCTTTCAACCTCATCCTTTCTTTAGTTCTCCTTTCTGAACAAGTTCAGTTCCTATAAGGTGTTGGGTTGGCAAGAAAATTAACTTGACAGATGAATCATTCTGGCAGTGACTATTACAGCCCACTTTGCATAACTGCCATGTAAGATACTTGAATTGTCCTAGGACTCAACTTGAGTATATGCCTCTGTATCCTGAAAGAAAAGTTTAGAAGAGGAAATGCAGCTACTCTTAATCCTCTAATGAATCAGGGTTTAAGGTTGTGTTTAGCTGCATGTAATACTACTGTGAATAAACCACAGGATTATTACACACACACACACACATACACACACACACACACACACAGTGCTGCAGTATTACACAATTCTCAAGAATCTCATACACATTGCAGCCTTTAGAATTAGGGTCCAGTGTGCCCCACATGTAGAGGCTGCAATTTAGATGGAGCCCCCCAGGGGTCATGATACGTGTTGGTGCTGAGTGAAGCAGGTAGTCCAGGCTGATATGGCTGCTTGAGTTCCATTTTCCTGCTATGCGATCTCTGGCATGACCTTGCCTCCTGATTGCAAGATGACTGCCTCAACTCCAGAAATCATGTCCTCATCCTTGGCAGGAATAAAACCAAAGGAAAATAGAGAGTCTTCTCTAAAGGCTCTGAGACAACCAGCTCAGGAACATTTGCTTGATCTCATGACTAGAACTGAGTTCATTGCCTTCTACAGCTGCAAATGAGTCCAGGAAAAATAGTGTGAGGTTGCCCAGAGAAAATCAGAATTCTGTTAGTAAAGAACAAGGGACTAAGGTTATTATTTAAGCAGAAAAATCAGTGTCCATTATACCCAATAATCTGAATTCAGACACTGTCTGAAGATACTGAGGATGAGGAGGGACTGAAGAACATAGTACCCCACACACAATCCAGAATGTTCTCCCTGATTTATCATCTATTATCTTACACATTTCATATAGTTTTATTGTCTCTCTTTCCTACTTGAAAATAAGTTTGATGTAGGCAGGACTTTTTCTCTTTGGTTATATCCTGTACTCCCCAATGCTTAGAACTGTGACTGATACAAAGTAAATACTTAGTGTTTGTTACATGAGTAAATGAATATTCAACCCAGTTAGGGAATCAGTGGATCTCAGCTCTCCCTTGCAACAGGGTGAAAAGGGCATAAGGGAAGAACTACATATATGCTACTGAGATGTCTCCATTTACTTTCTGGTGGAATTCTTTAGAACTTTAAAAAGAAACTTTCAGGGGGCACCTGGGTGGCACAGCGGTTGAGCGTCTGCCTTCGGCTCAGGGCGTGATCCGGGCGTTATGGGATCGAGCCCCACATCAGGCTCCCCTGCTATGAGTCTGCTTCTTCCTCTCCCACTCCCCCTGCTTGTGTTCCCTCTCTCGCTGTCTCTATCTCTGTCAAATAAATAAAATCTTTAAAAAAAAAAAAAAAGAAACTTTCAAAAAATTGATCCACAAATTAGTTGCATGGTCTCACAGCTACCACTAACGGGCTCTGTAGTAAGAAAAAAAAGTCAGAAGGTAGAACTAAATACAATACAACTTTTCTCAAAACCCTTGCAGCTTGGAGCAATTCCTTAAGGCAGGACTCCCGTGGAAAATACAGGACTAGAAATTGCCACTAGGAGGAGCAGCTGAGAGATCCTTCTTTTCCAAAGACGCCATTACGAAAAGGAGATGTCCTCCAGCCAGGAAGACATTTTAATTTGGAGGTTTCTGGGGTTCTCTGCCATCCCAACTGATTACTTTCACAGGAGAATATCGTGTCTGATTTTCTACTTTGCATGAGTGAGGAGACTCTAGGAATTGATATCCATTATGTACTTGACTGAAGAGAGAGAATGTCACTGTTGCTCCTCTGACAAAGGGTCAGTGAGGCCAGGGAGGGGGGCCCTCAGAAGGGAAAGAGTTAGAAATATAGGATGAGAATTCCTTGAATAGAAAGATGCAAAACAGAAGCTTGACAGTTTGATAGCACAGGAAGTCCAGACTAGGAATCGTAGGAAAAGTGAACAAACAGTGTGTTAAGCTCCTTCCCTGCAGAGTATGAGGTCTGACATCCTAACGATCTACCAGGTAAAGATGCTGGAAATCAAAATCTTCAGTAATTTGAATGAACGATCTATTAATTACCTCTTGTGATGGGATAGTAATTGCCACTCATCTTGAATTAAACTAACTAACTGCAGAGACATGGGTTATAAGGGTAAAACAATAAAAATTAAATACTTACCTTCTTATTATAGATAAGTCAACTGAAAGGGTTATACAGTTACTGTGGGATTTTACCTGTGTTGATATTTTAGGGATTAAAAAGAATGTATTAAAATAAACTCCGTGCTTGTTAAATTCCATTTAAAATGGCTTTACTGCATAATTTTATTGATCTAATAAGAAATTACCAGATAATATTTTATAAAATCAAGATCTGCACCTTAAATGCACTTAACATTGTTTCAATAAACAAGAGGCATATTTTCTGGTTCTAGGTTCTCAAAAGTTGAAAATAAAAAGTGCAGTTTTATACATAAAAGGATAAAGACATCAACATCATAGATATAAAAATGTGTTTGTAATGCAGATATAATATTAAAGAGATGGCATTTTGCCATCTGAAGAATCCTAGGCTCGGAGAAAACCATGTTCAAATCCCTGAGATGCCATTTCCTTACTGTGTGACCTTGGGTGATGCACTGTGTATTTCTGAAATCCAGCCTCCTAATCTTTGAAATGAAGATCTGAATATCTTTTTCTTAGTGTTAAGTGATTTAGTGCGAAAACTAGGCAAATATGCTCAGCACTCTGCCAGGCAAACAGCCGTTTCGTGCTCATTGTTTGTCAAATATGAAACCAAGTAAGTATTTAAAAAGGTTGAGGCAAGAGAGTAAAACAAAACCATCCTGACCAGCTTTTTCTATTTTAGAATAAGAAACCTATGTATGAGATTTGATGGACCATGAAAAAACCTCCCACCTGGAATTATTTTCCCTCCTGGCCCTGCTTTTCAAATAGAGGCTAAGAAATCTCTCCTGGGTGCAATTACTGGTGAATAAGCCTGAATCCCAGCATAGCAAAAGTAACAGTGTGACCTCTTTCTAGGGATTCTTTTTTTTTTTTTTTTAATTGGTGGTAGATGAGGGGTTTGCTTTTTAATATTTGACCTCTCCTATTATACTCAGCTCGATTTATTATGCGAACATCATAGGCCCCAAGATGCTTATCTTTGGGACCTGTGACAGCCTTAGATAAACTCCAGTATAAATCATGCAAAATGGCTTCTCTGAGTTGCTGTAGATTTAGACCCTCTAAAGAGTTACGTTTCCATCTTATTGATTCACGTGAAAATATTTCAAATAATCACACATGAAAATGTTTCTCCCAAATTCCTTATTGGCTGAGTTGAGTATTCACGCAGCGCAGAGAACAAAAGGTGAACCTCATACATATTGAGAACAAGTTGTTTTCTAGTAATCAGTCAAGGAGGAGAGATTTCTGGATTCACTCAGGAGTGACCCACTCCTAACCAGGTCTAGCACCCTAGATATGGCAACCTTGCTTCATTGGCCTCTCCTACCATCTCTTACCCATGCCACCTCCTGATGAAGTCATAGCTCAGGGAATCTTGATTCCAGCCCTTGAGTGAAAGATTCTACCATGTCACTGCCAAGTTTTGTTTATGCCCCTACTTCTAAAATGATTGACATTTGCTCATAAGATCAGGCATCAGTTGAAATCAGGATAAATACAATTCTGGCCATTGCCTGACTCCTACTAGATGAATTTAGAGATAACAACTTAATACAACCACACTCCAACAACCCCTAAAGAAGAAAAAGGAAATCTCTTAGGATTTTTGAAATTAAATAACACTTTGGGTTTTAGGCAGTCACATCAGGCTCTTTTATGAAGTTTCATTGGTAGGAACCAATGGGGACCATACCTTGTATATTATTTAACACTTGGGCTTTCATCTGAATAAAAGGAGTGATAGCTGGGCAAGCAGCAGACTCTGAGCCTATCAGCTGGTATGTGACAAAGTGACATGAAAGAAGCAGCATTTGGTATTCCAGTTTGCAGTCATGCATAGGGCAGTGGATTGGATGTCTAGGTCATTCAACCTCACACTGAGTCCAGGCATGCTTTGGGAACAAGTCTGTGACTTTGGAATTGCCATCCATTATCACATGGCTGTGCCAGAAGGGCACATGTTCTGAAATTGTTGTCAAGGAACGAGAGATAGGTCTAAGCATCCAGCTCTGTCTCAGTATCTCACTCTTTTGGGTCCAAGGGAAGGGAAGTACTAGAAGAAGAATTTCAAGGGCAGTTGGCCCCTTCAGGCCAGCACTAATAAAAAAGTATTAAATCTCAGTCAGTTGAGATCCCCAGGTACCCATCACACTAGGTCCTATTCTTCCTTTTGGAGGGAGGAGGTGAAATCATTTGTCAAAACTAGGTCCAACATATCTACTGGTCTCCTAAGACCACTACTGAAACAAGATAATCTTCATACCTTTTTTAAGGCTACTGACATTTCCATTAAAAGCTTCTCAGAGAAAAAAGCCAGACTCCCAGAATCCCCCAGAGATATTCAAGGGATGTTGTCCCTACAGATGCTCCCCTATTTCAACTCCAGGATCCCACAAAAACTGGGCCTGAGTTGGGATGGCTTGTATGTGGTCCATTTCCATTATTCCTCCTCCTATACCCACAACCAACATTGCTGCTCAGTAGATCACACCTGTTCTCAAAGCCCTTCTCGAAAAAGGGCTTTTTCCCTTCCTGAGATCCCAGAACAAAATAAAAGTCTAAGCGAACAATTAACTCAACATATCATTGTTTGAGCTGTGGCTCTCTGGACTACTTTGGGAGTTTCCCTGACTCTTTTTAAGAACTGTGACTATAAGAATTAATGCAATTTCTAAAAGGAGCCTCACAAATTTTCTATAAGTGCTCTATGCACTTGTCAGTATCAGTTTCATAGGTACCAAGAGGGATTTGATCACATGCCATCTCAGTCAAGACCCATTTTATTCTCCCTCTGCTGAGGGTCACAGAGGCAGAGAAGTGAAGGTGGAGGCCTTGCACTTAATGTTTGTTGGGTGAGCTGTGCCAAGAAACCAGGTAAAGGGAAACGATACTTATCCTTGGGCAAGGGCCTGAGCACTTTGACTCCCACCAGCTCCAACAACTCACTCTTCCTCACTTCTCATATCCAACTCAGTAGGACTTTTATCCCTATTTCTCAGATGGCTCTCAAGTTCACCCCCCTCCCTTGCCCACTGCCTAATGACCCTTCTAACTAAGAGACTGTCTTACCTCCTATCTGGTTGCTCCTAGCTCTGACTGATGTCCTGCTCTACTGCCCAGTCAGTCCTCCTGAAGCACACTCATCGTATGTCACCTTTCAGTTTTTATACAAACCCTTTAACCTGGCATATGAGGTTTTCTAAATTCTAGCCTTGCCCTTTCAGGTCTATGTTTTGCTCCTGTTCTAGTTCTTATCCAGAGTTATGTACTGCCCCTGTACACAATGTGCCCTTGAGACTCTCTGTGAGTCCCTTTCCTGGAACTGCTGCCTTCTTTCTTCCCTTCTAATGCCCGAATACAGTGCTTGGAGCCAGATCAAACTCTGGCTCAACTGTGAAGCAATCCCTTGATCCTCCATCCTGGGAGTGCTCACTCTCTCTCCTGTGCTCTCTTAGTAAATCAGACCGCATTTCCCTCTAGTCATGAGCGCAGTGTCCTTTATTTTATTGTTCACTAGACTGGGAACTCAGAGAATGTAAAATTGTTATCTAATATAACTTAGGATCTGTCATTGCAGGCATAAGAGCCTGGCACAGAATACAAATATGATAAATATTGAATGGTTCCACCTGCAGGTCTAGCTTTCCCATTTACCACCCGGGTGTTTATTTATGGAGGCCTTACAGTGTGATGGTTAAGAGTTCAGCCTTTGGGAGCCAAACTATCTGGATTTGGATATTGGCTTTGTCCCCTAATATCTGTGTTATTTTGGGCAAATTACTGCATGGGGATAATAATATGGCCCTCACATAGTCAACATGATAATTAAATGAGTTGATAAGAGTAAAACATTTAGAACAGTGCCTGGTACACAATAAACATTCAGTAAAGGTTAGCAAGTTCATTTAGCTAAACTTTCCCTCACGCATGTGATCATTGAAGAAAAAAAACAGGGTGCTAAGTTGTACTGGGGTTTTGTTCAGAATGATTCTGGGAGAGAATGGGTCTGTAGAAGATAAAGCTGGGCAGATTCCTCAGTCCAGGAAGACAGCGGGCCAGAACGAGGGAGTTCACTGAGACAGAAAGGGGCAGGTGGGTCCAGAGTCCCAGATGGGCAGAAAGGTCAGAGTCTATGACAGCAACACCATGAACAGAATACAAAATGCCTAGTCCCAGGGCATATGGGGCTTGCTGTCTGTTCCATGTCTGCTTTCCCTTCTAATAGGCAGTCCTAGAAACTCAAGCAATACAGAGTCAGAAGAAACCAAAGGTCCCACCCGGTCTCAGGCCCATGGGGGAAAAACATAGATCTAAATCATCTCACACTGACATAACCAGACCATATGCAGCCCACATATCCCCTGGGCTAATACTCTCTACATCTCCATACTCTACATCCTGCCATGCCTTTTTCTTGTAACCTTCGCAGTTATAGGTCACCACTGTAGGCAACGTATGAGCTGTGAGGAATGCAATGCCAAGTGACAACTCTTGGACTCTCCCTTCAGTACCTAACTCATTTTCTTCTCATAAAACATTCAAAGCATTTAAAATTATTACTTTATTCCTGAGTCATAATATTGTTGAAGCTTATAAAAATCATTTCAGTGTCAATTCCCCTGGCTCAACTCTCTTAAATTCTTCCTTAGAAGTTGTATGTAATTTAACCAGAAAAAGTTTTTTTTATTTTTTTTTCCCCCAAAACCAACGGGAGTAATTAGAAAATAGATGGAGAGAGGAAAATGAAATAACTGCTAGGTGAATACAGGGTTTCGAGTTGGGAGTTAGAAATTAGGGCAATCATCTAGTCAGCCTGGTTCACTGACTTCTTTGTTATAAAATGACCATTTGACCTGGCCCTTTGCTCCCCAGGCATCCACACCATCAGCCATGGGCTGAGAGGTGCCATATGCAGCCAAATAGAACTATCGGTCTTTTTCACTCTTTCTTTTTTTTTTTTTAATTTTATAGCAATTTTTTTTAATGATTTTTTATTATATTATGTTAGTCACCATACAGTACATCCCCGGTTTTTTTCACTCTTTCTCATTGCCAGCACTGGTCAACCAATCTGGAAAGGGCAAAAGTCATGCTGAAGACAGCTCAGGCATAGCATATCAAACCAAGAATTTTGGCTTTCTTCAGAGTCCATTTCTCCCTCAAGAGAGCTGCTTCAGGTGATGGATGGGAAGTGAGGAAGCTGCAAGTGCAGCTCCCAGCCATGCAGCCTGGTAAAGGGGACCCTGGAGCTGCACCCGAGCTGTTGTTGCAGGAGGCACGGAGGCAGGATATGGATTATAACTTCTCTGGAAATAGAGTCCCTAAATCTCTCATCAAGAGTCTCAGAAAAGGATCATGGCTTAGAAAGGATTAACTCATTGTCCCAGAGATCCAAGAGAGAGCATCACAAAGGATGATGTCCTGATAGAGCATTTTAGTGATTTAAAAGGAAGCTCCAGGATAAACGACTGGTGTCTCTTTTACAAAAGCTGGACACCACTGAACAGGAGGCTATTAAGCCAATAGATGACTTCCAGAAGTCATAGAGAAAGGGACTAACACTGCAGAGGACTTAGTCCAAGAAGGAGAAATCCCCAGTCTTGGTGGTGTATGAAAATAGAATGAGAAAATGGGATGGTTTACCAAAAAAGCCTCACATATTCAGTTGGACAGGTTACCAGAATTGCCCGTACTGGTTGATATGCCTTGTTTATCTGCCCAGGTAACTCAGTTCTTAACGTAGTGAAAAACATTTTTAACCATGGTACAGTGGCATCTCAAACACCAGAACACATACAAGAACTAATAAAGAACCCTGGAGGCATCACAGTACAATGGTGTAAGGTAGATGGTGACTTTGGAGCCCAAGATTATAGGCACCAGTTCCATAAATGTACTTCCAGTCGTTTTGAGGAGGTACATGTAACCCTGACATGGAACTCACAGCATCGCGCATAGACTCCAACGTTGATGATCAGTTCTGGTGCGGGAGATGGCTGATAGGAGTGGAGTGCTTGGAACATCCCCCAAATATGTCATTCCACATTGGTGCCTAATGAGTGGAAAGCTGGCCTTGAGAGGTACTGTCTGAGCAATCAAAGACATAGAACACACCAGAATGATTCCAAATCCAGCTCCAGCACTCCAATTTATTTCTATGGACAGACATTAGCATTCATAGTTGAAATGTCTGTAGAAGGATCGAGGATTGTGCATTAGTACAAATGTTGCCATTTTTTAAATGGAATAATATAATAAGCTGCCCAAAGTTACTTCTGGACAAAGGAGTCAATGGAACTCTCCCATTTGACATTGAAACTGTGACTCTAGGAACCACCAATAAATAACAAAGGTAGAAACTTCACTTCAAAGAACCATTAGCTTGCATAACAGAGAAGTGAATGTTGATTGGTTACTTGATTAATCATGGGGTTTACTTTGGATGCTTGTTTTTCTATCTTGGATGGAAAATGTTAGTATTTTAGATTTTTGGATGACTGGCTTTGGTTTGTGGGGTTTCAACACAGCTGTTGTGAGCCTAGTTCAGTTGTAATTGGTAAAAAAAAAAAAAAAAAAAAAGGTTGGATCCATCTCTCAAGCTATTGGAGATAGCAAGTGTTTACTGGATTCATTTTGGAATATTTTAGCAATAAGATACTTGAATGTTGTGGACAAAACCGTAATGCAGTCGATTTTATTTTTAGCATAATGTTAATTACAGTATCACATCACAATAAAAATCAAATTGGCCATAGAAGTACAAGTACAGAAAGATCTATACCCTTCCACTGTACTTCTTCTTAAAGCTGGTTATTAGAACTGAAAAAATATATTATTTGATTAAATTTCCATCCAAGTCTAGGTAAAACTTAGAATAAAACAATAGGAATAGACCTAATGAAGCCAGAGTTCTGTAATCTACCTTCCTCTTATACTCTTTACCTAAGTATGTTGCATATACTTTCCGTATCCAGATGTTTTGTAAGGAATATTGACTTTTATCTGATGTTCAGTCATCCTAAATCCCAAAACCATTACAATTTTTGCATTTTCAAATTAGTTGACCAAATGTCAAAGCATTTTCCTTCATTGTTTCTTTGCCATTTGATTCAAGATAATCTAAAGGACTTTTAGAGGGTAAAACTACTTATGGAAATAGTATGCACAACAGTGTTAACCATTTCACATGTATGTGTAATATGCACATGTGCATATCAGCCTCAGTGACACACCTGTACTATTTGTAGAACAGGATTTGCAGTCCAGTTTAATGTCAGTTTTGTAAGTGGTGTTTCAGTTAACCAAACAAACATAGGGTAAACATTTGACCTATTTTTTGAGAATTTAAATTCGTGTAAAATATTTGAAGGATTTATTTATTTTATAAATATAGTGGTCTTAACTTGCTATACAAGCTTACAGATTTTTCTTTGCAATGTGTTTGTTTGTTTGTTTTCATTTTAACCAGTTCAAAAATGTGAAAACGGGGCGCCTGGGTGGCTCAGTCGTTAAGCGTCTGCTTTCGGCTCAGGGCGTGATCCCAGAGTCCTGGGATCAAGCCCCGCATCAGGCTCCTCCACTGTGAGCCTGCTTCTTCCTCTCCCACTCCCCCTGCCTGTGTTCCCTCTCTCGCTGGCTGTCTCTCTGTCAAATAAATAAATAAAATCTTTTAAAAAAAAAAGTTTGAAAAGGCAAGTTTGATTTTTTGGTAGGATAATTTATTTGGGAAATCAAATTCTCTGTTAAATAATCATGACCTTTCCCCCTTGCCTTTCTATACAGTAAGAAAGTAGTTCTGTTAGGAAGTGCTGGATGTCACTCTGGCCTCTATCTACTCCTTACTCTCCTTCCCCACCCCCTCCACCTTCTACCAGACACAGGCTGCTTTCAAGTTATGACATCCTCACCTATCCACTCTAAAGGGAGTTACCAGGTATATTTGTGGTGGAGTATTAGAGTTATTGTCCTATGCACTAGCAGTCTGAGTGACACAGGAAAATTTGTCACATAATGCTGAAGAACAGTGATGAGCACTTTGAGAAATATAAAAATGACATGAGTCAAGAACTGTTCCAGCCCTCATTCTGGTTTAAGAGAGAGTGCTAATGTACTTGGAATAGTACTACTAATACATGATAATGTATTTAAAGGCAAGTTAATGTGCTCTCAGCTATCAGTGCATCAAGGATTCAAAATAAAAGTGGTCCAGTGATGACTGCACTGATCAAGGAAAGTTGCTTTGAATGAGTTGAGTGACTCTTAAGGATTGATATGATCCAGCTAAGCAGCAGGGACATAGACAATCGCATGGTGGCCAGCACAGTAGAAAAGGTATACAAACACCAATAATGAACACAGCACATTTTTGGGAAGATGAGTTTGCTTAGAGTGGGTAGTATAAGGTTTAAAGGCCAGGCAGCTCTGGGATTTTGGTTTATTTGTTTTAATTTTTGTTTTTAAAACAGGGTTATGATATAATGAAATAGATACTTTCATAATACTTCTATTATGGACCAGTGAGTGAACATCTGCCCAATGGATGTGGTGCTGTTTGCTGTCAAAGACTTAGAGATCGTTCAGTTCCAGATTGCAAACAAGTGTCTCATCAGCAGAATAGAGCCCACAGACATTTTGTGTGGCCCAAATAGTGATGAACAAATTTGAACCAATGTTTAAAAATTGAAAAATTTCACATGAAAATCTGGATTTCTGGATTCACCTAAAAAATCACATGCGGCACAATCCATTCACATCTCTGCATGCAAATAATGTACCATAGCAGGAGGCTGCCTTCTTTGGATAGTGAATGACTGCTCCAGGTTGGAGCAGTGCACAGCTAGTCTTATTATATACCTGTAGGCTCGATCCATCTGCAACAGAGACTAGGAAATGCAGGTGGAGAAAATGGCCTATTAGGAGTAAGTCAACCGTAGAAGAAAACTTGCGTTAAAGGAAACATAAATTCATTTAAAATGTAGAATAGAAGTTGATGATAGGCCAGCCATCTGAATTATCCATGTGGTAGTTGGAAATATGAAATTGCCCCTCAGGAGTGAAGCCAAAATAGAGAGATATTTGAAAGTAATTACTTTAAAGAGGGGAAGTGAAATATGCAAATGGGTGAGAGATATAGAAAGAATAAAGTGTTAGATAAAAGTTGAATTTGACAGCTGGGAGTATATTTTGATGACTGAGATAAAAAAATTCATTGTACCTGTATCTTTTTTTTAACCCCAGCATAATGAACCTGCAGTGTTATATTAGTTTCAGATGTACAATATAATGATTCAATTCTTTACATTACTCAGTGCTCATCAAGATAAGTGTACTCTTAATGCCCTTAACGCCTCTGGTAACCATCAGTTTGTTCTCTGTAGTTCAGAGTCTGTTTTTTGGTTTGTCTCTATTTTCTTTGTTCATTTTCCTTTTTGGTTCTTAAATTCCATATATGAGTGAAATCCTATGATACCTGTCTTTCTTCTGACTGACTTACTTCCTCTAGGTCCACCCATGTTGTTACAGATGCAAGATTTCATTTATTTCTATGGCTGAGTAATAGTCCATTGTATATATACACCACTTTTTCTTTGTCCATTCATCTACCAGTGGATACTTGGGTTGCTTCCATAATTTGGCTATTGTAAATAATGCTGTGATAAACATAGAGGTGCATATATCTTTTGAATTAGTATTTTCATATTCTTCTGGTAAATATCCAGTAGCAGAATTACTGGATCATATGGTAATTCTATTTTTAATTTTTTGAGCAGCCTCCATACTGTTTTCCACAGTGACTGTGCCAGTTAGCATTCCCACCAACCGTATTTGAGGGTTCCTTTTTCTCCACATCCTTGCCAATACTTGTTATTTCTCTTGTTTTTGATTTTAGCCATTCTGACAGGTGCGAGTCGATAGCTCATTATGGTTTTAATTTGCATTTCCCTGATAATGAGTGATGTTGAGCATCTTTTCATGTGTCTGTTGGCCATCTGTATGTCTTTGAAGAAATGTCTGTTCATGCCTTCTGCCCATTTTTCAATTGGATTATTTGGGCTTTTGGTGTTGAGTAGCATACGTTCTTTATATATTTTGTATCCTAACCCTTTATCAGACATGTCATTTGCAAATATCTTCTCCCATTCAATAGATTGTCTTTTAGTTTTGTTGATTGTTTCCTTTGCTGTACAGAAGCTTTTTCATTTGTTGTAATCTCAGTAGTTTATTTCTGCTTCTACTTCTCTTCCCTCAGGAGACGTATCTAGAAAAGTGTTGCTGTGGCCTACATCAGAGAAATTACTGCCTGTGCTCTGTTCTAGGATATTTATGGTTTTAGGTCTTACATTTAGGTCCTTAAACTATTTTGAGGTTTTGTGTATGGTGTGAAAAGAAGTTTCCTTCTTTTGCATGTAGCTGTCCAGTTTTCTCAACACCATTTGTTGAGGAGACTGTCTTTTCCCCATGGAGTGTTCTTGCCTCTATTGTCAAAGATTAATTGCCCGTATAATCATGGGTTTATTTCTGGGCTCTCTGGTTTATCTTTTGATCTGTGTGTTTATTTTTTGTGCCAGTTCCATGCTGTTTTCTTTACTATAGTTTTGTACTGTATTTTGAAATCTGGGATTGTGATAACTCCAGTTTTCTTCTTCTTTTTCAAAATTGCTTTAGCTGTTCAGGGTCTTGTGTGGTCCCATACAAATTTTAGGATTGTTTGTTCTGTGAAAGATGTTATTGGTATTTTGATAGGGATTTCATTAAATCTGTAAATTGCTTTGGGTAGTGTGGCCATTTTAACAGTATTTATTCTGCCAGTCCATGAGCATGAAATGTCTTTCTGTTTCTTTGTGTCATCTTCAATTCTGTCATTAATGTTTTATAATTTTTAAGTACAGGTCTTTCACCGCCTTGGTTAAGTTTATTCCTAGGTATTTTATTATTTTGGTGCAATTATAAATGGGACTGTTTTCTTAATTTCTCTTTCTGTTACTTCATTATTAGCGTATAGAAATGTAATGGATTCCTCTATTGATTTTGTATCCTGTGACCTCACTGAATTCATTTATTGGTTCTAGCAGTTTTTTGGTGGCGTCTTTAGGATTTCCTATATATAGTATCATGTCATCTGCAAATAGTGATAGTTTACTTATTCCTTACCAATTGGATGCCTTTTATTTCTTTTTGTTGTCTGATTGCTGTGCCTACGACTTCCAGTAATATGTTGAATAAAAGTGCTGAGAGTGGACATCCTTTCCTTGTTCCTGATCTTAGGGGGAAATCTCTCAATTTTTGACCATTGAGTATAATGTTAGCTGTGGGTTTTTCATATATGGCCTTTATTCTGTTGAGGTATGTTCCCTCTAAAACTATTTTGTTGAGGGTTTTTATCATGAATGGATGTTGTACTTTGTCAAATGCTTTTTCTACATCTGTTGAAATGATCATATGTTTTTTGTCCTTTCTCTTATTGATGTGATTATATTGTGTTCACTGATTTGCAAATATTGAACCACCCCTTGCATTCCAGGAATAAATCCCACTTGATCGTGGTGAATGATTTTTTTTTTTTTTAATGTATTGTTGGGTTTGGTTTGCTAGTATTTTGTTGAGGACTTTTGCATCTATGTTCATCAGAGATATTGGCCTGTAGTTCTCCTTCTTTATGGTGTCTTTATCTGGTTTTGGTATTAGGGTAAGGACGGCCTCATAGAAAGAATTTGGAAAGTCTCCTTCCCCTCTGTTTTTTGGAATAGTTTGAGAAGAATAGGTATTAACTCTTCTTTAAATGTTGGGTAGAATTCACCTGGGAAGCCATCTAGTCCTAGACTTTTGTTTGTTGGGAGTTTTTGATTACTGATTCAATATCATTATTGGTAATTGGCCTGTTCAAATTTTCAGTTTCTTCTTGATTCAGTTTTGAGGGATTAAATGTTTCTAGGAATGTATCGTTTCTTCTAAGTTGTCGACTTGTTGGCATATAATTTTTCATAATATGTTCTTATAATCTTTTGTATTTCTGTGCTGTTGGTTATTATTTCTCCTCTTCCATTTCTGATTTTGTTTCTTTGAGTCCTCTTTCTCTCTCTTTTTTTCATGGGTCTGGCTAAAGGTTTATAAATTTTGTAGATCTTTTCAAAGAACCAGCTCCTGGTTTCATTTATCTGTTCTGTTGTTTTCTTCCATTTCTATATTGTTTATTTCTGCTCTAATCTTTATTATTTCCCTCCTCCTACTGGTTTGGGTTTTCATTTCTTTTTCTAGCTCCTGTAAGTGAAGGTTAGATTGTTTATTTGAGAGTTTTCTAGCTTCTTTTCTTTTTTTTTTTTTTTTTTAAGATTTTATTTATTCATTTGACACAGAGAGAGATAGTCAGCGAGAGAGGGAACACAGGCAGGGGGAGTGGGAGAGGAAGAAGCAGGCTCTCAGCGGAAGAGCCTGATGTAGGACTTGATCCCAGGACTCCAGGATCACGCCCTGAGCCGAAGGCAGACACTTAAGGACTGAGCCACCCAGGCGCCCCAAGAGTTTTCCAGCTTCTTGAGGTCGGCCTGCATAAGTATAAACTTCCCTCGTAAAACAGCTTTTGCTGCATCCCAAAGATTTTGGACGATTGCATTTTCATTTTCATTTGTCTCCATGTATTTTTTGATTTCCTCTTTGATTTCTTGGTTGACCCATTCATTATTTAGTAGCATTTTATTTAACTTCCATGTATGTGTGCTCTTTCCAGATTTTTTCTTGTGGTTGACTTCTAGTTTCATAGTGTTGTAGTCCAAAAAAAGATGCATGGAATGACTTTGATCTTTTTTAATTTGTTGTGACTTGTTTTGTGGCCTCATATGCGATCTATTCTGGAGAATGTTCCCTGTGCACTTGAAAAGAATGTGTGTTCCACTGTTTTAAGATGAAAAATTCTGAATATATTTCTTAGATCCATCTGGCCCAATTTGTAACTCAAAGCTACTGTTTCCTTGCTGATTTTCTGTTTAGATGATCTATCCATTAATGTAAGTGGGGTGTTAAAGTTCCCTATTATTATTGTGTTACTATCAATTACTTCCTTTATGTTTGTTATTAGCTACTTTATGTATTTGGCTGCTACCATGTGGAGTGCATAAATATTTGCAATTGTTGTGTCTTCTTGTTGGATTATTCCCTTTATGATTATGTAGTGTCCTTCTTTATCTCTTGTTACAGTCTTTGTTTTAAAGCCTCTTTTGTCTGATAGAAGTATTGCTACCTCAGCTTTCTTTTCACTTCCATTTGCATGATAAATGCTTTTCCATCCCTTCCCTTACATATGTCTTTAGGTCTAAAAATGAGTGTTATAGGCAGAATACAGATGGGTCTTTCTTTTTTATCCATTCCATCACCCTATGTCCTTTGATCGGAGCACTTAGTTCATTTACATTCAAAGTTATTATTCATAGGTTTGTATTTATTGCCATTTTGTTACTTGTTTTACAGTTGTTTTTACAGTTCTTCTGCTCCTTTCTTCTCTGCTCTCGTCTCTCACGGTTTGCTGGCTTTTTAGTGATATACCTGGATTCCTTTCTCTTTATTCTTTGCATATCTATTACTGGTTTTTGATTTGTGTGTATCATTAAGTTTATATGTAACTTCTTATGCATATAGCAGTCTATCTTAAGTTGATGGTCACTTAAGTTTGAACCCATTCTAAAAGCACTTAATATTCACTCTTCTTCCCCCACATTTTAGGTATATGGTATCATACTCTACATCCTTTTATTTTGTGAGTCCCTTGACCGATTTTTATAAATTTTAATCCTTTTTTGCTTCCTACTTTTCTTACTCCTGCTTATGGTCTTTCCTTTCCACTCAAAGAGTCCCCTTTAACATTTCTTGTAAGGATGGTTTAGTGGTGATGAACTCCTCTGTCTTTTGTTGATCTGGGAAATTCTTTATCTCTCCTTCTATTCTGAATGATAGCCTTACTGGGTAGAGTATTCTTGGCTGCAGGGTTTTTTCTTTCAGCATTTTGAATATATCATGCCATGCCCTTCTGGCTTACAGAAAAATCTACTTACTGATAGCTTAGGGGGTTTCCCTTGTCTGTAACTGTATTCTTTTCTCTCACTGCTTTTAAAATTCTCTGTTTATCACTACTTTTTGCCATTTTAATTACTATGTGTCTTGGTATGGACCTCCTTGGGTTGATTTTGTTGGAGGTCTCTGTGCCTCCGTGGTCTGGATTTCTGTTTCTTCCCCAGATTTAAAATGTTTTCAGCTATATTTCTTCAAATAAATTTTCTGCCCCCTTTTCTCTCTTCTTCTGGGATCCCCCGAATGTGAATGTTACTACGCTTGATGGTGTCACTGATTTCCCTCAATCCGTTTTCTTTTGTTAATATTCATTTTTCTCTCACCTGTTCAGCTTGATTGCTTTCCCTTACTTTGTCCTCCAGGTTGTTAGTCCATCCTTCTACTTTCTCTTGTCTACTATTTATTCCATCTAGTGTATATCTAAATTCGGCTTTTGTGTTCTTCATCTCTGATTGGTTCTTTTTTGTTTTCTATCTATTTGTTGATGGTCACACTGAGTCATCCAGTCTTTTCTCAAGTCCATTGAGTATCTCTATGACCATTACTTTAAATTCTCTATCAGGCATATTACTTATCTCCATTTCATTTTGGTCTCTTGCTGTGATTTTTGTCCTGTTCTTTCATTTGGAACATATTCCTCTGTCTCCTTTTTTCTAACTCTCTGTGTCTATTTTTAAGTTTTAGGAAATCAGCTACGTCTCCTGCTCTTGAAAGTAGTGGCTTTGTGAAGATGAGGGTCTGTAGTACCCTGCAGTGACAGGTACTGGTGAACAGTTCTGTTCTGGTGAACTATCTTCTGTTCACCAGAACCTGGCACTAGAGGGATATCTCCTATGTGTTTTGCATGCCCCCTACTGTTGTGGCTGAGCCACTTTTGCCTTCAGTCCAGTCATCTGGAATGGTCCTCTTTACCTATTTTGGGCAGGGTTTGGTCCCTGTGTTGTTAGTGGGCCAGTCTGGGGCTGCCTTGGATTTGAGGAGAGTCAGACCATGCCTTTTCCAGAGCTGTAGTAACGCTGAACTGCAGGGTACTCTCCCTGTGTTGACCCCTGAGAATCTTTCTTTGGTGGGCTGGGGGGGCTGCATTAGAACTGGTTTGTGTGTGGTTATCTTCCCCTCTCCCTGGGGCATAAGTCACTTTGGAGTGGTGCTGGTGCCTATCGGGACTGCTTGTACACCACCAGGCTTATGGCACACTTTGGATGGACTCCTGCCAAAAGCATGTTGGAGGGTATATCCACAGGAGAATGAGGGGGTGGGGCACCTGATGCCGGCAAAATCTGTGGTGGTGTGCTGCAGGAGAGGACCTGCAGCTGCCTGAGAAAACTCCTGCTGAGACCAGCAGGGTTAGAGGAGGCAGCTCTGCAAAAGCACGCAAGGGCTGGGCGTGCTGTTAGCTAGCTAGGAGGAGAGTGTTCAAATGCTGTGCTGGTTCCCACACATGTCAGTTTACCTAGGCTGGGGGAGCCGAGAGGGAAATGGTGCCCACCAGCTCTTTTGCTCTTGGAGAAGTCTCCCAAAGATCCCTACCCCTCCAGCACATGCACTGAGGTTATTAAATAAATCTTCCTGTATACCTTGGATATTTTTCAAATTGCCTCTTCTGTGCTATATCTCAGCAAGGCTTTTTTTGTGCTATCTTTTTAAGGGCAGAGACTCAGTTTCCCATCATCCACCAGCTCTCCCGGAGCCGAGCCTACTGATTTTTAAAGTTCCAGGTGTTAAGCCCCACTGACAGTAAAAACTCAGAAAACTGGGCCTCTCTGGTTTTCAAAGCCAAATGTTAGGAGATTTGTCTTCCCATTGCAGGTCCCCTGAGCCTGGGGTGCCTGGTATGAGGCTCTGCTGCTCTCCCCTCTTTACACCATGAATTCCTCCCTCCTGTGGGTGGCCTGGGTCTGTTTGGCTCCTGACAGATTATCTGCCCTTCTTCCTAGCCTCTTCTTTGCAGCTTCTTCTCTACATTTAGCAGTGGAGATTCTGTTCTGCCAGTCTCCAGGTCATTTTCTGGGTTACCTAGACTGATATGGGTGTTATCTAGTTGTGTCTTTGGGACAGAGTGAGCCCAGGATCCTTCTATTCCATCATCTTCCCTGGGAGTTGTACCTGCATCTCTTAACTGAGACTCTGAACCCTCCTCAGTTTCTCAAAGCAGGCTTTAGGCATTCAAAATTCCTAATACATGGACATGGACAATAATATCTAGGGACATGGTAGAGAGGGAATTTAGGGAATTGGGTGACAAAAGAATTGTAGAAGTAACCAAGGGAATAATTGTTGAAATAGGATGCCCGTGGTTGACACCACATGGTTGCAGATACAGACATCTGTTTTCCTCTACCCTGCAAGATTCTTCTAGCTGGCCTAAGAATTAAATTGACATGAGATGGATTAACAGGATAAAAAAAACAAAATTGAATCACATGTGCACAGAGGACCAATAATGAAATTGAGACCCAAAGAAATGATGGTAGGCAGTTTTTACACTTTTTAGACAAAAAGACAATAAATCTGTGAGGAATTGACAGGACCATGAAAACTTATGTTCAGGAGTTTAATTAGTAAGGAATTCTAAGCAGGATTTGAGCTGGGGTTAAATTAATAAAAAGTAACAAAGATTCTTTATACAGCCTTCTCATCTCCAAATTCCTTTTCTCTGGTGATAACAATATGTCTTTACCTCCCGGTACAGGGAGGCTACCTTTCACATGGGAGATTCATTTCCTGCTTTCTGGAGACAAAGGGAGGTCAGGGTGTTCTTTTTTTGCACTGGCTGTTTTTTAAGTAACTTTTAATTTAAAATAATATGTCACGGTGGCACATTTTGGGGCAGCCTGCCCTTGGCCCCTACACCCAACTGACTGGAGCCTTATTTACAATTCTTCTCTCAGACATGAAAGTTCATAACAGTGAAGTGAGCCATTGAAAAGGGTCCTTTTCTTTTAGTGAAGTGTTTTAATCACTTCTTTACCTATTGTTGAGGAATGGATTCTTGCCTTGGGATTGTGGGGATGACAACTCCACAACAACTGACACTGGACAGATGAGGTTGACAGCAATTTTTCCATCACGTACACTTGCAGCCTGGGAGGGAAGGACACCGCACACCACGTAGGACAACACGCCGTTGCAATGGGGAGCAGAGTGAACAGCCAGTGGCAGTGGGAGCCAGGCTTTGCGGTATCAAGAAGGTGGGTGACTCCTGGTTTCCAGGGAGGTTGGGGTTGGCTCGTTTGAATAGTTTCATAGATAGGCAAGGAACTAAAGCTGGTACTCAGGGATAAGTAGGAACTATAGCTGTCCCCATCATAAGGAGAAATGCTTTCCTAGGAAATCTTATTCCTGGGAGCAGAGCAAGGGTGAGGAGGTGAACTTGTGATTAGGCCATTCGAGGTACTCCTGCCTTGCCCCAGATGCCAAGGAACACATAATATTGAGACTTAACTTTAGGCCTTGTTTCACATGAAGAAGTCAGAGTTTTAAACAGGAAAATTAAATTTAAGAAAAAAAAGCTTATAGCAAGCCAAGAATAGTGCCTCAAAAGGAAAGATTATGGCAGACACAAAATAACCTTTTGCAGAGCTTAGTGGTGCAAGAAGGAAAAAGGAAGGTCGTGGCAGCAAGAGAAACCTGGAAGGAGAGCAGAGCCTTCCTCCAGTTTGATACAGAAACAATAATGGCATGTTCTTTCTTCTCCCACTAACTGTGTCAGCAATAAGACATGCTTTTTATGAATTATCGTATTTAAATTATCCACAAAACTGTGAAGTGGTCAATGCTGTTATAAGGAAACAGATACTCAAAGAGGGTTGCAGGTATGTACTGGGAGAAATGGACTCGGGGGCAGATTCTTACTTTCAGTGATTTGACTGGGGAGAGCCACCTGCAGGGGAGTGGGCAGAGGAAGGTGAGCCATCATCAGTCTCAACACAGAGGATCCCCTGGGAAACTCTGAGAGCCAATCTCAAGGAGGGACTCAAAGCCACCAGCCACTAATGGTCTCCACTAGGGGAGCTGGTGCTGCAGTCCTGAAGAGGGCATCTGAAGGCTGCGCCACAGAAGCCACTTTGAGGGATTAAATGATTTATCCAGGTTCACACAGTTGTCACTTTTTGGTGGCATGGTGGAGTCTGGTCTATCTGATTTCAAATCTATGTTCTTTACCTTAATATTCTGCAAGTAACTATCCTGTGATATTATGGTTTGTACAAAAAAATATATGCATTTGGTCTTCATCCATGCTGTCTAGATCACAGCTCCCCAGACCCTTGGAGTTTTCTAAGAGATAAAGAGCAATAGGAGCATCTTTCGTTATAATGTCGGTCACTTGTCCTCAGTTCTTGAAATCCCTTCAGAGCCATAAAGGTGAAATGGGTCTTTTTATTCATAATAAGCCCCTTTCTACCACAACTGAGTTTATATTAATGATATGACTTTTGCAAAGCTCCTAAGGCTGGTTGCCAGGGGAACCAAGGTTGAATAGAGGACTAGAACTTCTTTCAGTCCCAGCCCCTGATTTCTGGGGAACAGAAAGGGACTGGGGGTCGAATCAGTCAGCAGTAACCAGTGATTTAATCAATCATGCTGATGTGAAGCCTTCATAAAAAAGGGAGGGGGGGGTTTAGAGAGCTTCCAGATTGAACTAGAGCACTTTCATGTGCCACAATGCCAGGCCCCAAACTCCATAAGGACAGAAGCTCTTTTGTTCAGGACCTCACTTATGAATCTCTTCATCTGGCTGTTGGTTCATATCTTTTAGTATGCTTTGTAATAAACCAGTGAGTAAATGGGTTTCCTGAGTTCTGTAAGAAATAATCAAACCCAAGGAAGGAGTTGTGGGAACCGCCAGTCAATAATTGGCAGTTCAATCAGTAATTGGCATCCATTGGCATCTGAAGTGGAGGACAGTCTTGTGGGATTGAGCCCTTAACCTATGGGATCTGATGTTATCCCTAGGGAGATAGTGCCAGAATTAATTTGAATTGTAGGACACCTGGCTGGTGTCTGAGAATTGCTTGGTGGTGAGAAAATCCCTTACTCTCACGCTGAAATTAGAGTCAGAACCCATACTTAATGTTATGCAGCAATGGGACAAGAATATTCTCCTGGAAATGCAATTGCTGAGTGAATCTTCATTAGAAGGCCAAAACACAGGCCCCATGGAAATACGTTCTGGACAGCATACACTTGGAATCATGTCATGTCTCTGACCAGTCTTTCTTCTGGTTTCTATTTTATTGTTGGTCACTCCCTCTGATTAGATGCTTTCTATTCAAAGAACTTTCCCCAGTCTCTGTTTAAAGACTAATTTTGACCATTTGCTTCCTAAAATAGTTCCTTGATTATGCTCTCTTGCTTTGAGCCACAGTAAAATACACACACATATGTATACACACACAAAAACTACTTTTAATGTCCTTTGTATTTATCTTGGCACTTTGTGAAATTTCCAGTGTGACCACATGCATATCCTTGAGTCAGAAGTGTTCATTAAAACAAAAATGGTGACAGAAAACAAGACCACAGGAAGGTAAACATAGAGATGATGTCACGCAAAATGAAGAAAGAAAAGTCAGTATGTGCCCTGAGATCTTTGGGCCACAAATGGAGCCAGCAGGCCATGAATATGTGATGGGGTCAGTCCACATCTAGGAGATGGGGTGATGTTCAATGTATCATTCACAGTGATAAGGAAAGAAGAAATGACGTGTGCTGGTCAGTAATGTAATGAATATGTAGGAATGTGTGTCAGTTCGCCTGCTTGTCTGAGATCAATAGTGTTATAATTAGCATTCTACGTCTCACCTCTCAGTAAAATAGTGTGTGTGAGGGGCGAGACACCCCATGCATTTGAATAATACACCTCCATTTGGCTTGTAAGGTTGCCCGGTCTGCTTTAAACTAGAAGCTATTCAACCCTCCTGCTTCTTGTCCTGACTTAGTGTCAACCCAGGAGAGGCAGAAATAAAATTCTATCACACCCCTAGCTGTGTAAAAATAAGAACATTTTTTTTCATTTGAAAGTTCAAATGCCAGCTTGAAAAGCATGAAAACAATCTCACCAACTAGAGTTTCAGGAAACTTGAAACTTCTTTGAACAAAACAATCTCCTGTGGCTAATTATCTTAGCATGTTGTACTTACAGACAACTTCACCTTTGCTGCTTCCCCGACAGCCCACTTTTGCAGATTATGTAACAAAGGAACAGAAAAGTCAGGTGGATTTTCAAGATCAGGAAAACGGATCAAGGGGTTAGAGCCACAACTTTCTTATTTCCAGGAGTTGAGCTTCTACTTCTAGGGTGGATCCGTTCTGGATACTCTGCTTTACATTCAAAGGCTGTTGTAATGCCTCCTCTGTATGTAACACTTTTATGGCACTGTCACAATCATTTTTGTGTGTTTATCCGGTCTCTCTGTAAATTTACTATCACAGCAGGTTAATTTACATTAGTCTCTTAATTCTAGTTATTGAGTTCCTTCATTCCTAGTGTTAAGTGTGCTGATAAAATCCATCTTCTAACACTGCAGAACTGAAGGCCAGACACTGGTCCATGATGGACTGTCCAAGGCAAATGCTCCTTGGAAAGTCTCTTGTTGGCTGATCAATCACCTGGCGTAGCTCATGAAATCGTCCAAAGCGACTACTCACTAAGACTTTAAATCACGAGACCTAGTTAAGTGTGCTGTATGACAATACTAAGTTGGATGAGATTTCCTTAAACCAGTCTGAGAACCAGTAAAAGCCCAGAAGTTACAGTTCTCATCTATCTACAATTATTAAACTGATTATCAGCTAATTCAGTTCCTATTAATTGAAATCATGGTTTGACTTAGGGTTCATTATACATTAATGCCATTCTTTTTGTAACAAGTTGGTAATAAATCTGTAATGGAATTTATTTCAGTGGTAGGCAGTCTTCGGTGTAACTGGCACCCCCATCAAACACCCAGAAACCTCACATGATTCTTGAACTCTAAAAGTGATCCTCACACTTTACCCTGCACTTTATAATTGTATATGCTTTCTCTACTTTCCAATGCAAAAGAAGAAAAAGGGAAAAGGGAAAAGAAAAGAAAAGAGAGCAAAAAGACAAATGATTATGTGTCATTGATCGAATTATTTAATTTCAAATTACATTGTCTTTTCCTTTCTGCTTCTTTTTGTGTTCCCATTTTCGGATAAGAATGCTCCCCTCCCCATGGGTCAGAAGCAAGTTGATCATATTCTCAGAGAACTGACATCTTACAGAAAAATTCTTAAGACTCATCCTTGAGTTGCTGAAGAATTGCTCTGGAGTGTTCTGTGAAATCTTGACCTAGTTAGTGGGAGGACTTGGGCTAGGCATTATACATTTGGCTGCACTGCTGCTTGATCTTGGTTAAGTGATAGGTCCTGAATGGACTCTGCTAACATTCCTAAAGTAGCAGTATCAAATGCTGGCTTCAGCATGCTCAACTCTGAGATATGCCTGCCTCTTGCTAGCTGAGGGTACATCTTACCTTCTCAGATCTGTATCTTTTGTTTTAGAACAGATCCAGGAAAGCCTTCCATATTTCCTTGGCTAAGGTTGGGATGTCTATCTAAGACCCAGAGCAGAGTTCTCTTGCTAGAGGTGAACACAGTAACAGGTGTCTCACATTTGGGGAGAGCTGTGCGCCCCCCATTTCTGTATCCACTGCTGGGAGGAAGGAGGGGGAAGAGGAGAGCTAAATCTCATGTGCAGGTTGAAAGCACAAATAAAAGCCCACTGAGAGGGTGAAAGCCAAGGCTTTGCAAGGAGTAGCAAAGGGCTCAGGAACTTCGGAGTCCCTGCTGGTACAACTGAATAATGCCAGTTTTGTAAAAGTCCTTCTACAGAGTGACCTCAAGAAGCAGATCATGGTTTATATAAATTTCAGTGGCTTCTTTCTTCATTCAAAATAGTGGTCAGAAAATTTCCAGTAGTTTCCGTGATATATCCACAGTCATTAACCAGATCACAGTTATGCAAACGGTCAGGAGGATGGAGGCCCCGTACTAGGTATGTGTATCTCTTTATTATGTGAGCCCGGGTCCGGCTCCACCACCAGCAGAAGAACCTGCAGGCGGCTGAGGGCAAGAGGGGCAGTCACTGGGCACCATGGGGCATCCGCTGCCACCTGGCCCTGACCTTCTACCCCTCACAACCACTTACTCTTCTGTTGTCTTACCTTAGTGGGTCTACAAGATAAGCACAGCAGGAAGAAATTTCCCTATTTGACCGCAGGGAAAGCAGAAGCTCAGAGAGGTTAACGTTCTCCCAGTTGTGTGAGGAGTTGGTCTCCTTCTCCTTCGGTCACCCCGTGTCTCTCCACACTCCATATGAATTTCCCTTTTCTTTTCCTCTCTTGCTTGAATCTTACGTTGGCAGGGTGCCGAGTAACCCATTTCCCCGGAACTGATGCGCCTGATTACTCAGTAACAATGACAATAACAATACTAATTTCTTAAGCCTTACCTAAAGGTTAAAAATTTATGCAAAAACATTTGCAAATTTTGCTTTTTTTTTCCTATTGTGGATTGACTTTGGTACTCCCTATCATTGTTTACAAAATGCAGATTTTAAAGAATAAATTGAAATGTTTTAACTCATTTGTATTTCAGATTAAATCTATTTCATATAAAAAGGCAATTGATCTGTATCTTCTTTAGAAAATGTCCATAGATAGAAAGAGGTAACATACAGCAGTGTCCCACTTTAATAAATTATCCGTATTAGCAATTCAAAAATATTTTCCATATCTTATCTGCCTTAAATAATATTCTAAATCATTTCTATGAGTCTTTGAGAGACTTAAAAATGAGGAATAATTTTAATTTACTTTTTTTAGTTGTCGAGTGTATTGTTCACCTCAACTGCTGAGAAAACAAAAGAACAATAGATGAATATCTCCATCTAGAGCCTGTTTAGGAAAAATGTGATTGCTCCAAGAAGTCCTCCTGCATTCCGAGGCTGGGCTGCAGTGCAGCACATCAGTATGTCGGGACAGAACATCAAGGACGTGACTAACCTCAGTTTGAGGTGGACACTGTGTGACCGGGTTTATATCCCCCAGGATGCTGGTTTAGTTTCTATTCATGTGTCCTAAGATTGCTGGGCACAAAGTAATTCAATGCTTTATAGCTCAAATGAACCAAATGGAGCTCTAACTTCTCTCTGTGCCTGATACCATCCCTGCATAAGCAGCAAATAAATAACTTGGAGTCTGTGTGGTAAATCCCATCATAAAAATGAGCAAAGTGTGCGCTGGAAAGAAGAAAAAGTGACACTTAAGCCAGACATGGTAGTTCAAGGAGAGTCTTCTGAATAAGTTGATAAATGAATTAAATCATAAAAAGGCGTTTTTATTTTTAATTATAATTTTATTTTGTCTTTGTGTATATTTTGAAGGGATTTTTTTTTTTAAGATTTTATTTGTTTATTTGTCAGAGAGAGAGAGCACAAGCCGGGGGAGTGGTAGGCAGAGGGAGAAGCAGGCTCCCCGCTGAGCAAGGAGCCTGATGCAGGACTCGATTCCAGGACCCTGGGATCATAACCTGAGCCAAAGGCAGGTGCTTAAGCGACTGAGCCAGCCAGGCGTCCCTGTCTTTCTGTATATTTTGAAGGTTAGTTATAAATATGGACACACCCCTCATTCCATCACCTCTTGCATCCTACTCTATCAAATATTCATTTCCTATCACTGTTTTTTAATCTTTTCTGTTTCTGTTAGTGCCTTCCCCTTGGCTTAGTTCTTTTGCTTATGTGATTTGTCAGTCTTTTTTACATTTTTTACTATTTTCTCCTCCCAGAAACTCTCTCTTCCTTGGGAAGTCTCAGGGGCCTGAACTCCGGCGAGTGCTGTTAGCGCTCCATCTGTAGTTCTTACGCACTTACTGTTTCTGTGCGCGGCAGCCTAGACCTCTACCCACCATCAGTAGACACTCTTTTGTGGACAGTGTCAGGGTTCTCTCTGATCACTGGAACCCACTCTTGATGCACATGTGGTAGGTCAGCGAAGCCGGGGAATTAAGAACTCCCAAGAACACCCCCCTAACCAATGACTAACAGCAATTAGTGAGCAAATACTTCAGCTCCTTCACCCTTCAGCCAAGACAATTCTGGGAGACACGTCTGTCCTGACTCTCAGTGCAGACAGAGTTCCACAGTGAAGCGAAGCTTCAGTTACTCACAGCAGTAACTTGCAGCCTTTACTGGCTTTCTTCTCTGCCTCACCTCTTTACTCATCTACTGAGACTTCTTAGGATCATTCATCAAGTAAATTCCTTGCACTCCCACCTTGTCCTGGGGTCTGCTTCTTATGGAATCCAAGCGAAGACAACATTTTAATTCTGTAGTTACTTCCCTGAATTTTTCTTTTCAGTAGTGGTTTCCTCCCACTGAAACTTTAAATATTTTGGGGATTCTCAAGGTCCCATCCTCTGATAGAGCTCATCCACATTCTTGTTTTCATTTACCATCTATAGGTTGATGATACTCAAATCAATCCCTCTAGCTCTGGTATAACTTTCAAGATCCAGCTTCACCAGGATGTTTCTGCCCCGTACAGAACTGCGAACTCTTTGAAGACTGGCCTCTTTTTCTTTCTTTATTTCCAAACTCTAAAATAGTACCTGACATGCCATAGATATTAACTAAATGATATTTGAATTGGTTAGAAGATGAGAGTACAGGACACATGTAAATTTATTGCATACAGGCAAGTACTAGAATTATTCTGTGCCAACATAGTAACAAAAGAAAGCCTATTTGTTCAATTCACACAAAAATATATTCAAATTGGTGAAGAAGCAAAAGAAAAAGGAAAAAAAATCTGTCTTTTGGGAGCATGATAGCCTAAATAGCCCACTGACTGATTGAACTTTTCGTGTTCCAGCGGAATCTGTTGGCAAATTCAATAATTTGAGTATTCACTGCTGAAAATCAGTATTTAATATCTGTAGCTTTTGTTCGCCTTTTAGTTAATCAGCTATTCAAAAACCATCTTGCTCAACTGAGGCCAATTTGTCTAGTTTTCAGGAGATCTGTTAACCACCAGGAACTATATTTCTTATGTTTAAAGTAAGTGGGAGCAGCAGCAAGACCTCTCCTTTCCATTTAGAAAATGGAAGGCTGCCAGATAAAGTACCCAGATCAACTGCTGACATTTAAATAGCTATTTGCTTAATGCCAATAAAGTATTTCACGTATGAGAACCAAGGTTGTGAGCAATAAATTGGGCACAGTTTTGCCATGAATCCTTTAAAGAATCATCCTCTAGGATAGCAGAATGTTAACACTAATTACAATGTAAGCCAACTGCTGTATTCTATAAATGAAGGAGCTGAAATGCAGAGACATGAGGCAGCTTTTTCTAGACCCAACACAAGTGGTGAGCTGAAACTAAGACCTCACCCTCATGATTTATATACAGGCTTTTCCCTACCCCATTTGTATATTGCCTCAAAACTGCAATGTTAAAGGCATTATAATGGCTTTGCACTCCATTTTATGGGGCAAAACTTATAAGGCAAAACTTGTTAAAATTAGAAAAAAATTCAGACCTGGAAGAGAATTTAGAGATTATTAAATACAACTCCTTTTCCTGATAAATATAACCACTCTGTAATATCTAAAAAAGTGTGTCTCAATGATACAGTTTCCAGTCTGACATGCAAAACGTTTGGGATCATCACTTCTGTTTTTATAACAACAACAAAAAAGCTGAACAAACTGAAAATCAACAACTCTTCTTAGATCCATTGGAAAACTTAGGTCACAGGGCAAACCACTGCCTTGAAAACTGGAGAAACAAGTGAAAACATAATCACAGCTCAACTGCAGCAGAAGCTTCTGCTGGAGTCTACTAGGAACACTCAAAGGGTAATTGAATAATTGCAGAGATGCAACAACTCCTGGGGGGCCCAGCCTTAAGGAGGTTCCCATACTTTCTCGAGGTTCACCTCACAGAGCTCCACCAAGTTTTCATGGTAAAGATCAAAGAAAAATCCCTTCATGTTTCTGGCAGAGAAAGGGGGAAAATAACAAATTTTTTTAAGTAGGCTCCATGCCCAGCATGGAGCCCACTGCAGGGCTTGAACTCAGGACTGTGAGCAAGACCTGAGCCGAGATCAAGAGTCAGACACTTAACTGACTGAGCCACCCAAGCACCCCAGGAAAGTAACAATTTTTAAATAAGCTCAGAGTGCTTCGTTCTTCTTAACAACTGCCTGTCCTCAAGGGAAACTGTTTTACCAGAGCCTAACTGACCTGGAGGAAGGGGACTACTGAACTCCAGCCCCTTCTACCCTTCCTATCTCACCTAAACGGAGATGGTTAACTGTGAAACGCTTGTAAAAGTCATGGCCCAGGGACACCGGCTCACTAAAACATTGAGACCTAATCATAGGATTATAAAATACTTTCCCTTCCCCACAATTTAGCACTATACCCAGTCTCCTACATAACAGGACATTATATCTGAAAGGACAGCAAGGCTCAGACTTTAGTTAAGGAGTCTTTAGGCAAAGAGGACAATAAAGAAAATAAAAACAAGGACATTAAAGGAAATGTTTGCCTCTGAAACCACAGCTATAGCAAACGGTAATTATAGCCTTACTCCTAACCAGATAAGCATAAACTCTCACACTAAAGGCCTGTTTGCCTCAGTTCCTTTTACCCAGTACATCATGTGTGCCGTTCAACAAAAAGGCATGTTAAGATACAAAAACTTAGTCTAATTGACATTTATACACTACTTCATCCAACATATTCTTCTGAAGCTCCCATGGAGCATTCATCAAGATAAAACACAGTCTGGGCCATAAAATACACCTTATCAGATCTAAAGGAGTAAATATCATAAGACCACAATGGTATTAAACTAGAAAACAATAACAAAGATTGCTGGAAAAATCCTAAAATATTTGGAGATTAAACAACATACTTCTAAATAACACATGCATCAAAAAAAAAAAATCTTGAAAAATTTTTAATATTTCAAACTAAATGAAAATGAAAATACAACTCATCAAAATGTGTAGAATGCAGCGAAAGCAGTACTTAGAGGGAAATGTATAGCATTGAATGCATATATTAGAATTGAAGAAATACCTAAAATCAATAATCTAAGCTTCCACCTTAAGAAACTTAAAAAAAAAAAAAAGGAAGAGCTATTTATATCCCTAGTAAGCAAAAGGAAAGACATAAAAATTTGAGCAGAAACCAGTGAAATTGAAAACCTCATCACAAGTGTCCTTATGAAAGGAGAAAATGGAGTTTTGAGAGATAGACCAAGGAGATTCAGACTAGAAGACATGGAGCAGAGACATGTGTCCACAAGTCAAAGAATGCCAGCAGCCACCAAAGGCTGGAGGATGCAAGGAGCAGATTCTCCACTAGAGACTCCAGAGGGACTGCATCCCTGTAGACACCTTGATTTTGGACATTGAGCCTTCAGAACTGTGGGAGAATAAAGTTCTGTTGTTTTAAGCCACCAACTTTGTGGTAATTTGTTACAGCAGCCACAGGAAACCAGTACAATATTCAACAGCTAGTTTCTTGAGTGAAATTCCCAAAGAAAACACTATGCAGCTAGCCAAAGACTGGCTAATGCCATGAAGATACAGGAAATCATTTAAGCTGAATTGTCAGCCTCAAAGTTAAATCCTGGCCCTGTCAGGATATTCCAGAGATGCTCAATACTTTTCTCATAATGAGTTTTTTCATTGTCGTTGTTGAGAATCTTTGGTAAATGCCTGTGCTTTTTAAAAAGTTATGTTGATTATGCTAAATTGGCTCTTAGGTATTCCACCTGCTTGTTTAAGTCAAGTCAAACTGTACATATTATTAATGGTGGATTTGGTATGAACAAAAGGAGGATGAATTTATGGTACAGCTACATCAGTTATGAAGGTATTGTCAGCCAACACAGATCAGTTTACTTAGTCCTTTGTGTACAGCTCTGCACTAAATGTATTTGTATCTGATTCCTATACTAAGTTTTACCCTTTCTGAACACTGTCACAGGAGAATAATCAAAAATTCTGTTTCCCATCTTTCGCCATCATCAAAACTTCCATACGCCGAATTTTCAAGCCTTATTATTCTGTTCTTATTGAAATTTTCTCATACTTCAAGGTCCAGCTCGAAGCTATAGATATTCTGAAATTTACATAGGTCTCTCTGCATCCTAGTTCATGGTAATGAGATCTCTTTTTAGAAGGCAGTTCATCCTCTCTTGAAGTCCATTTGTTTAATGTTTATCTCTTTATCTTTCCCACCAGTCCAGTGATTTTCAACCTGGATAGGGGATGCGATCCCACAAGATCACTTGGAAAGCCTTGTTTGTAATTCATCCATCTGCGCCTATCCCTGCTCCTGAAATTCTGATTCAGTAGGTGGAAGATGGGAATGAGCTGCCCAGATAACTCTGAAACTCCCCTCCCTTCCCACTCCCTCACCTTCAACTTTATCTACCTAGCATATAAACATTTTACCTGAATCCAAATGGCCAGTTAGTAAAGAGCTATTGAATTGAGTTAGTTAATCCACAGTGATGGATTTTGTGCTGTCCACTGATTTTTATACTAGCAGACACCAAGAAAATAAAGTATAAGGCCCATGACCTTAGAGAATTTAGATTTTAAAGTAGTTGTTTTTGCATTTTTGAGGTTACAGATCCCTTTGGAAATCCTATTGAAGCTATGGATTCATATTTTTAGATAAACATACACAACGCTTCTATATAAATTCAAGGGACTTGCACCTTCTGAAAATCATCTTTGGACCTCCAAGAGTTCAGGGGTCTCAAATTAGAAACACTGGGTTAAAGCATAATGTAGAAGATAGCATTACATGGAGGAAACTCAACAAATATTCATTTAATTAATCCATTAGCTAATGCATCGTGTTATGAATGCTATTCAAACATATACACTAATCTCCTGAGCTGCCTGCAGCTATCCCTAGACTTTGAGTTGAAAACAAGGCAGATACATGTATTTTCCTTAAACCAGTGCCTTTGAGCCTCTCCTTATGACAAAATAGTATGAATATACTTATAAAAACAACACAACAGAAAAAAAGCAAAAGAAAACGACACAAGAAATAAGTCAGAGCTGAACCAATCTCATTTCTTTCGGAAAAAACAAAACAATTATAGCCAGTCTTGTCATCCTAAAAACATAAATCCTCAGTCATCCTACTTTCACTGCCCCTAGGTTCCCAAGGAAAATAAAAAGATAATCAACCAGGCAAAATTATTTTATTTATTCAAATGAGATATTTTCCTGAGACAATATTAGACTTTCTTAATTGGTTAGACTAGAATATAAAGAAATCTTTGGCCCAACATGAATGAGCCTAAAAGTAAAATCAAAAGCCAGCTCATTGACTTTTCCTGTCTTTCCCCCCAGTACACACCCAATTCTCAATCCTCTGATCTATACTTAGTATCTCAATGCTGAATAAAATTCCAGGGTAAAAGACGGAGGAAAGAAGAGGTCTCTTTTAGAGGTCTTTTAGATCTTTAAGATCTAAGCCTATAGAACTAAATTACTCTTTAGGCCTCCTTTCTTAAAAAGGGCTATGATTGTTATTGGCTCTCTAAGCCCTTCCTTCTAATCTAAAAGAGACCCTGAAGCCTTTTCTACCCACCAGTAGAGAAGAAAGAAGTCACCATAGAGATGAACTATAAAAGGTTCCAAAGAGGAACACTCAACCCAAAGTCTCAGCACATTAATCCTTCCCTTCATCATGACTAACTCCAGCACAGCTCAATGATCTAGTAATGATCCTTAGACTTGTACTCACCCGTATCAGTCCCCCATCCTGAGGTTGGAGTGAACAAAAAGAGGAGACCAGAAAGGATCCTTGAAACTAATGATTTGCCAAGCATCTACCCAATACAATTGGTCCATAGAAGAGCTGCAACTGAAATCCAGATATTTGGAAAAATTAGTGCTATCTGTATGCCACTATAAACTTTAGTCTTAATCATTTTCTTGTTATAAGAGATGAGTTATGTTATCATTGTGGGAATTATATCCATTCGAGGAAAAAAATAAAAACAACTTTATCTTCAGTTGGCTATTCCTCAGGATTATGACTCACTCCTTTGCATCCCACAGATCTTTTTTTCCCCTCCAAGTGGCACTTATTTAATCTTGTATTTTCCACCAATTACAAGTAAACTTCTACAGGCCAACATTTATAACTGATTCATCTTAAAATATCTAATGCAGTATTTTGCACATACAAGGAACTGAGGAGAAGACTGTTGAGTTGGAGTTAGCACGCAAGACTGGGAAACCTCAACAAAAACAACATTTCTCCCAGGATTTCATAAGCCAAATTAATTGGCTTAACTGATTTATTTTCAAATGAGTAGTACAGCAATGTATTAATATATCTTAAGCCACATACAGATTAAGAAACCGCTTTCCAAAGTAGTTAAACATTACAGATATGCTGCTCAAATATTAAATATTTGACAGTCAGATTTTTAGACTAAATTTTTCTGTTTCCCTTAAGAGCATTTAGTGTCATATATATTTTCAAGGTCAGTAGGAAAAAAGAGACTGAAAACAAATAACAACAACAACAAAAATCAGCCTCTGATCCTGCAAAGAATACCTCAGTCAGAACAGAGATTTTTCAGACTTTGAATGCCCTTGGCATTCATGTGGCATTCATGTGGCAGAACACATGAATGCCCTTGGCAAAAAAAAAAAAAAAATCAAGACAAAAGTGTACAAAGTAAAAGTCAGATGCCTCCCTCGTTCTCCAATGCCATTCCCTCAGAGGAAAACACACATAAACCTGTTTGCTTGTAACCTTTCCTTGTTCTCCTGCAGGAATTACTCATCCCTAGCACACAAAATGCAACCCAGGAGGTAACCCTGACATTTCTCCCCCATCCTCACTCAGAGGCAAGATTTACCTGGCAGTTTCTAATCTTCTGTTGGCCATAATCTCACAGGTAAGCCAAGGGTCAGCCATGGCCAGCCATTCAACATTGAACAAATCACTATTATAGATATTATAAAGCAATCATCACGCTGAGGAAAATTCTATCAGTCATTGTACAAATATCCATCAAGTGCCCTCAATATTCACTGAATAAAACTAGACTTCTATGTGAAAAAAAAAGAAAAGAAAAGAAAAAAGAAACAGAGGATCAACTGACTCAAGATAGGTGTCCGTTTCTGACTGATTCACCTCCCAGACACTAACTATGTCTGTCTGTTTAGGGCTTCCTCAACTCCCACTCTTGCTAACCTCCATAAGCCTTATTCCTTGCCAGCCTTGATAGCTGATTCTTGTCAAATGCCTCTGCTTCCCCAAACAACTCTCACAAAGCAATCTGAATGTCCAAATTACATGATCGTAGCTCTTTTTGAAAAACACAATGGTTTGTTCAAAGGGTGCATCATGGCCAGAAGGTGTCAGTTGAAGAAGTCTTCTGAATCTATTCTCAGGGACCGTGACCCCTTCAGGTAGTCTTCTCTGTCTCAGGAGTAGGTCAGACTCACACAGGCATTTGCCTAGTGCCAGGATTTCTACTTGGGAAATGTGAGGGGTTGGCAAAAATGAAGTGTGGCTTCTCTCCAGCTGGCCACAGGGGACAAACTGTCACACTCACTGCAAATGGCCCATGGAATATTTTCTTTGACAGTTGATTTTATTCTTTTACTCCAACATGTATCTGAACGAGCTTGGTTCCCCCACTCAGATCTTTTAGCCAACTCCAGCCTTGACAGATATATAATATAGTTTTAGCAATGGCTGTAAATGAGTCCTGTGCTTTTCCTTCATGGACATCTAAACAAGATGATGTGACATATTTGCTGAGCTACTTAAGCATTTCCTTACACAGTGACTAAATGCTACTACCTATTTGAAAACCACTTCAGTGCCCAAAATAGCTGCTCTAGAAATCAGCATTGCTAATCTCACACGATTGCTGACCATGTTGTGGCATCACCGAGGCAAACATCTGTTGAATGGAGGAAAAAATCAACAACGTTCTCTGGAATCAGGCAGTCTTTTGCTTCTTTTTACTTTTCCTCTGCCCCAGTTTAAAACTGAAAAGACTAGAAGTCAGAGAAAGCAGACATTTGTCACCAGATGCTACTTGCCACATTCCAAGAGTCCATCTGCTCCATTGAATACCCTGGTCGGCGACTTCATACAAATGCTCCAGGGTAGCTTTTAAATTGATCTGAGTTTTCTCCAATTTGTTAAGTCAGTTTTTATAGATAGCCATCCTTATGAATGTATCAGCAATTGATATGTCACAGGCATTTCTCTCACCTTCCAGGATATCTGTACATTTGACACCGGCCAAGCAGAGTTGTTCTTCAGCAAGCTTTGCAGCCCAAGGAAAGGTGGACCCTGTAAACAGAATGAGAAGTGCCCATAGGTAGGTAGGTAGGTAGGTAGGTAGGTAGGTGGGTAGGTAGATAGATAGAACCTTCATTAGTTTACCCAATTTTAGAGAGTGGACTTGAGAATTCATACTGCTTTATCCTGTCCCTAAGAGATCTGTTTCCCATCTCTTTCTACAGTTACTACGCTTAAACCTTGCAGTTCTGCTAGCATACTAATATGGCAGTATCTGGTGCGCAGGGGGCTAGTGGATGAGAGAAGACTGGGGCTTCCAGGGCCATGAGGATTCCAACTGGTATTGAAGCTTGTCTTGTTGGAGGGCTCTCCAAACAACACCAAGCCCAGCAATTTCAGGCCTGTCTGAGGCTTTCTTCTTCCTCTCAGGCACATAAGAAAAATATTGGAGAAAGCTACACTATTTAATAATAAGTTCCAATGTTTCTACAAAAATTGTATTACAGGATATTTTTTATATGTAAAGTTACTGTATAAAGTTGAGAGGAGTGTCTTCTTTGAGGAGCTCTCAATTTTTCCTTCATCTCTTTTTTGGAGCCTCTGGCTCTAATTAGATCATTTGGTACCACCGCAGAGCCTTATCTCTGACAGGTCACCCTCTGTCCTTTATTCATTGACAGAATAATCTTTGCTTGAGAAAGAGGAAACTTTGAACACCAGCATTAACATCAAGATCCATAATTAAGTTGATGATAAAACCTTCTCTTTAGACCTTCAGATCACTTCCACTTGGTTTATATAAATACAGCCCTGGCATTTTAGTTTTCATCTTTCCCCTTGCCCTTAGATTTTGACAAGATGTTACCATGATTTGAACAGTTGGTCAAAGCTTGCCCCTCTTACGTGTGTGTAAGCTAGGGCAAACACAATTCTTTGAAGAAGCTTCGTGTCTTAGGTACAAACAAAAGAGAGCCTTTACTCTTCTTCCCACTCACTAAGCCTACTTTGTGGACTCATTCTTCCCTAGCCATAGTTGGGAGTATTAGCTAGGTCTCTAGGCTTTTCTTCTTTCTTCCTTTCTTTCTTTCTATCTCTCTCTCTCTCTCTTTTATTTATTTATTTATTTATTTTTTTGGTGAACCACATATGTACAAAAGTAGATGAATTATAATTCCTAGCTCATGACCTATTATTGCTTCATGCAAGTGTCTTTTTATTATATTGCATGCATTTATTTAAATTATTGAGATAATAAGCCTCCACAATGCAGCCAACTCCAAAATCAGAACATTGCCAATAATTTACTTCTCCCCCCAACCCATCCCTCTGCCTTGCTTCCCACCCCAGAGGTCAATGTGACCCTGATCTATGCCTCTTATTCCTTTGCCTTCTTTTTATAGTTCATCACTCAATGTACTCACAAATATTGAAATATATTATTTCAATTTAGTTTCTTTAACCTTATTAAGAAAAGGTAGTATACTATATATGTCATCTTCTGGGACTTACTTAACAGTCACCCATTTACAATGTGGAGCCAAACTGGAAGGTCATGTAGATCTTTGAGTTATGAGCACTACCATTTGGAGGCAGCTTTGTGAAGGTAGATGAGTGAGCAGAGAGCTGTTCTGTGGAGAAAAAAAGAGGCAGAAGAAAATTAGAGGCCAGATACCATGTGATAAGAAGGAGGACAAAGATGAAGGCTTGAGGACTGTCCATTTCCTGGAAGGACTAGCTATATTTCTTGCAGTACAAGTCCTTGAGTTGTGGCATTCTCATATCCTGAAAATACAATGATGTTTCTCTGCCCCTTTATTTTTTCTGTCTTGAATGGTTGTTGCTCTGTATAACTGAACTCCTTGTGTGTTGGCTCTTCATACCAGCATTCACAGAAGGCTTGTATTAACCAAACATTGTATTCCCAAGCCCTGCATCAACTAATAATAATAATGTCATCTGTGGCACCTAACCCTTAAGCCTCTACCCTCATTTATTCTCTTGAAAATATGTCCTTTCTTATAGAATGGGAGTCAACAAACTCTGTCTGTAAAGGGCCAGACAGTAGAATTTTAATTAAGACTTTGTGGGCCATTCTGACTGTTTCAACTCCATTCTGCTGTTGCAGCGTGAAAGCATGCATAGGTAATGTGCAGACAAATGAGACTGGTTGTGTTCCAATAAAACTTTATTTATGGACACTTAAATTTAATTTCATATAATGTGTCATGAAACATTATTCTTCATTTATTTTCAACCACTTTAAAAATTAAAAATTAAAATTAAACAGTTTTTAGCTCACTGTTCTTACAAAAGCAAGTGACAGGTGTGATTTGGATCATAGGCCATAGTTTGCCAACCCCTGTAACAGAACATGTGTGATTATTGTGGTCAGTTTTTATTTCCTTCTAATTTCAACTTTATAGGTCATCCTTTTGTATCCTTCTTAACATTTTGGAATAACTTTCAGAAATATTTAGAAGGTAATATAACATTGTACATATGAGTATTGCTCAGAGGCAGGCTGACTGAGTTCAGAAGCTGATGCTGCCATTAATTATCTGTATGATCTAGCGCAAGTTAGTTAACTTTTTTTTTAAGATTTATTTATTTATTTTAAAGAGAGAGAGCAGTTGAGGGAGGAGGAGAGGGAGAGGGAGAGGGAGAATCTCAGGTAGACTTCCCACTGGGCAGGCAACCCCCGACAGGGGGCTGATCCCTGGACCCTGAGATCATGCCCTGAGCTGAAATCAAGAGTTGGCCACTTAACCAACTGAGCCATCCAGGCACCCCCTAGGGCAAGTTAGTTAACTTCTTTATGTATCTTCAGTTTTTTCATCAATAAAACGAGGTTAATAACAGTACCCATGTTATAGGATCATAGTGGAATTTAAATGAAATAATCTTTGTAGAGGTCTTGGCATATTGGCCAAGCACCAATAATTACAACTTGCTAGTACTGATATTAAACATTCTGCATTGCTTTACCTACCACCTTTTTCTCTAGTACTCTTATTTCTTTACTAATTCTAATGCATCCTTCCCAGAAGCACGTTCCATAGTATATCAACAGGTAGCAAGTTACAGAAAATGCTTCATCATCAAATCAGATCGGGAGCTTCTGGACTACATAATGTTAAATCATACCCCTTGTCTATGCTTTTGGTTTTAGGGGAAATATGTCAGAATTTCTCAGAGTTATCTAAATAATGTTTACTTTAATTCAACAAGAGGGGTATGTGATATCCAAGTGATCCCAAGCTTATTTAAACTCATATCCTAAACTTGAGTATCTCAGAACGTGCTGTGGAAAATGCTGTTTCCGTGTTAATGGGCAACATTCATCACTTTAGTAGCAGTGTACTATTCCTACTGGTGTACCTCTCCTTAACACTTGACATAGTTTCTTGCTCCATATTTCCTGAAGCTCTCTACTTTTTTCCTGGGCTCTGTTAGAGCATATCCTTCTGGTCCTGTAGATATTGACCAGTTTGACCAGTTTTGCATCTTTCAGTAAATTTATTTCCCAGCATGCCTTTTCTGGCATCTATATGTAGTAGTTTGAATTCTCCTTTGAGTAAGGTTGTCATATTTAGCAAATAAAAATAGGATGCCCAGTTATATTTGAATTTCAAATAAATAATTATTTTTTAACATAAGTATGGTCCCGTGCAATATTTGGGACATACTTATCCTGAAAAATTATAAGTTGTTTGTCTGCAATTCAAATTTAACTAAGTATCTGGTGATCCTACCTTTCACCCAGTGTGACATCTTACCAGTGCCCTCATTTCCCTCATTAATCACTAAAGTAGTATGTGATACCTGTCCATTTCATAGAAGTCTGAGAGTCTTGATTTTACCTTAAAAAGAAAATCATCCCATAACAGAATGCAGGGAGTTCATTTGGGAAGTAAGAAAATAGGGAAGTGAGACAGGAAAGTGAAGTCTGCTAATAAATGTACATTATAAAGTTAGTTAAAACTGTGGGTAACTGGAGTTTTTGCTCCCTGGATGACTCCTACTCAGTATGGTACACATTCTTCAGAGTTATCTCAGCCATGGGTAAGAGAGGTATAGTATTTATCCACCAACTTCTGTACTTAATACTCTGTCCCAGACCTTTCTCCTGATTGTAAACCATATATCTATGATTGATGGCTGCTTGAGGAGAATGGTTCATTTCCAGCATGTCCAGCCTATCATGGGTATGGCCAAAAAGCCAGGTCCAATGACATTTGAGCCAGCAGGCACTGCTGTTGTAAAGACAAAAAGCATAGACAGGCTACCAACAGCTTCAGCTGCACTGGCCAAATGTACACATTCCTCAGGATAATCACAAATGCCTCCGTCTCCGTGACACCTTTGTAGTTCCCAAGATTGTTAATAGTCCTTGACTTTGCAACCTCTTTATCCTTCATAATGACTTCTCTAATAGAAGGTTTGGTGAGCATTGCACTTATTTTTCTCAACATGTATATTCTCTGAATACGTTATATACTTCCGGAGGGTAGATAATAAATCTTATTGGAATTTATGGCCCCATTCCTGGTAGATGATCTAGAAATCTATTGAATGAATGAGTGAGTAAATGAATGGGTGAGTGAATGAATATACAGCAATTTGAGTGAGGAGGACAATTGGATAAGGTTTCAGCAAAGAGTTATGTCTAAGCAGAGTCTTGAAGGATAATAAAGAGTCTACCAAACTAGAGAAGTCACTTCAAGTAAGGAAATCATTATAAGCAAATGAATGAAGAGGTTATATTCAGGAAGATGTTGTTTGCTCTTTTCAATAGCAACCATTTAACTTTCCCATTTATTTTGGGTGCTTTTCCACTCTTACACCTGAAGCATTTTAAAAGTCCAACCACAAAGAAGGTCTTTAAAAAGAATGACAAAACTATGCAGTGATCATCTTTACCACAGCTTCTCCCAGAGTAAATATAACCCGAAAGCATCAGTAAATGTTTCATCCGAAGTTATTCAGCATTGACCAAAGAGGTTATATATGCATTGTATCTCCTATGCAATTCAAAATTTCACACCATCTTCAAGATTGGTGTATATACAAACTAAATAATTAAAGTCATTCTTTTTAGAGTCCTTTACCAGGAAATCCTCAAAAAATTCTTCCTTTTATTCTGCTGTAATATCAGAGTTCCCAACATATAAAATACCTTGTTTTGTAAACCTGATAATGAAAGCTTGAGTGCCTCTGTCACTCATTCCTGGGACTCACCAGTTTGTATTTTAAAAGCTGGGAGATGAGAAATTTAAAAAGTTGTACAGGTTGGCCAAATAAGAAATATGGGAATCTGTAATTGGATAAGCATGACTAAGGTGATAATAAGGTAACTGAAAACAAATACTTTGGCATAAATCAAGAAATCTTAATGGGGGGATTTAAGATTTATGAAACATCTCTATGTAGAATAAAATGTAGAAAGCCAATGCCGGCTCTATTAGGCAATGGGGAATGTGGAAGACATTCTGGGCTTTACTAAGAAGCATACCAGTTCCTTTGATAATTAGAATTGACCAATGGGACAAGATAGGAAGCCAAGACTGTGTGGCTGAATCTTAGGGACAAAAACATAATTTTAAAAAAGTCTTTGATGGGTTAATCACCAATTTAATAAATTTAATATAGGGGGGCGCCTGGGTGGCACAGCGGTTAAGCGTCTGCCTTTGGCTCAGGGCGTGATCCCGGCGTTATGGGATCGAGCCCCACATCAGGCTCCTCCACTATGAGCCTGCTTCTTCCTCTCCCACTCCCCCTGCTTGTGTTCCCTCTCTCGCTGGCTGTCTCTATCTCTGTCGAATAAATAAGTAAAATCTTTAAAAAAAAAAATAAATTTAATATAGGAATGAAGGCAAACCCGGTCTTTATTTGAAGGAGCATTCATGTCTAATGGAGAGCAATTGTGTGTTTATGTATGAACATTCATGTGTTTGCTGTGATCAGGTTCTGATGAGGAGCCATGTTATGAATCTGGTAGATTCATTTATTTTGTAAATGGTCTTCAGCCAGTCCAGATGGTCCAGCCCCCGTCTCCAAGAGATAACAATTACAAGTGTTCATGGTGGAATTATTTTAGGGCCTTGGCAAGATCCTTTTTATTGGTGTCAAAGAGATATAAGATATCCAGTCCGTTTTCTCCCCTTATTCTTTGTCAACTTCAATTTGCTTATCTGTATGATGGAAATTCGAATAGATTATAATACCTTAAATGACTATTATAAATCAATCACTGTATGAAAATTACTTATAACAATGTAATAAGGAACTAGGGGGAGAAGTTGGGAATTCCCTATTATAGAGCACCTGCACTACCTATGAAGTGGTCTAGTGTTATTTGAAAGTGGAGTTAGATTAGTTGTAAACTCCAGGGCAACCACCAAAATAGTTTTTAAAAGAAGTATAATTGATATGCTAAGAGAGAAGATAAAATAGATTCATATAAAATGCTCAATTAAAAACAGAGAAGACAATAAAAGTGGTAGAGAGAAACAAAGGAAAAAATGAAACATTTAAGAAACAGTTATAAGCATGCTACATATTAATGCAACTGCATCAGTAATCATTTTAAATATGAACACTCTAAGTACACCAAATAAAAGAAATTGTCAAGAGTGGATAAAAAAATGATTCGGTCACTTCAGGTAGATAAACCTTCTTATTCCAAATGAGTGAATTGAAATGGAATGTCAACTTCAATAGGTTTGTATTCTCATTTTAACAATACAATTTAAGTAGAGACATTATTTTCACAAACTTGAAGTATATTTTATCATAACATGTGAAACTAAAAGGAGTGGAATCATTTAAGGCATACAGAATAGAACATGCCAAGACTGGGGGTTAAAGGTGAGCCGGGCTTGTTGGAAAATGCAACAGGTTAGAGGATTGAGTTTTTGGGTTGGTGTGGTGAAAGGGAGATCTGAAGAACCAAGCAAAAGTCACGGATATTACAGATAGGGCCTCATCTTGTAAAAAACCAGCTGGCCTTCATACCAGGGTGGGTAGGAAGCCATTGCCAGATTAGAAGGAGAGTTGGAGAGTTGAACAGATTTGCATTTTAACAAATTCAGTGCAGCTCTTCAATAGGATGGATGAAATGGGCAACAGAAGTGAGGACATTCACAGGGAGACTCACTTCGAAAAAGATGGTAGTGGCTGGGACCAGGGTGGAATTACCAAAACATCTGACCCCCTGATTCAAATGATGGTAAATGAATCAAGACCAATAGAGCACGAATGACCCTAGATGTGTAGGAGTCCCAGATGGTAAAGGAGCAGGTTCAGGCAGTGTTAAGGAGTATAAGCAATAGACAAGAAAGAATGAGAACAAGAACAGGAAAGATACTTTATAATTCTTAAAGGTAAAAATAATGTCACATGTTCTATTTATTTTATTTTATTTTATTTTTATTTTTTTAATATTTTTATTTGAGAGAGAGAGAAAACATGTGAGAGAGAAAGAGAACATGAGCAGGGGGACCAGAAGAGGGAGAAGCACACTGAACAGGGAGTCCAATGTGGGACTCAATCCCAGGACCCTGGGATCATGACCTGAGCCGAAGGCAGATGCTTAACCAACTGAGCCACCCAAGTGCCCCTGAGTTCTATTTATTTTAAAAAATACAATGCATATATGTAAATTACCTTAAGTTCATTAAAGTAATACATAAATTATATAGTTATAGTTGGAAAACCAAATGGATGATAAATAAACCTAGGCACATTTAGAGCAGAGTCTCAAAATAGCAGATGCATCTCATGTGCAGTAGAAAAAAAAAAAGCAATTTTAATAACCTTAAGTCTTCATGCATATATGGTAATGTTGGTTTATTAAAAACTACTGTTTTAAAAAGTGACATTTTTCTATTAAAATTGCAATATGAAAAATCAATAAACCCTTTATCACAGGTAAAATGGTAACTCATCATTTACATAACTTTCATCCCACTTCATTTTACAAAAATATGTACTGTCAAGTTTTAAGCACGACATGCAGCTTTAACAACCCACATGGATTCCAATCAGGCCTGTTATGGAATAACAGCCACAGAGTATTTAATATCTAGAAACTCTAGTATCCTAAGATTAGAGAGAATTGATTTAATCGGGAAATAATTGAATTTCATGGAAATGGTTGTATTAATCACTGAAAATAGAAAATATTTTAAATCATGTCTCAGATACATGGAACATGGGCACCTTTTTTTAAAAAAAATTGAAACTAATTTATAAAATTAAACCAAACAAGACAGATTTTCCTTATGTTCAAATCTATTTCAAAAGACAAAATAAGGCAGATGAGAAGATACTGGCAGTTCTGTCTCGTTGACTGAGCGTAGTTAATTAAAAACTTAACCCACTTATTCTGAATTACATAAGATGCCCAAAGGAAAGTGACACGGGACAGATAGAAACTCTGTTATCACTGCAAAAGTAACTGGGATTAATTAAAATGTGATTAATCTGCCAGAGTTTATCTTACAATATTTTACAATATTTTATATTAAAAATATTTTAAAGCCTAATTATCGTTAGGCTTCATATTCTAGAACAGACGCAGCCCAGCAAAATTGATTCTCCAATGAATTCTACTGCCCCACTTCCTTCCACAATTAGAGCTAGATTCCTTTAAGAGAAGAAGGAGGAGAAGGAGGAAAGGTGAGAAGAACAAAGGGACGAAGAAGGAAGAGGACAAGAAAGAGAAGGAAGAACACGAGGAGGAAAAGGAGGAGGAAAAGAAAAAGGGAAAGAAGTAGTAGGAGCAGGACTAATGGAAAGGAGGGTGGGAGGGAGGAAGACAGGCAGGAAGGGAAAGAAAGAGGGAGAGATCAGGAAGGAAAAAAAAGAGGAAGCGTGAGGATTCAGGAACTGGATAGCTTTGCTGCAAGCTGACGGTGTTATCAGACAAGCTTTCCAGGTCCTCTCAGAGCATTTTCTGGGTGCCACTCACTTCCCTCCACAAGATATCCTCTCTGACACCCCTTGCCGTTTAAAAACTTCTTTCTCAGCATGGGAACCATGACTCTCCACCAGCATGGCCCGGCTCTGTGCTCCTTTCTCTTTTCCTCCAGATTTACTACTACTAGAACAGAGCTTTAACATGCCCCCTGACGAATGGATGCAGCTGCCTGACACATAAGCATGTCTGCGCAGGGGGGGATCTGTTCTGTATTTTCTAAAACTTTATTGGTAGCACTTAGAGGGGAAGAAACATATATATGTAGACCTATCGGACACAGGAGAATTGAGAATTTTTAAAAATGAATTTTCCAAAATATTTTCAAAATGTGATTTTTATGCTAAACTGAGCTCAGTTTTTTTTTTTTAAAGATTTTATTTATTTATTTGACAGAGATAGAAACAACCAGCGAGAGAGGGAAACAAGCAGGGGGAGTGGGAGAGGAAGAAGCAGGCTCATAGCGGAAGAGCCTGATGCGGGGCTCGATCCCATAACGCCGGGATCACGCCCTGAGCCGAAGGCAGGCGCTTAACCGCTGTGCCACCCAGGCGCCCCTGAGCTCAATTTTTTTTAAATCTGAAAAGAAACTTGGTTCCTCTCTGTGTTTCCTCTACTGCAGAGATGGACAGTAAACTAATCATCCCCTGCGACTCAGGAATTCAGCCCAATACAGACATGCAGCACATGCTCATTGAAGACTTTTCCGTGTCAGACCCTGTGCTGGGCATTGTAACCAAGGTAACGCAGGCCCTGCCCTCAGGGATTCCTGGGCACATAATTCTGAGGAGCTCATTCCCTCTAGGAGTCTGTGTGTGACAGCCACGGTCCCATGAGGTGAACAGCCTGGTACAGCTCCTAGCCTCAAGGTTGTAATCCAATGTGGGACGTGCTAGAACAGAGGAGGATAAAGTCCCTCAGGATGAAGAAGTAGTCCCACAAAGCGAATGACATTTGAGGGGAGACTTGTGGGATATATTGAACTTAGCCAAAGAGAAAGGAGGGGCAGGTTATCATAGCAGAAGAAAAGGCAAACCTAAAAAGGGTAAAAGAGCATGAACAGTTCTGGAAGTTCTCCTAAAGTTCCACATTGCCGGCTGCTTTTAAAAATTTAGAAGATCCGGCCACAGGAGGCAGCATGTACCTATAGAGCTGAGTGGTGATTGAACCTTGAGTTGAGGCAGTCTCCAGTTTGTTTCAGTGCCCCATACCATCCACTCAATTGCCTGTCCCAGGACACCTCTGTCATTTATAACGGACGTGTCCTCTTCTTGCCTTCACCCACAATGACCATGCTCTCTTGCGTTAGGCATAGCCTGACTCTCAGCACGTCTCACAAGTCCCAGGCACACTGCTCCGAGAGCATTCCCCCGCAGTCAAGCACACAGTTCTTTCTCCTTCCCATCTCTTCACCCGTTTGGGATGCTGCCTGCTCTTCTCAAATATCTCATATCTCTATTTCTTTAAAAATTCATATCAAAGATTTATGTCTTCCATGAAGACAGGTTAATTTCAGTATCAATTCTATAAGGTTTTATCTGAATTGTTTTACAAAAAAGAAGAGGCCCAGGGAGTTTATGAAATTTTACCAAAGTCATAGAGTTAGCAAGAGATAAAATCAGGATTTGAATCCATACATCTGATTACAAGAGGCAAACTCAAGCACCCTGTGACAGACTATAACATGCAAAAGGGTAAACCCATACTTTTAAATGCAGTCTAGATTCTTCTCTGTTTTTGTTTGTTTTCCTTGTTTGCTTTTGCATTTATATTATTCTTTCTTAGGTTGCCTTTAAATTCCTTAAACTTCAAGGACTGAATCGACCACTTTGTATATCTCCTATTACTTAGATTTAGATTAAACAACTAGCATTGTTTGAGCATCTGTTTTGATCTAAGCATCTGGTGAAGTTTTTTCATGTAGTTTAATCATATCAAATCTGTAAGACACCGAGATACATGTATTATTATTTTTACTTTTCATATTTGGTCACTGACAACTAAATCACTAGAGAGTAGAAGACTGAATTTGAATGTGGGGGGCCTGACATCAAGCTCCAAGCTTTTTTCTCTACAAAACCCACTGCTTGGCTTCATAGTAGATATAGGCAGGACACATGGTCAATGCTTGTTAAATGAATGAATAGTTAAAAGAAGAATTCAATGACAATGTAATAAAAGTTACCCAAGTAGAGACATGTATTATGATAATACAAACTTCTTACAAATCAGTCAATTACATGGATATCATCCTGAAGAGAATGAAAACCACAGAAGATTTTTGAGAAGGAAATTAAGCTATGGCCTTCAAAAGATTAAATAGTAGAGATGTGTGGGACAGCATAACATGGAAGAAGTTAAGGACAAAATGGACAGTCAAGAGACAGTTGTAACTCATATATGATGTGTTAAAGGAATGCCTTTGCTGCTGGGTTAGCGTTTAAAAATGTCTTATATATCACTTATGCTCTGAATTGGATTTGGGGGACTGGCCCTTTGCACATTCGGCCCCTCCTCCTCATTACCTCTTATCCCCACTCATGCATTCCCTTGTGAAGTTTGTGTATACTTTTTCTATCTCTCTAGTAGCTACGGTGGGAGGTAGGAGGGAGTTGAAATAGAGCATGTCTTATTAATCAATACCTCAAGACCGTATTTCCCACACTGTGTCCAAATAAGGTTCAGAAATACTAGAATAAACCCAGTGAAACAGGTATCTGGTAAAGGCATTCTCAAGGCGTTACTTTCCTATGTGTCTTATGAATTTCCAAGAGGAAGATACAGTTTGTAGCTTTTCCCAAACTTCTGGAACCAAAGATTCTCTACCTCCCCTGACTTCCAAGTGGTATTTATTTCTAGGGATCAATTTCCCTGAGCACCGCTGAGAAAGCACTGTTCAGAAGATTTAGCACAGTGCCACAATTGAAGAAGGTGTCCCCTAAATGTTCATTAAATGAAGGCGAGCCTCTATAAAAGTCAATCAAATTTTACATTTTAATTATGTTGTTTTACAATTTCCCTGGCATTTTAGTACTGCTACTTACGTTGTGATATTTTTTTCTGTTTACCCACTTGTATTTACAATGCTTGATCATAGACTCTTAGCTTTCATATTATGCATCATAAATCTTCCTTGCTTGTATAATTTAATTGCCTCTACATTTGTTGACCCATATCAACATGAAACACGTAAGACATTTTCTTACATTGGCTGGGATGACTCTGGGTTTTGATACACCAAAGCTCAGAGGCTTGCATCACAAAGGCTTATTTCCTCCTCATGATAAACTGCCCTGTGCAGGTTGTCTATGACTTTACTTCATATTATCTTCATTCTGAGACCCAGCCTAAGAAGCATGTATGGAACATGCCAGTCTTCAGATAAAAGGAAAAAAGAACACAGTGAAACTTCACAGTGCTCTTAAAGCTTATGCTCCAATGTGGCAACCATCACTTCCCTCATAGTTCTTTGAACTAAACAAGTCACATGGCTAAACCCCACGATAGTAGGAAAGGAAAGTGTACTCCTCTCAGAAGGGGGGAGAAGCAAATTTTTTTAAATTTTTTTAAACTTTTTTTTTTTTTATTTGAGAGAGAGAGCACGCATGTGCACACACAAGCGGGGGGGAGGCAGAGGGGGAGGGAGAAGCAGACTCCCCGATGAGCAGGGAGCCAGATGTGGGGCTTAATCCATCCCAGGACCTGGAGATCATGACCTGAGCCAAAGGCAGACACTTAACCAACTGAGCTACCCAGGTGCCCCAGATATTTTTACCATTGTAAAGTCCATCCACTGCACTGGGTTTCTCCTTTCTGATCCAGCCCAGATCTTTAAGCAGGTAACAAATTACCAAATCATCCTGGCTTACACTTTTAACAGGTACAGTAAAGAGTGCAATTATTACAGTTTTATTTTTTTAATTCCACATTCTAATAGACATACTCAACCTTCAGGTCCACTCTATGAATTTCCTATTAACTAAAATTCTGGACGATTTGCTCCTACTTCTGGACCATGAAAAGGCCATCACTTCTTCCTCTAGCTAAAGCTATAGTGAACTTAGAGAATTACACATTCTTCTTTTAATTAGTGGTAGACACCCCATTCTGAATCATTCTCTGATTGCCAAACTTCACTGATGTTGATTCTACATACAAGAAGACTAAATAAAATAAGAAAACTGAAAACATTATCTGTCTTTGTAAAAAGTAATTTTAATCATAAGCCTTAAAGTGAACAGTTCACAATTTATGCCTGTTTACTGTGCAACACAATAAGGATTATGTGTTCCATAAAAAGTGAGATAAACTGTGCTGTAAGTTTTATTTTATCACAACAGTAAACTCTGTTCATATATTTACTTACTGCTCAGGAATCATGAATCATCTGCTCACAACCTATAAAGTAATAACAATAATGATGATACACAGCACATGGTTAATAAAGTTGTTCATCTTTACTTTGAACAAACCACAACCCCACTGACGATCATAAACCTCCACCATTTTGTTCAACTGAATAAAAGTTATAGCATTTCCTCTGCAAACACAGATCATATCTTACATAGTAAATGGTTTAATTCATAAAGTCAATAGGAAAATATAGAGAAGCAAAATAAATACAATCAAAACACAAGTTGGTGATTTTCATACAGATTTTAAAAGGATTTGGTCTGATCAAAGTAGGAAATTCTCCAGTTACATATTAGGTATCATCTAGGACTATGTTGCCCAATACCAGAGATACCATTTGCCTTTCATTTTTTTAAGACTGGAGCAGCTGGGTGATACAAAGGCTACAATGCAAACGGTGCCCCTGGAGTATGAAATTGGTAATATTGAGTCCAACTCTCATTTAACAGATGTGGAAAATCAGACCCACCAAGAAGAGGTCCTCTGCACTGACAGCTTCATAAGCCTGGCTTTGAGAGGGTAAGTCCCATGAGTAATTGGTATTGGCAAATCCTTCACGCCATTATTCCTGGAATTCTACACATGTTACTTGTACCTGTGTTCAAGGCTTGATCCATCTAGAATCCAATTGCTTTAAGCTGTCCCTCATCATTTTTTATTCAGTGTTCTCAAAATAAAGAAGAGAGTAGTTTTTAGTAGGGGAACAAATGATATCTCCCAAGTTTTGGTAGAAGGTACAAGAGGTAATACAGGGCTATGTGAAAACATGGAGGGAGGTGTTGTGGGAGGAGTTTGAACAGGAATCTGATGGTACAACAACAAATTAAGCATATGCAATATAGACTAAATTCAGCCCACTCCTGATCTCATTTCCTATACTTCTCATTGGTGTTTTTATACCTATTCCTATAACTTAAGTCTTTGGTTTCCTCTTACAGTTTGTGAAGACTGAAATACCTATTTTGAGCCAAATCTAATCTGTTCAAATGATTATTTATTTAGTTGCATTTTATAAACATAAACTAGTGTAATAACAGTCTGACAAAGAATGTGCATATCTGGATTCATGACAAATTTGACACAAAATAATACTGGAAAATATGATTTAGGGAAAGCAAGACTAGATCAGAAAGACAAAAATTAAACACTAACTAGATACTATAAACTAGACACTTTATTAACATTTGGGTTTTCTTTTTCCTCTTGTTATTGTTCTTACTTAAAAAAAATCCACTCAATTTTTAGCTATGCACATGGCACAAAACTAAAGAACACATTTCCCAGCTTCCTTTGCAACTAGGTGTTATCATGTGACTAAATTCTGGGCAATGAAATATAAGTGGAAGCGTTGTGTTACAGCTTCTCAAAAATGTCCTCAGTAGATAGCTGATGTGTGTTCTCCGTACCTTTTGTCATTGTTCTTTCTTCCATCTGCTGGCTGGAATGCAGATGTGCTGGCTTGAGCCTGAGTGTGTATCACATACTATGTCACAGCAGTGAACAGAAACCGACCCGAGTATCTGACATCTTTGTGAAGCTATGTACCATTTCTGGATCTCTTACCTCAAAACATTTTTCCATGTGATAAAAATATCTAAGGTACATAATTTGAGGTTTCTGTTATCTCAAACTAAACATAATCCAAACTGATATTCCTTCAATTTAGAAATGCAAAGCCTAGGAATGAAACAAGAAAGGAACATGCTCCCTTGATTGCAAAATCAGTGGTAGACACAGTATTTATACTAAAGGCATTTATGACTGCAAAATCTGTTATTTTCTCTATAACACACAGTCTCCTGGTTAGTACCAAGAATGCTTAGAAAAAGAAGATAGTCCAAAGGCAAAGAAAAAGAGGATAGGTTAACTAGATTCCTTGAGGTCTGAAGCAGTCATTCAAACCTTACTCAGTACCAGTCACAGCAACATTTCTGCTGTGCGTAATAAATAAATAAAGGGAGGAGTCCATGTTGATTCCTAGGTTTTATTCTCAGTTGACTTAGTGAATGGCGGCAGTGCTGTTTGTGCAAGTGGTCATGAGATAGAAAACCAACACACAAGTCAAGGTTCAGTGCGTGAGTCTTCTCAGCCCCTCCGGCCCTCTCTCATGATACCTCCTCTAACTAACCCAGCTGAATGGATCCCTTGTTTTCCTAAAATCTGAATACACGATTAATGAACCTTTCATATTATTTTTACCAAATTCTGCCTTGTATTGCACTGCATGTATCTTAACCATCTCAATGTACTGTAATCTCCTAAAATATTGTTGTATCTTTATATCCCACAAAATATAAAGTGAACACCAAAGAAAAGTTGAATACATACATCACTAAATGAACACAGATGGCGTGGGAGAAAATACTCGCAAATCATCTATCTAATAAGGGGATGATATGCAAATATATAAGGAATTCATACAACTCAATATCAAAAAACAAACAATCTGATTTAAAAATGGTCAGAGGACCTGGATAGATGTTTTTCCAAAGAAGACATACAAATATCCAACAACTGAAGGAAAAGGTTCTCAACATCACTAACTAATCATCAGGGATCTCCAAATTAAAACCACAATGAGATGTCACCTCACACTTGGTAGAATGGAAAAAGACAAGAGAAAACAAGTGTTGGCTATGATGTGGAGAAAAGGGAACCCATGGACACTGTTGGTGGGAATGTAAACTGATACTCTGGAATACAGTATGGAGGTTTCTCAACAAATTAAAAATAGAACCACTATATAATCTAGCAATCTTACTTCTGGGTATATATTCAAAGAAATAAAATCACTATCTCAAAGAGCTAACTGCACCCCCATGTTCATTACAGCATTATTCACAATAGCCAACACATGGAAATAACCTAAATGTCAATCAGTGTATGAATGGGTAAAGAAAATGTGGCATATATGGCATAATATATATATTTCATATATATGTATGTATATATGTATATATATCATGTATACACACACACACACACACACACACATATATATATATGGTGTATTATTATGCAGCCACAAAAAGAAAGGCAACCCTGTCATTTGCAACAACATGGATATACCATGAGGGTGTTGTGCTAAGTGAAATGTGTTAGACAAAGAAAGACAAATACTGTGTGATATCACTTACATGTGGAATCTAAAAAAGCCTAACTCGCAGAAATAGAAAATAGAATATTGGTTGCCATGGGCTGGGGGCTGAGGAAAACAAGAAGATGAGGTCAAAGGGAACAAACTTTCAGTTATAAGATGAGTAAGTTCTAGGGTCTAATGCACAGAGACTACCTATAGTCAACAGTACTGTATTATATACTTGAAAGTTGCCAGGAGAGTAGGTCTTAAATGTTCTCACCGCACACGCACACCAAAAAAGATAGTAACAAAAATGCTTAAATGTATTCGTTGTTTCTGCAGGCTCCAATCCAGTTTCAATGTAGAGCTAGAGTGGTAATTAAAAATATAAACCCCCACTGTTTTCCCCCATATCAATCCCTTCTTTAGCATCCCTTTACATTTACAACATACTTCAAAATCCCTACCTGGCCTGCAGTGCACAGCATGATCTGGAACTTGCTTCTTCACTGCTTTTCTCTTTTCCACTTGGTCAGTATGTTCCAGCCACATTGATCTCCTTTGCATTCATCGAAGACACCCAGTTGAACACCATTTGACTTGCTGTTTGCTCTACCTAGAATGCTCTTCACTCCTTGATGGCAGCTTCTCTGCTCACAAGTCAACCTCCCCAGTGAGGCCTTCCCTGACCTCTACATCTGAATTAGCGTTCCTTTATTGCCCATCCAGTTCCTACCTATGACATCACTGGTTTCCTTTGCAATGTTTTTCACCATATGTCTACTTAACTCATTTATGCTTTCCTTCTTGCCATTAAAAATTCTCTACGATGGCAGAAAAATTATTTTTTACACCATCGTGTCCGCAGCACTTACAAAATAATGACACATAGCAAGTATTTAATAAACACTAGAGAGAGAAAAAATAAAGGAATAGGTTTAAGGTTTCTGGTCTCACATGCAAGGAATTTGGAGATTGTCACTCCAACCTAACAACTGAAAAGCTGATCAGATTGAAAAATCAACAACTGTCCTTGGAGCCATAAGGATCCCAGGATCTGTGGAGGACGCAGAGCAAGCTGCCATCCTTAAGACTGGAGACAAGACTACATACAGAGAGTCAAAACTTACCAGAGATTTATGAGCAGAAACTTCTGGGGAAATCAATGCTGAGGTAGGAAAACACGAACTATGATTCACAAATTGCTGGATGTTCATTATGGACAAGTCTGAGAGCAAAAAAACCCCAGAGGGACCCAATCACAGGGGCGCCTCCATGATACTGTAAGATTTACCTCCAGGAGCTTAACCAGGTTCCCACAATAAATAGCAAACAAAAATCCTCTCATGTTTCTGGTGGGGAGAGGGGGAAAGGAACCATTGTGTAATACCACAGAGCACTCTGTTCCTAATAAGGCCTGCCCTCAGGAGAAGCTAGTCAACCAGAGCCTAAACTGCTGGGGTATTACCAGAGCCCGAATGACCTAAGAAGAGAAATAATCAACACCAGTCAGCTCTAGCCTTCCACGTGGCGAAAGGAAAATACACAGTTCCAGCCCACTGTAGCCTTCTTGCTTCACCTAAAAGAGGAGAGTAAACTGAGAAACACTTGTGAAGTTCACAGTCCAGAGGCTCAGGCTTAATAAGAAACTGAGACCTATTCATAATATAGAAAGCCTTCCCTCCCTCTGTACCTCACCACCACATTACTAAAAACCTAGTTACAGCAGTTCCTTTGACCTGGTATATTCTGCTCTATGAAGACAAAATTACAAGGCACACTAAGAAACAAAAAGCACAATTTGAAGTGACAGAGCAAGCCTCAGAACCGAACATAGCAGAGACATTGGAATTATAAAACCTGGAAATTAAAGCAATGATGATGACTATGCTAAGAGCTCTAATGAGTAAAGTAGACAGCACGTAGGAACAGATGAGCAATGGGAGCAGAGAGGTGGAAGTCCTACGAGAACTCAAAGACATGCTAGGGATCAAAACACTGTAACAGAAATGAAGGATGCCCTCATAGGACACAGCCGAAGGCAGAATCTCCGAGCTTGAGGATCTATCAGTAGAAACTTCAAAAACTGAAAAGCAACGAGAACAAAGACGGAAAAAACAACAGAATATCCAAAGACTGTGGGACAACTATAAAAGGTGTAACATACACAGAGTGGGAATACCAGAAGGAGAAGAAAGAGAGAAAGGAACAAAAAAAATATTTGAAACAATAAGGACTGAGAATTTCAGTCCCTGGAGGGGCGGGAGTGGGAGGCTCCCAGGATATTGTCAAATTAATGTCAGACATGAAACTGCCTGTTTAACTCAGGTCACTCTGTACACACCCTAGGACCCCTTTTCTAACTGCTTTTGTTGTGTTTGGTTTTATACTATGTTGCCTGAGGCTTTGGGTGTTAGATGGTCAGACAAGCAATATGAGATCAGCCCTCTGGACTCAAGTATATTCAGTCAGAAAGAAGTCATTTCAGGGAAGCAATTAGTTCAACTAACTGCTTGACTGCTCTGGTAAAATTGGCCAGTTGTCTGACCTTTTTTAGAAGCTGGGAAGGAATTTTCTTCCCCCCATGACTCTGGCAGAGATATTGTTTCTCTTTTTTCCAATCAAAGGGAGCTTCAGACTCCTGGTGCTTAAGTGACTCGACATTTTGTTGCATTAACAGATGCAAGGAAACATAATGGATAACACATTTGTGGACTGCATAGGCAGGATCTCTTCTTTATTGGATTTAGTAAAATCCCATTGTTGAACCTTGAGGGTACCTTTTGGATTTTAATAAATCACACTTGGAAGTTGGTCTCCTAGTCATATATAAGAAAATTCTGTAAGTATATTTCACCTGCCAATGAACCATTACCTCTGAAAGTTTGCCATTTTAGCTGCTAGTGGTTTCCAAACTCTGGATCCCTAGAATTTTTTAGCAGACTTTCAGGGTGCCACAGGGGAGAAAATGATGCTAATGAGGCAAGGCTTACATTTGCATAGCACTTCACTTTTTATAAAACACTTTTCGTTATTTCGGTTGATTCTTAAAATAATCCCGTGATGAGGGCAAGAGTTAAGATCCCCATTTTTAAAAATGAAGAAATAAAGATTCAGAGATATTAAGCAACTTTTCTACTCTTACAGCTAATTAGGGGTGGATCCAGGCCCATAATGCAAGTTCCAGTTCCTTGCCTCTAAAGCCAGCGCTCCCTTTGCTGTATTGCACTGTTCCCGCTCAGAGATCGGAAGTCACATACACACTTTTTGTCTCTCTGTACCATCTACTGCGTTGTATGTGAGTGTGTGTGTGTGTGTGTGTGTGTGTGTGTGTGAGCATACGTGTAAGACTCCGTGCAGTATTTAATATGCATTTCCAAATGACTTAAAGCACATACACATCCTGGAATATACAAAGTAATTAAACCAGCCTGATACCTTTATTTTCATATATTCTAAAAACTAGTAAATACCTGTATCATTAGACCAGGAGATATCATCAAATGTGTTTGAAAAATGCATATTAGGCAAAATTTAAATAATGTGTCTAAGGTCATTTAGCCAGCATGTGGTGGAGCTTGAATTTATCCAGGATTGACATTGTCTCCAGTGATGCACGTTTTCAGGTGTTTAATGCAAATAAGGAAGAGAAGCACAGGTTTTCAGAGTGGAATTAATTAATAGAGGACATTTAAGAACAGTCAGTGTGTGTGTGTGTGTGTGTGTGTACCAAAGAATCTGTTCTATAACAATCACTTTGGCAAGACTGGGCTTGTCAGGAACTCCCATAGTTCTTTGGTAAGTAAAGTTCCTTGAATGAAATCCAAGGGCGCACCCACCTTACACAAAATCTCCTTGTAGAACAAATTGGGTTTTAGCAAAGGCTCAGGGCATGTGTTCAAAAGGACAGCAGGAATANNNNTGTAGAAGGTTTTTTAAAAGGACGTGTGTCAACACCAGTAGAAGAAGGAGATCTGGTAGCTTTGAAAGAAAACATTTTAGAAATAATAAGAAAAAGTAGGTCAGGACCTACTGGAGCCAGAACCTGTGTGTCACCATCCTCATTTTCTTTTGTGTCCCTCTACAAATCCTGATGGCCTCAGGCCACACTTAAAGATTAGCCAGAACCTTCAAGTAAAGTGCAGCCACATTTCCTGGTGGAGGCAAGAGCCAACCACGCAGAAACCCGACCGTGGAGCCTGGGCTTGTCCCACAGCTGTATTTTTGCACTGTGAATTTTGCATTTCGGTTGTCATATCTTGCTCAAGTCTCCCTAATTTGCAATTTCAAATTCTCTATACTAAAGGTCAGCAAACTACCACCCACCCTGTGTTTTTGTACTGCAAGCAAGCTAGGAACAATTTTCACATTTTTAAAGACAAAACAAAACAACAACAAAAGGACAAATAAATTTCAAATTTCCGTGTCCATGAATAAAATTTAATTAGAACACAGCCACACCCATTCATGTACAGTATTCTGTACTGCTTTTGTGCCACAATGGCAGAGCCGAGGAGGTGAGACAGACACATAATGCCCAACAACCTAAACCATTTACTAGCCAGTCCATTACGAAGTTTGCCAGCTTCTGCTCTAGACTGACTGCTCTCCATGGATGTCTCACTTCGTAAGTCCCCTACCTGGCCTACCTGCTCTGACCTCGATGGAACCTCCAATTCCTACCTCATCTCTTAGGCTCTTTTGAGATCCCCTGGTCTTGGCACCCCATTTTGTATCCATACCACTGACAGCCCTGCATCACAGCACAATACCATTAAAAATAGATCTCTAAGTTTTATTCAATTAGCGTCTGACTTGCTAAGGGAAAAAAATTATCCCTTTCTGCCTCATGGCTCCTCATGGCTTAATTAACACGTTAGCGGCTAATGAAGACACCAAGGTACCATCACATGATATGGTGCTGGTGTTTGCCCATGTTTGTCACGATTGTTCTCCACCACGCTCAGGGAAATGGAGCATTCCTTCCGAGGGGAGTCCAACGCAAAGCAGCCAGTTATGAGAGCTAAAAGAGAAGGAAAAAGAGACATCTTCCATATCTGTCTTCTTGGTGCTAAGAAAAAACTTAATTTTCTGTGGAGAACCAAAGAGTAAGAGTAATAATTATTATTAATTATTTTGATCACTTATTATGTTCTCGGTAATATGCTTTACAACTTTATTGCCATCGTCACCCTTACTCATCAAAGTTTCCCCATGAAGTAGGCATTGTGATTATTTTACTAATATGAAACCAAGGCAAGGGAGGGCCACACAGATACTAAATACAAACCTAGAACTAGGACTCGTGTCTCCCCAACATCACAGCCTAGGGCAGTGACCACCACGCTGCACTGCCTCTTCAACTCTATTTAAGGGTCTGGTTAAGACAAGTGGCACTGTGTTCTCCAAATCCTAAAGATAGGGCGAAATGTACATGGGTTATGGGGGATTATAAGGAAAAAGAAGAACAATGGGTAAAGTGAGTTTGTCCTGCATTCCATAAAAGAGAAAATCTTACTGATATTGCTCACTACACAGTGAAATTCAGTACACAGTTAGTCTGTCTGGGGTCTCATGCAAAGGAGGATTATCCTCAAGGTTCTGAAAGGCCTTATGTCTGTCAGCTGCTCTGCAAAGGCAGGAAGGTTCCACCGTATACAGTCACAGACCATGGGGTAAGTACAAGAAGACATGTCAGAATCCTCTTGATTACCTAGACCAGCCCATTCCTTTTATAAATTGGAGATTAAGGCTCGAAATGGAAAGGTGACCAGCCTGGTGTCATACAACTGTTGTTAGTGGTGGGTGCCAGATTGAGTGGCAATTTCCATTACACTATGGACCGTGATACAGTAACAGGAGTGTGGACTTTGAATACAGACAGACCAGGGTAAGCACCCCCTGGGGAGTTGGCCTGACAGCCAGTAGTCAGCAGATCTTCTCCTATGGATACCCTTGGTCTCTCCAGGAGTACAGAGAGCTTGTCCCTTCTGGCACCTTAACTCAAGGTAGTTCACTGTATTCCACTAATGATAATTACGACTGGCCCAGGGTTTTATGTTCTAATGCCTTCACAACAATGATTATTTACTTCTAACAAGGAGAAAATCTCAGTGAAAAGAAGTAAAGAGACTGGATCTAGGTTACCCAACATGGCAATGTCCTTCCTCCCCCCTGGAAATGACTCCCAATAAAGAAAAGGAACATCATCATGGGTTCTCACAGTTCCTCCAGGGAGGCATGCTCCTTTCTTCCTCGGGGGCTTTTACCTCCCATAAGTAAAGTTTCTGTGCCACAGAGGCAGAGTTGAGTGTGTGTGACAGAAACATATAATATGTAGCAACCTAAGATATTTATTACCCAGTCCTGATAGACTACCTCTATTCATGGGCTCGACAACCATTCCTGGAACAGATACCATTTTCAGTTCCTTATGAACAAACCTCCCAATTTCCCAAATCAACTTAAAAGGGATTCTGTTGTACTTTCATTAGCAAAGTTTATGTGAGTTCTTAAGAACCAAAACTGTCCTTATTCATTCAACAAACATGATCACACTTCTGAAATGTCCATGAAGGTTTTTTTACTGGGATTTTGAGAAATCCTCACAAGAACCCTGTGAGATGGGCATCATTATCTCCATGTCACACATAAGTAAACTGAGGCTCTTTAATGGTGAAATAACTGACAAATGTCACGGTAACTAAGTGGCAAAGTCAAAATTAAAATAGTCTGCCCAACAAAATCATTGGTCAGGTAGAATGATTCCCATTTCACCAAAGAGGAGACTAAAGCACAGAGGGCCAAAACCACTTGCTCAAGCCTCATGCTTAATAAACCGGGAAGTCAAGATTCATATTTGGGTTTTCTGATTAAATTCTGGAGCTCCTTCTAGTGTTTTATCAAACGTGCCACAGACAACTTCATATCTACTAATTTTAGCAAATAATATTTCTTTAGGAAATGATTGCTAGGGACACAGAGGTATGTTTCTGAAATCCCATTATCCTTGGCATCTAAATTATATACATATTGTTCATGATTGGGATGGAGATAAGCAGGAAGATTTCTGCCATGGGCAAGATAACAACTATACCAATTGGAGTTCTTCAATTTTGTAGTTTCTCTGGAGATTTAATCTGCATTCTGGGCCTATAAAAACCTTTCTGGCTCCTCGTATAATAATTCCAATACCTTTGTAATAATATTTCTCTTTCATTTCCCTGCAAATATAAATGCATTGCTTAAACAGACCATTTTTATTTACCTTGTGAATCATATATGAGAAAAACATAGCCAATTTGAAAGCAGCACAGTATTTCCTTGGGGCCTCTCAGTGGGGGGTTACATGATGCATCAGACTTGATGGCAGATGAAACACAGAGGGTCCCACTGATGCACCAAATCCCATTTTGGGAAGTCTGTTTCAGTGGAAGATTGCAAACAAGCCATTATTTTGTCAGTTGGAACAAAAGCCCTGATTAAAAATTAAAATACATTCTGTACTGATAAATATACAGCTGCCTAATTACTTGCAAGATTTATATTTTGCAGTGTTAATTCCCTCATAATGGTTATTTCTTACTCTCTATAAACCAGAACACAACGAGCCTGACAGTGACAAGCTTCAATAAACATTTGGTTGTCCCTTTTATTAGATAGATCAGTTCCTGATTATTAATGTTTTCAAAATCCCATTTTAAAATATTTCACCAGGACAGAACTGTGTCCTTTCCATCAAATGGCATTTAATGTAAGAGGAAGTGTATATTTAGATACTTAATTATGACTAATTGAAAATTTCTTTTCTGCCAACTGGATCTTCTAATTTGCCATCACCCCACTTCCCTCGGCATTCACACACGTACACACACAACCGAACCATAAAGTGAGAAAAACACTAGAATAAATAAGACGAAACAGAATAAAATAGTAGCTTCCAGTAGCTTTAAGGAACTTTTGGAGGCCAGGCTGAAAGGTAAATGGGAGCCATGATTGAAGATCATAAAAATGATTCTGTACTTTAGTTGATTGTAACAAATGTATCAGTCTGGTGCAGAATGTTGATGGTGGAGGAGGGTGTTGGGAGCTGGGAGAGGGGCTATGTGGGAAATCTCTACTTTTCTGCACAATGTTTCTGTGAACCTAAAAGTCTCCAAAAATTGAAAGGAAGGAAGGAAGGAAGGAAGGAAGGAAGGAAGGAAGGAAGGAAGGAAGGAAGGAAAAGAAAGAGAAAGTTCAAGGAAGGGCTCTAGGCTTTATTGATTTAGTGGCTCCGTGGCATCATCAAGGACCCTGTTTCTTTCCATCCCATCCCTTCTCTGTACCATCTTTTTTTAAAATTTTATTTATTTATCTGACACAGAGAGAAAGAGCACAAGCAAGGAGAGTGGGAGAGGGAGAAGTAGGCTCCCCACTGAGCAGGGAGCCTGACACTGAAGCTGCATGGGGTTCGATCCCAGAACCCTGGGATCATGACCTGAGCGAGGCAGATGCTTCACCCAATGAGCCACCCAGGCGCCCCCTCTGTACCATCTTCCATGGCTGTTTTGCCTCTGGGCTGGCTCCTCTCACAGAGCAAGATGGCTGCTGGAATTCAAAAAATTACACCCACACAAGACAACACCCTAAGGCAGTTTTACAGTGTTCTGTGGAATCTCCTGCTTAAGAGGAGAAACCCTTAAGGTGAACTGTCCTTTTGGATTCGGCCAGAATTGGGTTACACGGATATCCTAAACAAATCACTGAGTAAAAATGATTGAAACCACCAAGTTATGATCAGAATTTACGCAGAGTCATGTGGGGAATAGGTAAACATCTGAACTTAAATCATGGTTCTGTTTGACGGGCGGTGAGGGGGTGAAGATTGGGAAACAAATATTCAAAGAGAGATCAACAATTTCTGCTACTGAGTATACTACTAGAAAAGGTTACTTCTTCCTTTTCTCTCCCCTGATGACCACAAGTGAGAGCCCACGCGAACTGGGTCCCACAGCTGACTGAGGTAGTGAGCTATGCCCAAACTGCAGAAGGGTGCAAAGGGGAGCCAAAGAGGGCAATTTTTGTTGTTTGTATCTCTGAATGCCCCATAGACCAAAGTGCTATCACAAATCTTTTGAAGAAGGCAATTTTGTAAAGTGACCCTTTTTCTTTAAAATTTATTGGCCTAAGATAGACAAAGCTGCAACTTGCATTGTCAATGACCTAACCAGGGTTTCTGCTGTCTCCTTAAAGCGGTGTCATATCCAACACTGTTCCACTGGTGAGTATCTCATCAGAAATCTTCACCATGCTGTTCCTGACTTTCCCTTGTAGCCTTATACCTTTAATGACTCCCTAGATTTAGAGGATAGAATCCAATCTTCAGAGTTCCTCACTTCTTAAGCAGAACTGCTCATTCCTATGCCACAGAGTATGCAAAGCCACATGACAATGGAGACATCTTCCTACAGCTGCTTTCAATTTGGCCACACATTTGAACACAAAAATATGCACAAGTCCATACCTCTGCCATCCCAATTCGGTGGAACTGAGGTATGTCCCAAACCGCAAGATTTAGGCAATGGGTGATATTTGTATTTATTAGAGCAACCATGGCTATCTTGTGAAATAGAGTGTGAAACTGATACCTTTTTAAAATAAAACTATAATCATTCAAAGAAATTTTTTTTGAATTTTCTATAAGAATTTTCTATAGCTACTTGAGGCTATCACCCTAAAGATATTCCCTAACTCTTATTGGCCATTAGAGGATATTTAGGGGAAAGTTTGAAGTGCTTCCCAGGTTAAGGAATAAACTCAATGCTCCTCCATAGGAGCCATGGCAGGTGGAGGAGAGTTTTATGATGACTGTATGAAAAATTCATTATGCAGCCAGTGCCTAATAAGCCTGAACTTTCAGTCTTAAGAAGGTACAGATGTTTTTTATGGTTTAATAAAAATTCCTTCTTGAAGTTTACATTATCAAGTTGCAATATTACACTCTTCTGTCTTCTCGACCTTTCTGCAGCTGGTTCACTGTTTGTCCTTAAAATTCCTCACTCCACTTACTCTGAATAAGGAAGGATGCTGTGTCATAATCCACAATCAATCAACATAAATAAAACAATTCAGCACAGATGTGACCTGAATATACATTTAGAGTCTGTTAATTGCACAAAGCAGTATCACAAGGTTTCAAGGTCAGACAAACCAGCAATGAATTTACTCTGTGGAAAACACAGAGGGGGCCATACTGCTGTTTATTATTGTAATTGCTCATTTGCAGAGTTTCAGAGAGCTTGCCACTCTGCAGACATTTCATAACCATACCAATTGCTTATTCCTCAGGTAGCAATGAGAGTAGTGTGAAACAAACAACATGCCCAAAATGGGGTTCCTTGCCACGAGAGCAAACCAAGATTTAATTGCAAGAATGTGATAAACGTTTAACCAGTCAACTTGTAATTTCCTGAACAGCACTAATAAGGCATTCTGAGAGACCCCTGCCCTTCCCCCAGAGGAAGGTAACCTTCCCTGAAACAATCATAGGACTCCTTGGAGCCCCTTCTACTTGCTAGATGGGATTCTGCCTAATTCACGAGTCATTGACTAAAGCCAATTAGATCTTCACGTTTTCTCAGTTGAATTTTTGTTATTTAACAGTAGGTAAGGAAAAGAGTTGATTGCTACAAAGCTACAGAAAGGTAAATTCAGTTGTCTAAACCCTCATAGAGACAGAGAAAAATGGAGGAGAAAGAGCATAGAATTTGGATTCAGTCAGACGAGATTTGAAATCTGGTTTTAACTCCTTATTCATGATGGATTTTTGAACACTTAGTTTAGCTGTGATGCCTCATCTTGGGATGTGGATTAGAAACTAGCACTTGATTCTGATTTCCAACAAGAAGCAGAATTAGCACAGGCTGACTTCTCCGAGATCAATGGTTGGTTGGGGTATTACTGAAACTTTTAGAAACCTAAGAAATAACAAACTATGGGAAATACTTGGAGGCACAGAGAGCTGTTTGAAAAACCATGTAAGCAGGAGGTGGAGGGGGACACAAGGCAACTTTTGGAGGTGATGGATATGTCTGTTACCTTAACTGGTGATGGTAACATGAGTGTACATATGTCCAAACCCGCCGAAATCCATGCATTAATTATGTGCAATTTTTTTGTATATCAGTTATACCTCAATAGAGCTGAAAAAGCAAACAACAGAAAGCAATGAACTAGATAACAGACACCATCAGGGGCAGAGATCTTAAACAGAATGAGAAATTTTATCCTAAATTTATATAATATTAATATGTAACAAAAGAAATAATGTCAGCTATCCAGTTATAAATATTGGTTATGCAAATATAATTTTTGAAATGAACACAGTGCAATGTAGTCAAAAATTAACTTTACCCAAAGAGGTTTGGCCCAGGGGAATAACCTATACATGCTTGGATTTCCCAAATGATAGGAGTGTCTTCGTTGTTCCTGATGGACCCCTGAAACTGAAAGTTTATGCTAATGAGATGACTTGGGATGGAGGCAGTCCATGCCAGAAAAACCAATCATGTGATTAGAGAGTTGGAGTTTGAACCACATGAAATCAGCCCAACTTCTGGGGAGTAAGGGGATGGAGACTGAGTTCAACCATATGAGCAATAATTCAATCAATAATGCCTATGTAATGAAACCTCAATAAATACTCTGGATTCTGACACTAGGGTGAGCTTCCTAGGTTGGCAATATTCTGAGTATTATCACATGTCAAAGTCAGAAGGGTAACCCATCCCTAAGGACACAGAAGCTTTGCTTTCAGGAGCCTACCAGCCCCAGATTCCCCTCTGCTTCTCTTCCTTTACCGGGTTCTGATTTTTTATCCCTTTTCGGTAATGAAACAGCAATCACAAGTATAATACTTTCCCGAGTTCAGTAAGTCATTCTAGCAAATTATCGAATCTGAAGGGGTCCATGGTGACCCTTAAATTTGTGACTAATCTGAAGTGAGACTGGGTAGCCCTGGGAACCTGTGAACTTGCAGCTAATGTCAGAAGTCTTAGGCAGATTTCGCAGTCTGGATGACTGTGCCCTTAATCTTGTAGTTTGGCCAACTGTAAGTAAGTACATTGGTAAGAGATGTGGAGTGAATATAGGGAAAGAACAGATTCGTGGATGGGAACATTATATTGAGAACCTGGTCCAGAAAAAAAGCAGGAAAGGTTAAACAAACAAAAACTTTTAAATGATAACATCTGAATAATGAGTCACAGAAGGAAAAAAAATATCAAGTAGAAGGAAATATTGGGAAGGATAATTGAGCTGAACTTCTCAGAATAAGGAGGGAGGAAGGAAGGGAGGGAGGGAGGGAGGGAGGGAGGAAGGAAAGGAAAGGAAGGAAGGTCAAACAAAAGTGACAGAGAAAACCATATTACAGGAAAATGTGAGAAAATCAAAGATAAGTAGAAAATTCTAAAATCTCTGGAGAAAAAGGAGGACATCACATTCAAAGGGAAAGATCATATTGACCTCGGATCTTTTCTTTTCAAGGTTTTATTTATTTGAGAGAAGAGAGAGAAAGAGCAAGAAAGAGAGAGCAAGAGCAGGGAGAGGGCCAAAATGAGAGGGAGAAGCAGACTCCCCACTGAGCAGGGAGCACCACACGGGGCTTGATCCCAGGACCCTGAGCTCATGACCTGAGATGAAGGCAGATGCTTAACTGACTGAGCCACCCAGGCACCCCTGACCTCAGATCTTTTTAACAGCAACATTGGAGGTGAGAAATCAATAAAGAAATATTTTTAAAGAACTAAAAGAAAATAGTTCTTTGAACCTAGAATTTTATATTCTGCCAAATTATCCTAAAAATGTGAGAACGTGTGTGTGTGTGTGTGTGTGTGTGTGTGTGTGTGTGTGTGTGTATTCTAAGAGGGTAGACAGGGTGGCTCAGTTGGTTAAGCATCTGCCTTTGGCTCAGGTCATGATCCTGGGGTCCTGGGATAAAGTCGTACGTCGGGCTCCTTGTTCAGTGGGGAGCCTGCTTCTCCCTCTGCCCGATGCTCCCCCTGCTTGTGCTCTCTCTCTCTCTCTGACAAATAAATAAATAAAATCTTTAAAAAAAAAAAAAAGAAGGGTAAATAAACCTCTCTAGTAGATAAAGGCTTCAGAAGATTTGATGCATAATTACTTTATTGAAGACATTTGGGAGAAAATATTAAATAGGAGAAACAAATCAAGATGTTGTAAGACAGCTCTCTCTATATTAAATTATTCTTAATATAGAGACATAATATAATTCAGTTTGTAGCTGTCAAAAAAAGACCATTTTATTTCCATAATAATGTAGAATTTTAAAATCTATATAATATTAATAGTCTAGAATTTGAGAAAAGGGGAAATAAACAGCATGCAAAAATTTGTGTCTAAAGATAAAGTATATACAGTATCAATTCTTACAAGAAAATAAGAAGAAACAAAGAATAGGTAGGATACTTGAGCAGTAAACAAAGGTAATAGAAGTAAATCCAAATATATCAATAATTATAATAAATATAAGAAGAATAAGCCCAGAAATTAAAAGAGATTATCAGGTTGGGTTTAAAAAGTATATGCATAGAAGAAACAGACACACTTAAACCATAGGAATTTGGAAAGGTTGAAATTAAAAGTGTGCAAAAAGAGGTATCAGCCAAATTCTAAAGAAAAATATTCTAGTATATCTCCATTAATATTAGACAAAATGGGATTTAAATTTTAAATATCTTCATTAGGGATAGAGAAGTTTTACACATTGATAAAAGTTTCCATTCACCATGATGGAAAATGTAATAATTTTTAAATATATATACAACTAAAAAATGGTTTTCTATATGTTATATAATAAAATGATAGAGCTACAGTTATAAATATATAAATTCATCATCAGAATGGGAGAGTTCAGTGTGACTTTCTCATTACTAATTGATCAATCAGATCTAGTAAACTGTATAAAAGATTTAAACACAATTACAAAGCTTGATCTATACATGGACCCAAGTAGAATGCTGCATTTAACTATTTCGGAATAAACCTGCTTCTCAAGAATATAAGTAACTTTACACAAATTCATCAGGTACTGGAATATAAAGCAAGCCTCCATAAATTTCAAAGAATTAAGTATAAAAAGTAAAAATCTCCTACACATTTTGAAATTCAAACAAAAATGTACCTAAATAACTCATGAGGAGATACCATGATTACCTAGAACTTCTTAATAATGAAAACACTACATATCAAAACTTGTGGACTACACCTAAAGTGGAGTTTTAAGGAAAATTTACAGCATTATGTACTTGTCTTAGAAAACAATAAAATCTAAGCATGAATAAGGTAAGGAACTAATTTGGGAAATTAGAATAAACAACAAAATAACCCCAGAGACATTAGAAGAAAAGAAATAAAACCAGAAATTGGTGAAATAGAAAGGAGATCCAATTGAGATCAATAAAGCCATAAACTAGATTTTTTAAAAGACTATTTAAATAGACTAAACTCTGGCAAAACAAATCATAGAGAAAAGGAAAAAATAAAAAACATTTTGAATGGCCATTCTAAAAAAAGCTACATACTATATGATTCCATCTATATGACATTCTGGAAAAGGCAAAATTATGGAGACAGTAAAAAGATGAGTGGTTACCAGAGATTCAAGCAAAGGTATGGAGAGAGATGAATAAGTGGAGCACAAGGAACTTTTAGGGAGTGAAAGTATTCTGTGTGATATTGTCATGATGGGTACATCACAGTTTACATTTGTCAAGTCCATAAAGCTACACAAGACAAAAAGTGACCTCTAATGTACATTATGGAATTTAATTAGTAATCATGTATCCACATTGGTCCATCAGTTGTGATAAACGAACCACACTAATACAAGATGTTAATAATAGGAGAAATAGGATTGGGAAATAATAGGAAATAGGAGAATAAGATTCTTAGATACTCAAAAGAAAAATCACAAATGTACATCAGGAGACATGTGCAGGAATGTTCATGACAGTGTTTTTCATGTTAGCAAAAATCATCAGTAGTAGTATAATGAAGTAAATTATGGTTTTCTATAGGATGGATTATTACACAATAGTAAAATTCTGTGAATTACAACTACACAGACACACAAAGAATAAATCTTAACAATATAATATTGAGCAAAGTAAATGCCAAAAGGTTACATTCAACATTATGAGCTTGTTATACAATTGAAAACATCAGAACTGTGTTAGAGATGCAGACGTCTATGACAAAACTATATTTGTATCTGGAGTCCATTAAAGAAAGGGGGGTAATGATGCCTAATTGGTAGAGTTGCTTTAAGGATCAGAAAAATACATACATAATAAAGCAGCTGGCACGTGGTAGATGACCAACCCACAGCAGCTCTCTTGATTATTATGAGACCATCAGTATGAGTGTTGAAGAGAAAATGGACTCATTTCAGAATAAAGGGCCACATAATAATTTCCCGGATTTAGGTCAGCCGTGGAAAAAGGGCTTATTAAAGGTCCTTCATCAATAACACAGCCTCTTTCTGTTTATCCCTGAGTATCCCTTCTCTGATGGTATATCTAATTGACCTGACTCGATCCAAAATCCTGAAAGAAAATGCTATGTTTTCTTCTTTTCTCTGGTGAAATACTGGTTTTAAAAATAACAAAACCCTGACCAAAGTGATTCAGGAAAACCTGTCATTATCGTCAAAGGACCTCTCTCCCTCAGATAGCTACCCTCTCTAAAGCCCCTCCGCAGAGCGTGTGTGTTCTGTCTCCGGATCCTGCTGCTACGGCAGGTGCACCCGTCATTCCAAACACCAAAGAGAACACGAAAACCTCTTGTCTTCAGTATCTCTTCAGGAAAATAAAATTGCATTTATATATGCAAACATAGCATATGTAGCTATATATTAGATTAGAGCATAATATAGTGTAGGATATGTGGGGGAAAAAAGCACACACACAACGACTGGGATTCCAAATCCCCTTCCATTTTGCACCTAGCAACTGAAAAGAAAATTGAAACAGGCCAGACATTTTGCTGTGGCGAGCCAAAACTGCACTGATGAAGCTGAGAGGCACAGAGATGATTTCGTTTCTGATGGGAGCAAAAAACTAAAATTACCTGCTATTAATAATAATGAGACGCCCTGAGAAACTCATAGAACCTTGAATTCCTATCCATTAATAAAAGTCAGAGTACACTAACTTATTAGAGAAATTGGGGGGAACAAAAATATCCTTGATCCCAAATACCAGGAAAGACAATACTTTAGAAGAATAACACCCCAAAACAAAAAGAAACAAGTAAATAATAGACATCAAGAGCAGCTCCACTGATCCTACAACTCATTTTGACTATCCTCCAGAAAGACTATACTGGTGAGGGCATGGTGAAGACAGCCATCCCCAATCCCTACCCCTAGTCATGTTCTTGTTTTTGTTTTTGATCTCCCTCTCCAACCACATGGCACTTTTGTCAACCTTTAACCCGCACTGCCTCCCTCTTATGTGTATTTCCCATATCACTGAACACAGGAGCCCAGGTACCCAAAGCCAGAAACCCTGCAAGTCATACTACCTTCTCCCTCAGCTCTGCCCAACCATCTAATCAATCACAAAATTCTGCTGACTCTGCCACCTTCCTGCTTCTTGAATCTGTCCATTCATCATCCCCACTGCTACTTTTTCATGCTACCTCTTGCCTGAATTACCTTAACTGTCTCCTGGGCTCCTTGCCCACTGGTTTGCCCCCCTTCAATCCATTCTCCAAAAGCACCTGGTAAACTTGCTGGAATGCAGATCAGACCTTCAGTGACTCCCCAACAATACAGTGATCACATTTGATTTCCATGGCTTAGCATTCAAGACCCCAAATGAGCCAGCCCCTGCTTAATGCCCCAATCCCCTCTCTCTGCAGCCCTCCCTGCACTTTCATTTCTGTCTAAGCAAGCACTGCCCAAGAGAAATATGACGGGAGCCATACTAAAAGGAAAAAAAGGCTAAAAAGAAACAAATGAAGTGAATTTTATTAAAATATTGTATTTAACCCAATATACCCCAAATATTATTATTCCAACATGTGGCATTAGCCACATTTTAAGTGTTCAGTAGCCAAACGTGGCCAGTAGCTACATATCCCATAATGCGAGTCTAAGACTCCTGCATTTTCTTCAGTCTTTACCATGCTACCTCTGGCTTGAATTCCCTCCCTCCCCATGCACAAACCACCCCACTCTGGTGACTGTTCCTCCTCCAAGGCATGCTTCCAGACTCACCTCCTCCAAATTATGTGTCTCTTTCATGCATCCCTCGAACACCCTGAGCTTTCCTCAACAATTAACATATAGAAGGTTTTAGGGGTTGTTTTTTTTTCTTTTTTAAGTTGTGTCACACACAACTTAAAAGTATCTTAAAACGTCCAGCAATCAACACAACGTTTAACACATAGTAAGTACAACGGACACGCATGGTTTCCCAGCCACAACCCTTCCCAACCTCATATGGCCCATGTGACGCAAGGGCTGTGAAGCCTGTTTCAGCCTCCGGGGTGGATTCTAAGGTCAAACCAATCAGCACATGATATTAGCCTGATAGGCACGTGACCTAAGTTGTTCCAATCAGGCTGGCAGTAAAGAACTCACTCCAGAGTTAAGGTAAAGGCTTTTGGGTTTTTCGCACAGCATGTGATCAGCACAGTATGTGGCAGCCTCTGAGGGGCCCTCCGACAGAGCAAAGAGAAGGAAAGGACAGGGAGCCATTATGTAATCCAGCTTTGAAGCCTGTACCGGATCTGCATTTCAGGGTTTATGAGATAATAAATTTCCTAATTTTTAAGGCCAGTTTGAATTAATCTTTTATTACCTGCAGCCAAAAGTATATAATTGATCTTGTTAACTTACGTTAAATGCATGCTCATTATGTAACAGACTTTGTTCTAGACTTTTAGAGATGAGAACCCTTTCCAACAACCCATATAAGCTTGATATTTTTGGTGCCTTTTAAATTCTACTTGTATGTCTTGTTGAAAATCATTTTCAGTGATAAGTTCTCCTATACTAATTAGGGCATTTTTTTCTTCTACCATCTCTGAGCTGGGAAGTCTTCTCATTATCCATTCACTGGGATTTTAGACGGCTGCAGACCAGAGGCTGCCGAGTGTCTCCCATTCATCACCTTTCTGCCTGTGAATGTTTGTTGCTGTTAAACAATCCCTGTTCCACAGTTTTATATAGGCACACATAGATCATCTGTCCCTTTACTGTTTGTTCCATTAAGCCAACTCGAGGGCCAACAAAATGTGACAGAAAGGATAGCACATTACACAGTGATACTAAACCTTGACTAGATAAGATTTAGGATTGTCTTCCTTAGGGAGAAAATGGGAGTAGGGAGTCTTGTCTGTGTGGGAAATACTGAGATGGACATTTGCTGAGCTGTGGCAGAGATAAAACTAAGTATTCAGTGTCCCTTTTCATTCTCCTCTCCCTGGGTCCCTCATTTGCAGCTGAGTTGGAAGCCATATGACTAAGACTGACCAAAGGAGTGTGACCATATATACTATAAGACACTCCAGTTCTGGCCCTTGTAATGGTCTCATGTGATAATCCGCATTCTTCTGGTAAGGTCTGTGCTAAAAATGGTTCCATTACCAAGTAGATGTCAGAATCCCCAGAACACGACTTGGAGTCCTCTCCAATCTCCATCAGATTGAAACATGAACCAGAAAAAAAGGTCTTACTGGTTCAAACCACTAAATTTTTAAGGCATTTTTTAAAAGCAGCTAGTGTTACTTAATGCTGACTAAATAGCATTTGATAAATATTTGTTGAATAAGCAAATTGGGTTAGTATAAGATATCATTTCACTTACTGGAAAGTCCACAGCAACTTCTGCCAAAACAAAAAATATATATAAAATATAAAATAAAATAAAATAAAATTCTGACTGTGCACTCCATGAGAGTCTGCAGCCTCTGTATCTAAATCCTTCACCACCAAGTGCTCAGAGATCAGCACATGCCTGGCACAAAGTACGTGCTTAATAAGCATTTATTGCCATTTTTCCTAAAAGGGATTTGTGAGCTTCGTAAATGCTTTAGAGTTTCATAACTCCTCTTTAAGCCTGATTTTATGTAGGGATACATATTTTGTAGAACTATAGTTGATTTTCCTTTTGCCTTTATACTTTTCTTTGTTTTTCAACTTATATCTATGAGTCATTATTACATTGCAATCAGAAAAAAAAAGTTAATTTTAAGGAATTATTTATCAGTGTTGGGTATTTATGTGGAAACCAAAAAAAAAGGTATCAAATTAAGATTTTAAGTGAAAAAGCAAACAATAGAGATACCAAGAAATACATTCAGAAGCATTAGCTCTAACAATGGTCATTATGAAAGGATTCTATCAGGAAGCAATTCAAGCAAATGGTACCGTAAGACACAATTACAAGAAAATTCGTCCTCAAGTTTCTATTCGCTGTCTTACTTCCTAGCAAAATATAAAATGTTCTGGGTTATTTAAGCTTCCGGAAAATTAGTTTCTATCAGCTGGCAGCAGAACACATGATTTAACATTGTGATCCTTAATGTACTAAAGTAAAATGCACCATGCCTCTTCACCAAAAACAGGAATTAAGGAAGGTTGCAGTGTCTATTTGAGATTCAGAGAGATAATCAGGAAATGATAAACAAGGGGCATTGAAACCCAGAAAGGATGAAGGAATCTGGTAGATTAGACATCGAGTGCTTTGATTTAGCATCTTGTGCAACCACTCAGCATCTTATTCCCTAAGGAGTATTTATCCTTAAGTTTTGTGGGAAGAGTGTAAATTGCACACAGGAATTAATTAATTTAATGCTTCAGCATCCTACCTAATCAGATTATAAATCACTGTGTCAGACAGTATCTCTTATAATCATGACATCTCTAAGAGGTAAATTTGTAGATTAGGTTATCGATTAAATGTGGGGAGGGTGAGAGACATAAAATCTTAGGGATGACTGCCAGAGTTTGGCATGAGCAATTGGATGGCTAATGGTGCCATTTATTGTGGCAGTCCGCACATTCTAATGTGTATAGGAATCACCTGGAGAGCTTTTAACTATTTCAGTTCTCTGGCCCACTCCCTAAAGTTCTGGCTCAGTAGATTTATAGGGAAGAGCCCAAGAATATGAATTTAAAAAAAAAATTCAAGCACCCCTGGATAATACGGGTGCAAGTGGGTAGATGACTACCTTTTTAGATATTTATGAACAGGAGGCACCCTGAACAAGAAACATATTTGGGGAAAAGGTCCTGAATTTTGGATCAGAGAAGAACGTTCTGCTGATGTGAATCTGAGTGAGTTTTTCCCATCTGCACTCTGATCTACCCCTAGAAAAGAATGAACATTGAGAAGCACATGGCCCAGACAATGAAGAATCCCTAAACCATTACAATGGGGGTAGCTCTAGGAATCCAGGAACTATGTGGGCTTAGCAAAGCTCAACCCCAAAAGGCTATATTTCCAAACCCTGCAAAGGGAGGGAGAAGATGGATTAAATATAAGAAAATTAGGCAAATGGCCTGAGGTAATGTGAGCACTGTCAGTATTCATTTACAGTCCAGACACTTTAATATCTGCTCTATGTGCTTTATAATATTTTCTGTTCATTCAACTCCTAGCATGATTTCATGCATACAATGAATGACGAACAGTGTTGTAGGAGAGAGGAAAAGAGGGACACACAGAGGTAAAAATGCATAGTGGAAATAGCCCTACAAAGATTCCTAGCAAACAAGGCAAGCTGCTTATAAGAAGCATAGTTTGAACTTGAGGCATAGAAAATAGAACTGTGGCTCAAAGTTGAATCAACCTACTCCTTGGACAGGAAATATTTCCTCTAGTACAAATTAGCCGTAGCCAAAGAAAGAGCCATGTTGTTTATGTCATTATCACTGGTTTTAAAAGTTCTGGGAGATAATGGTTTATCCTTTCATTTCAACATTCAAAGATAGTAGCCTTAAAAGTACCGTAAAATATCATTTTTGAATAGCCCTATGGGTGCAAAGCACTCCTTAATTTCCAGGTAAGTATAACTTGGGCAATTTTCTCAATTTAAGGGAGTGCTAGAAATGTATAGAAGCCATATAGGAGATGATGATCTGCCTCTCTCTTTGGGAATTTTTCTCTTTGAGGAAAAATGGACCAAATTATGAGGTGCTATTAATAGCCACCAAGGAGAATAACTTTGAATAAAATTCACAGAATGTACTTATAATGTCTTCACACTCAGTCATTTCTTACCAATTTCTCTTTTAATGGCTCAATACAAATTCCATTGCTTTTGGCATTAAGAGGCTTCATTAACATATTTCTATTTTCATTGAATTCTAAAACCAAAAAGATAAGGTTGAATGGTATCCAAGAAAAAACACTTAGTGTATTTCCACTCACCAGCCACTCAGTGCATAATTCTGTCCATGTTTAATACATCCTCACACCAAAATTCTGTTTTCAAAATCATACATTTCAGTTGTTCTTTTCCATATTAAGTAGGCTGGGCCGAGTAATGGATTATTCCCCTTTTTAAAGCAGCCAAAAATAAAAAAAAAAAAAGATGATTTTTAAAAAGTACATGTCAAGTGGCAGATTTAAATAATAATATAAATGGTTGGAATTTTCACTTACCCTTGAAGGATCAGGAAATTGGTGTTTTAATTCTTTTAAATGGAATAAAAATACTCTAATCCATTAGGGAGTAGGTTGCTATGTAATTTGCTTACAGTGTTTGGCATTCACACACTCATTATTTAGCACATGATACTTTTTATAAATATGTGTAAACTCTCTGGGCACAGGTCCATTTTTCAAATCTAGTTTCTCTGAAACAAAGAAGTGCTTCAGGGCAGAAAGCTGTAAAAATACAAGAAATGACTGCAGAGACAGCCACCTGTGGAGTGCGTGTGTGTTCTGGAAGATTTTCAAGGCAGAAGGCAACAGGACACCAAACTGTTCCAAGGAGCTGCAGAATTTAAACCATGAAAGGAAGAGGCTTCAAATAGAAAGCAAATGGATTTAAAGTGGGAAGACCACTGGAGACGCCAGCTAAGAAAACAAGGGTTGGCCAGTGAAGATTATAGGTGTGAGTTTGGGGCCTGCGTGGTTGCTGTGGGCATTGTAGAGATGACCATGCTTCTCCGCTCATCCTCTATTCATTGCAAAGAACTAGGCACCGTGTGAAGCACTGTTGTAATCTCATTGAATTCATACATTCACTTAAGATGTAACAGATGAGCTAAGCCCCCCGAGTATCTATTTCTTTGGCTCAAGCCACCTACGGAGGAAACGGAGGAGATAAGATTTGAACTCATGTCTGATTCGTAAGCAGGGGTGGGATCTTCCTTCCAGCTTTCTGGCATAGGTTACTCCTGCTCATCAAAAGAGTAAACCCAGAGCAAAATTATTACAAAATTATCTCACAGCACGTTCTCTTGCACCTCAACAATCATACTTGTTGATTTTTGCTTCTTTATCAATCTTATTGATTCTGATATATGCTTATGGGATGCAGGTTAGGTAACCTATAAAGTTATTTCTGGGACCTGTGGAAACAGGCAAATCTGGGCCTCCCATCCTTTTTGATCTTTAAAAATGCCACAGAAGGTAATCTCAAAAAAGTCTGACTACACTCTCTGCCCGTTTGTCTAGCCCATCTGTTTATGCTCTTGCTGTGCTCAACTTCCTCTTCAAAAATGGCCGTAGCCATTTTTTCATACAAATGGTCACGTACACTTACAGTGAGCACGTGGTGTGGGTGAGAGTATCAGTCATCTACCACCACAATAGCACTGCGTGACAACCTTCCCAGATCTTGGTGAGCTTTTTCTCTCACCAGTGGATGTGGATCAGCAGACTTTAACTCAGAGTAACTGAGCATCTCTGCTTCAGGCTGTGAGTCTCCGTTTGACTCTTCACTGTGGGTTAAGTGCAAGTCCCTCACATGTGTCTTCATTCTGAAGTCCCAGCCTGCAAGGGAGGCAGCTCCTCAAGGGCAGCTTTTCTGAGAGTGATAGCAGCAGCACAAGAGGGCGAGTAGAATTATGCAAGTGCATCCCCAGTCTCTGCTTGTGTGCTGTCTTCTGCCAAAACAAGGGAGAAGCCCACGGTCCAGTCTGTACTCAAGTCCAGGGGAGAACACCCACCCGCCTCTAGAGGGATGAACCACAAACTCATGCAGAGGAAGGGAATTGGGACCGATGAGTCTATCTACCAGAGAGCAAGCATGTGAACTTGTTTCACATCATGCTAATTCCAGCAGCCTTGCAAAGTTGAAATCAATTTCCCAGTACTCCCTAAAAGGAAACTAAGAGAAAGTTTTTTTTTTTTAACTGCATGCAATCTGACAGTTATTCACATGACAAATGTGAACTAAAAACTTAAGTCGGCCTCATTCCTCAGTGCTCTTTTGCTCTTCTCTAATCATGACATCTCTCAAAACAAGAGAGAGTTAATGCAAATATTTCTATTCAATTTCACATCTTATGAAACACTTTCACATCCATTTTCGTGTTGATGTAGCTGTCTGAGACAAATTTGGACCTTTTCAAAATCTGTTCTTCACCCTTCTTTCTGTCATTATCTAGCTCTTGCTGACTACCTTACTAAGTTAGTCACTTAGTTCATTCCAAAATAACTATACGCATCAACCACTTTTTGCCAATTTTCACTGAGCTAATCCTTAAGTTTAACACAAAAATTAAAGAAATGAAGTTTGTTTTTAGAAAAATTAAGTTACTGTCTGGTATAAATGTAAATCATGCTACCTTACTACTCAAACTTACTCAAGTTGTTTTGGATTTTGTTTTAATATATACTGAAGACCTACTATGTGTCAGTCACATCATATCTTAATTTGGCTGATAATAGCACCATAAAGCATGTGTTATTAACTCCATGTTACAAACAAGGAAATGAAGTCTCTATACAGTTAAGTAATACAATCAAGGTCACATTGGGATCTCCACTTGGGTCAACTATCTGGTGTGACTAACCTACTGGTAACCTACGTTCCCTTTACCTGTAATTCTCATAAATTGCCCCACCTCCACCCATAACTGAGGCTCTACTGTCACAGAACTACAGACACAGTTATGTCCTTCCAGAAAGACTTTTCCTGAACAGATGTATTTTCACACAATGAATGCAGAGGGAAAAGATTAGAGATTAAATTAATTCAAGAGATGATAACAGCTAGGAAGAATACAAATTTTCCAGATAGGAATAGAAATATGGCAGCACCTGACAAAATGAAAATTAAAATGTGACCAACATGTTGTAAGGAAGTGTTGAATCACTATATTGTACACCTGAAACTAATATTACACTGTATGTTAACTAACTGGAATTTAAATAAAAACTTAAAACATTAAAAAAAAACCCACTAATTATAAAATAAAATAAAATAAAATAAAATAAAATAAAATAAAATAAAATAAAATATGACCAACAGCAACATGGAGGTGGTGGGAGAAAGGGAAGGTGACAGGGTCATTTTCTTCTTCTGTCATAGCAGGAAGCTTATACTATATAAAAGTGAAATCCATAATAAGAAAAGGCACAATGATTCTAAACTTTTAAAATTCTCCTAATCTTTTTGTCTTCAACTTAGAGGGAACTTCTAGAAATGCCTATTTCTTGTGGTGATGGACTGTTTATCCAAAATTCAGTAATTCTTTCTGCTTCATTTACTTTCTTTTAATAAATTCAAATAAAATTAAATTTTAAAATTATACTTAAAATAATACATCACATCCAGTTTCACAAAATTATTTTCATCTGTTTGGACATAGGCATAGAGAGATGTCAGTATAATATTCCCCTAATAGTAACCTTAGTTTTTTCTGGTTCATGGAATTTATACTTGGGTTTTTTTTTTTCATTTTTCATGCTTTCTTCTGTTTCATATTTTAATGATGACTTTTATAAAAACCAAAAGGAATGACTATTTTTAAAGATTGTGTGTACAGACATTCAGAGGGTCGCTTTCCAACTTCCTAACAAAACACTTCTTTATAACCATGTTTATTTGATTCAGCTGAACATTTAATGTGTCTAACTATGCTAGGGGCTGTGGGCACCAAAATGAACAAATTCCTACACTGATGGAGACAAGATTGTGTTAATAAGAATAATTTTAATATTATGCATTAAGGGCTAAGAAAGAGGTATAAATATGGTGTTCTCAGATACAAAAAAGAAGCAGTCCCCATGTCTGAGAGGCTTTGATCAGGCTTCTAGCAATGGATAGCAGTTGAGCTGAGCTTTGGAGAATAGTTAGGAGTTTTGGGAGAAAAGAAGGAGAAGAACAGAAAAGAAAGAAAAAGGAGTAGGAGGACTAGGAGGAAGAGGAGGAGGAGGAAAATTATTCCAGGCAGATTGAATAGCGTGAGTCGGATCACAGAGATTTGAAAAAAGGTCTGCAAATTATGAACCAGCTAAAGAAATGACAGAACAGGTAAATAGGATATAAATATAACTAGGGTGAGCTTCTAGAGCCAGGATATGGGAGCGCATGATTAATGCAAGCTTCTTGCTAAGAGAAAGCTGGAGAGACATAGAACTCCAGGTTAATAAAAAGATGGAGAAGACAGCCACCCAATGACTGTTTCTTGAATAAGCTCAGGGCCCTATCACTTCTTGCCTTCCCAGCTCTGTTAGCCTGGGGTCCCTGAGCCCTTCACCTGTAAGCCCCACCCTGTGCCATTCCCAAGTCAGCCCCATCAGTGCAGCCCCTGCACAGGACGTGTTAGCCCTCAGCCCCACAGTTAGCAGACAGGGCAGGGGCTGAGCCCTGTGTAATGTGTGTGAGAACGAGGCTCAGTAGCTTTTGAATCATACCCTTCACTTACCATGCATAGTGCTGGGCTTCTGCCTCCCCTTTTCTGCATTTGATTCTCCAACTACCAGTGTGGAAACCTTTCCCTAAACCTCGCATACAGTTGAGGTGCTCACATTCTATCCAATTCTTTCCAGACTCCTGTCTCGGAGGGATGGATGGGGGAAAGTAGGGCTTGCTTTCCATTCCAATTTGCTAGTTTTCTCTTATTCTGAGCCGATCTGTACTGCCATCTGCCTGGGGCCGAGTACTGCTGTTTATCTAGTACTACTGTGGCCAAGCCCTAGTCTCCACATTGGACCTCCTGGATACTCAAACCTGCCGAGTTCAGGGGGGCTACTACACTTTCCAATGAATTCTATAGCTGGGTCTGGTCCTTTGAGGTCCAAGCTTCTCATTGAAAGTGTGCTTTGCAGCCAACCCAGCAACTTACAACATAAGCTGAGAGGCAAAGCTCTAACCAGAAAAGCAAAGTATCAAAGAAAGTCTGCAAGGTCAGCTTTCAGATCTGGGTTTGTGTATAAGATTAGAGTGAGAAAAACACTTCTGTAGAATAGTCAAGTGTCAGATAAGAAACTATATGTGTCCTAAGGTTTATATCAGTTCCTTAAAATTACTAGCAGTGTCATTTACTAAGAAAGTGAAGTTCAGGGGCACCTGGGTGGCTCTGTCGGTTGAGCAGCTGGCTCTTGATTTCGACTCAGGTTGTGATCTCAGCGTCCTGGGATGAGCTCCGAGTCAGGCTCCTTGCTCAGCGGGAAGTCTGCTTGAGGATTCTTTCACTCTCCCTCTCTCTCTGCCCCTGTCCCCCCCTTAAAATAAATAAATCCGTAAAAGAAAGTGAAGTTAATGTCTGTAATGTTATGTTTTGATTTGTTTCTTTATCACTTAGTTCTTACTTCTGCATTTACGTGCACATTGCCATCCAACCTGAATGGTGACCAGCATGTCTTCCTGAGATTCATGTTGACAAAGCATCCTTCCAGTTTTCCCTCACAATTTTATGTTTTATAATTCTGTAGAGGGAGATTATATATATATATATATATATATATATATAAAATCATGCATTCTTAATACCTACTCTCAGCTGCAAAAGAAGGAGTTGTATCTTTTTAGAAATATACTTTGATTACCCTCTTGAGAATAGAAAATGAGATCCTGAGGATTTGGCCCTTAGGATCTAAGACCACAAACATATTTGGTAAATTGTTCTGTATGGAAAAGAACATGAACTTGAGGGAAGGTGAGAAGAAAGGAGGAGGAAAGGAAGGGAGGGAGAAGAGGGCAACATGGGGGAAGTTAAAGCTTTGGCTGTGGAACAGCTGGGCACTTGTAAGAATAAGAGAACTGTCATCAAACTTCTAGCTTTTGCCTTTCCGTTCTGTCAATCTCTGCATTTCCTCCAAATCTTCAGTGAGGTTTTTCACACATACCAATGTGTTCTGTGAGTGCTTTAGTGATTTTATTTTGTTCCATTTTACAAAAATTAAGGGGAAAAGATGAATTCTATACCCAGAACAATGTGAAACAGAATAGGGGCAATGTGAGTGTGAAAACTGAGCTAATTTGCTTTACCAGCTACAGATGAGCATGAAACCATCGCCTCCCTTCCCTCTCCATTCTGTACAAACTTGAAAATAGACACAACTTCGTAGCATTTTAGTAAGACTTCATAGGCTTTTTTAAGAAAAAGATTTTATCTATTTATTTGACAGAGAGAGAGAGAGAGCGTGTGAACAGGGAGAGCGTCAGGCAGAAGGAGAAGCAGGCTCCGCTGAGCAGGGAGCCCAACGCAGGGCTCAATCCCAGGACCTTGGGATCATGACCTGAGCCAAAGGCAGATGCTTAACTGACTGAGCCACCCAGACACCCCCATAGGCTTTTAATAATAAGATTACTTTTTATAAGGTTGATAATTCCTAAAGAAAAGGAAAAACATAAGGATCCATAAATCCAAACTATATTCGTCATTGATCATTTAATTCTGTATATTAATTTGTAAATAACTAAGGCTGACAATCTTTAAGAAAGAAAGGAGAATATTTTCAAGGATAATAGTGAGCCAGCTACATGCTCCAGGACTCAGGGAATGCCAGAGTGTGGAATCCTGACACCAGGGGCCTTGGGCTAGAAATCAAAGAGTCAGGAGATGGCAAAGATATATGGATATGAGAAAAAGAGGTGGAAGAGCCTGGTATCTGTGTATCACATGACCTGGAAGTGGAACTGGGGAACTGCCTAGGGGCTACCTCATGTCTCTGAGGTGCATGTCAGATGGACAGTAGCATGTCACTCAGACGTGTAGGTGAGTTCTTCCAGAAAAATTCTGCCTTCTGGAATGGTCTTACCAGTTTCAGGTCTGGTTTTTCTTAGTGTTAAAAAAAAAAAAAAAGATGAATAAATAAAATTGATTCCTCTTCCCTCCAAAAAATAAATTACTGGTTGTTTGATTCAAACTCCTGCTTAATATGCAGAGGCTTTGTCTGTATGCTTCTGACAGTGTGAAGATAAAAGGCTCTGCAAGGAATCCAACTCTTTATGCAGTGAGCCTTCTATGATGCAGCAGATGCGTGGAGTAGACCATACTTTCTGCTCTTTATTTCCTGCCCAGTCCCCTCAGGCTTGTCTCCCTGGGACCCCAAGAAATTCATGTTTTGAAAACTTTGAGGCATAACCCTCCTCCAGCCAACCAGAACTCATCCAAGGGGACTCCAAATGTGTGTTTGCAGGGCGGGTTCTGAAGGGAAGAATATTTTAAAACAGCCAAACTTGGCTATGGTCAGCACTATCCGAGGAGGATTTCTGGAGTTGAGATTTTGGCTTTCATTCTTTTAAAATACAGATTCCCTGGGCTCCTGCCAAACACTGTGACAGAATATTGAGGGGTAGGGTCTAGGACTCTGGAGCTATAAAAGCTTCCCATATGATGCTAAATATACCTAGATTTGGAAATCATATCTTAGAACATGCTTAGCTATCGACATTTAACAACAGTCTTCCTAGGAGAGTCCCAGGAAATAACCCAAATCCCAATGGTGGTTCTGTAGTTTCAAAGTTCTTGTAGAAGAATTTTCTCACCTCTGCCTAGATCTGATCAAAGAGACATATCTATAATAACCCCTCGGTTTCTCAGTGGGGACTTAAAATAAATACACACTTAACTGTTCAATAAAAGTATAAAGTTCATTTCATGATGTGGGTATAGTCATTTTCAAATTATCTATTTATGGTCTTAATAAAAGTTCAGAAGAGCAAATCCTGAAGTCCTCTTTCATCATGATCTTCATGCCCAGAGGGAACACAAGAGAAAGAAGCACACACAGAGGATCTTGTGTGCAAGTGTAAGAGCTTAGAGTTTGTGCAGATCAGAATATGCTTATTTACGCTCCTGCAACAACTCCTAAAATCACAATGGATTACAAATGAAAGCCTTTGTTTTTTGCTTTTGACCATCGAGGGTCAGTGGGGACCCTGGTTTTCACAGTGACTTGTAGGCAAAGACTAAGTGAGTAGTCACCATCTTGAACATTGCCAGCTTTTATCTGAGAGGGGGAAATTCTGGAGACGCTCAAGCCAGCAACTACCTTACACTTTTAACTCATGGACTAAACTGCGCCACGAGGCAGCCAGGAAATACAAGCCTACTGGTTTTTTGGAAGGGAAAGAACCAGAAATATTTGGCAAATGACAGCAATGTTAACCAGTTGTTCTTCACATTCTTAAAATAATCCGTACTTTAAACCATGACTGTTGAGTCCAAGCAGCCTGAACTGAGTCTGTCACTCACAGCCTAGTGTTTCTTCCACAAGTTTCTTGATTCTCTGTGTCCGAATAACCTCAGCTATTAAATGAAGATTAAAAAAAATGCCAGCCTCCCAGGCTGGTTGTAAGCATTAAATAAGGTAAAAAATGCAAAGCATTCTTCACAACAAAGCACACCAAATGTTTGCCGATAACTGTTTGCAGACACTGTGAATATCAAACAGGAGGAAGTGGTTTGGCATAGCATGGAGCGGGTCTTAGCAGACGCTGTCCTGGTCCCACATGGCAGAAGTGGGATTGGACATGGAGAAGAATGTTTGGTCAGGGGGGGACACGAGACCCCTAAATGGCTTGTTATGGGAATGTCTCAAGACACTTTCCACAGGGATCTCCAGGAAGTGAAAAAGAAACTACCTTTTGGATGACCTAAAAGCAAGGGAATGATCAACTGACTTCCCTTTCAGATGATAAAACTGTCCTAACTCATACTGTTTTCTATTTTAGGATTTCATGGTTCTCTTCTAAGTTTCTCATCTTTCTCTTTTCATTTGCGCTCCCTCCTTCTGTAACGAATCTTTCGGTGCTTTCCTTCCAGTGAGTCTTCACAGAGATGGCTTCAAAGAGACAGTGGTTGAACTTCCTCATAGTGTTTAACCCAGTCAAGAAACAAATTCATAGTTGTCTCTATTCATTCTTTCAAGGAAGGAAAGCCCCTTACTCATCTCTCCACCTCCAGTCCTGTGCTGAGCCAATCTCAAAGCAGGTGCCCGGGTGTTCGAATGAATGCAGGTTGTTGAATATATTTACTTAAAATAATTCTTTTTGTTCTTTAAGGCTCTGAAAAAGACAAAAACCATCAATTAAATAAAACATTAGATTGAGAGCACTTAAGACACTAAAAATATCGTGACTGATTTGACCCCAAAATAGCCACCTCTGAGCTGTCACATTGAAGTCTATGTACCATCTAAACCATGTCTCTATCCTTCTGTCTACACTCAAGCCAAATGTATCCCCTGTAGCATCTTCAAGTTACTTAACTAGGTCATCAGAACAAAGGGATCACGAAAACTTGATTAACTTCTTGAATTGAATTTTCAGTGCCTCACATGGATTGCTGATATATTACTTGGATTTCTTTTTCTGAAACTGAAGCCCTCCAGGTAAAATAGAATTGAAATCATGCTGTTATGACCGTCAATCCCCTGGTCTCAGAGAAGTCACTTAAAAATGAGCACTGGACAGCCGCCTACAAAAAAGGCACAAGGGAAATGACAAACACTATGAATCAAAAGCAGAACAGATGGCAGGAGCAGCTGTGGAATGACAGCCACACTCAGAACATAGTGTCCCTCTTCCCCATGTAGACTGATGTCAGCTCATGTGACTCTGGCAAAAGAAGCAGATCAGAGTCCACTTCATCTCGTGGAAGGTGGTGCACAGGAGCTGCCCTTATAGAGATTTCTCCTTGAAATCTCTCGTTCCTCTAACTACGTTAGCTGCACTACGGGACTGGGGATGCAGACTCCAACTCCACTGCTCATTCTTCCTTCTGCAATAACCAGGGTTAACACTGCGTACTACTAATTAGATATTTCTAAACATCTGGACACCTGGCTTTACATAGAATTCGATAACTGTTTTCTCTGATGAGAGTTTGAAAATAAGATTTATGGTCGGATTTTTCTTGTTATAAAGGTAATACCATGTCCTATAAAACTTCGGAATATTTTCAGCAAGTATAAAAAATTTCAATTCAGAGATAAACAATAAACGTTTTAGCCTTAAACAGTCTCATAAATACATCTTTGATTATGTCTTCAATTATTTTCTCAGGGTAGAGTTCTCGAGGTAGAACTATGGGGTCCAAGGATATGAACACATTTGAGACCTCTAATATATATTAACAAATTGTCCTCCAGAATATTTGTAAAGAAATTATAATTCAAAAGCATAATTAAGATACATTCAAATCACTGTTAGTTTTGAATATGATGCATATATTACCTTTATCGATTTGATAAACGACTAATAAAATGACATCACTCTAATTTTTCTATAATTGCTCATTTTGGACTGATACTTTATTATGCTATTTATTTGTTTAGTTTTTCCTTAAAATCACATGTTCATAAGTCTTTCCTTCCAACTGAGTTTTAATATCTTGAGATCAGCAGCTACATTATTCATTCTATATTTATCGTAGTCTCTGGTACAATGCCATTCATGCTGCATGCATTTAACAAACATTAAATGAATTTTGTAGACATAGTTGACCTTAATTGATCAACAGCAGTCAGAGCAGGAATTCCTGAATACATCCACTATATTAGAATAATATTTCTGTGGGCATTATAAAATCTTTTGATTTTTTCAACTTTAAAATAGGAAAAATAATTGTAATGCTTGTTATAACACGAAAAGTTGTGAAAGCAAACCAGACAATATGAATGAAAAATAATCAGGAGAAAAGTCACAGCATTCACATAAATGTAATCATCGTTTTTAAAAGATAGTTTTAATAATTGATACGTATCTATTAAAGGTTGCATGAAGATATTATTTCTAATTTCAAGTTTCTTCAACTGTCACTGATTATACTTTTTCAAACCCTAGAGTTTTTAATATCTGTCCCATCTAATAATGAACTTCATAAAAGGAAAAAAAAATGCAATCACTGTCATGTGTATGTTTGTGCCTTGTTACTAGTCATTCCATCAGAATTTAATGCAATTTCTAATAACAAATTCAAAATAATAGAGAAAGAAATGAAGCCCAAAATATAATTTGAAAAATAAAATGAAGCCAAGGTTATACAGAGGTATATACATCAGAAAGATGTACATAATGATTAAACATGGGCTATTTTGACCTTGAACTTGATTTGAGAGCTTTGTAGCTGACTACAAAGAAAAGGGGGAAACCTGACTAGCTACAAAATTTTAAACCCAAAAGACAGAAGTTTCTCAGGAAAAATAGTTGTTTTCTCCCTCCTCTACCAACCCCCACCTTAGTTGCAGCACTTGTGTCTAAGAGAAATTTTTATCCAGGAGTCTGATGCAAATGTGAAGTTGTAGACAATATCCTTAATACCCAATTTACTTTAAATTATCAGTTTTCATAAGGCTGTTCAATTCAACCTGAGCAATTAAGGCCAAAGAACAATTTCATAAATGCAGTCCTATTAGGCCCTAAAGAATGGAGTTCAAGTAATCAGTTTTCCAACAAATTGGTTTGTTTGGTCTTGGAATAAAATTCAGATGATCTAAACTAATTCTAAGCATTTTTCAAAATCCACTGGGCTTTTATTCCTCAAAGTGCAGTTTAGAAGATCTGGTTTGGGGGGACCTGGGTGGCTCAGTCTTTAAGTGTCTGCCTTTGGCCGAGGGCGTGATCCCAGGGTCCTGGGTTCGAGCCCCACATCAGGCTCCCTGTTCTGCTGGGAGCCTGCTTCTTCCTCTCCCACTCCCCCTGCTTGTGTTCCCTCTCTCGCTGGCTGTCTGTCTCTGTGTCAAATGAATAAATAAAATCTTTAAGAAAGAAAGAAAGAAAGATAGATAGATCTGGGTTGGCACCAAGAATCTATGTTTTTTAAAAGCTCTCCAGAGAAGCCCAATGTGCACCTCTACCTAAGAACCACAGTCTTAGAGAAGTGAATGGATTAGCTTTCCTTAAAGAATCCTTGGTGAATATTATCTCTCAAAATTAAAATTCCTGCTATCTGTATTAGCCCCACATCGTCAGCTAATTCTTAAAAGAAGCTTCTGTGGAAACACAAGGAATATATAAGGTAGATAACTAGGAGGTTAGAGAGTCAAAATACAAAAGGCAATAGAACAGACAGAAAACTCCTGTGACAGAAGGAATTTACCTTCTGGGACTTCTGTTATGGTACCCAGCGCTGTGTGTGATGAAAGGAGGTCAAGCAATCCAGGTTCTCCAGTGAAAGTGGGGTTCATGAAAAGGTACCAAAACTAGACGTTGAAGGGAAGCTACCACAGGAGATGGTATAAACTGGTACACAATAATATGACTCACCTTGAGTCAGGGCTTCATCCTTGGGACAACAGGACTTGCCCACGAAAATGTGGCTGTCCAAAATGGTGCTTCCTGGGTGCTCACTGTCTTTCCTACAACATAGGTCACAGACATCAGATGACTTTGTGTCTAGCACTGTTTTTAATCCTCTGTTCTGGACTAACTTTATCTACCCCCAACCCCAGATCCTGCTCACAGAGACACTAAGCCCCATTCCACGTCAGGGGTCTTTTAACTGGAAATCCCAGTAGAAGTGACTTGGGGCTGAGACAGCATGTAGAGGCTTCACTCTTTATCCCAGGACCTCTCGCACCATCTTTTCCTCTCTTTCCTTGACCCAGTTTTTCTTCAGTCACTGCAAGTCTAAAGGGGGGAACAGAACCAAAGGGCCAGGAGGAATGGAAAGATTAGGCACCAAGGTAGATGCTGTGTGACCTTAGAAAAGTCTTTTTATATCTCTTGTATATCCTTATTCAGTGACCTATAAATGCCTAATTCTGGTGGTCTATTTTGAGAAAAAGTATGTGTGTTTGCGTGCGTGTGCGTGTGTGTGTGTGGCCTTTTACTTGCTAATAGGTTAACTTTTAAGTTTCTGTGAGTCCAAACAGTTGTAATGTAAAATTCCTAGTGTGGCATATATGTCCTGACAACAATTTAATAGGCCAAGATTAGAATAAAGATTATGGCTATCTTCATTTGTAATCCTACTTTAAACCATTAACAGACATCATCTCATCAATTCCAAAAATAATTCCTCTCATTCTGTTTTCCGTATACAAAGAAAGACAACTTACCTTTTTTCTCTCTCTAATTACACATGCAGATGTTGAGAATAACAACACTGTGACAAATATATGGTGAGCCCTATGCCCTGGCAAGTAACAATATTTCTTTTCAAATTATGATAAATAAAGAGGAAGCTAAATGTGTACAGATAGTGTATCAAAGTAATGGAGTGCTTTCTAATATCCATTTCTTATTTGTATGTGATGATTTAACAAATATAAAATTCTGACTCTAGATGCCAAGATAGTCATAAAAGATACTTGTTCACAAATACAACAGTAACAGTTCATCAGCAGGCTGAGATAGGTGTCTGGTTGAAACTGCATTTCCCCATTTCGTAGGATCTCCTATTTCTGTGTTCAAGCTGGAGCCACAACCGTGGATGGCGGTTTATTATTTCCTTGCTCATTTTCACCAGGTCCTGGTGACTTTCATTGTGTCCCCAGGGACACCATGGTCCCCTTGACTCTTTTAATGAGACATCTGTGTCGTCACATTCTCTTGCTGCTCTCTCTCCTCTAAACTCTGGCTGGAGGTACTTTCATTCTGTCTCCAAACCCCCTTCCAAAACCTGTTCTTGACAAAAAAACTGAACTCCCTTTAAAGGAGGCTTCAAATATATTCATTAATTCCTTCAAATTATGCGAACATGTCTCACTCAAGGCGTCCTAAAGGGGCTTTTTACATTTAAATTATGGCAATTCCCCTGCTTGGCTACAGACCACAGAAAAGCACTCAAAGCCGTGTGTCTAGTGTCTGTTTGTCAGCAAAGAGAGGAATTTTGGAAAACAGAGAGCTCTGCTCAAAACCTCAAAAACAGCATCCCAGCAGCAGCATATTTTCACTACATCAGGAGGAGAGTAAGGCCATAAGGAACATTCTGTGCAGCAGACATAAGATAAAATGTTTTCAAAAAGTTTTATACAACTGCAAGTTACAGCTTTTATATCTTTGTTGGACATGGCGAAGTGTGCTCTCGCTCCGTAAATGCCTCTTAATAAGCCATTACAGGTCTATTTTTGGTCTCAGTTGTCCTTTCCAATAGACCATCTGTTAGGAAGGCAGTGTAGGAAGCATGGATTGCAGACTCTGTTCGAGTGCTAACTTTGCCTCAGACAAGCCAAGTGACCCTGGACTACTTAGTTTTCTGGTGGCTTTTCTACTTTGCAGGACAGCCAGACAAGGGGCTATGAGGCTTGGTGTTAGAGGGAGAGACGCTGGTGATGAAACAGCTTTGGAGGGAGGCTGTAAATTAGAAGTAGATAGAAAAGAAAGTGCCATCAGGAAAAGAGATGGCTCAAAAGGGAACACAGCGTAAGTACTTCTCTGTATGCACGGAGAGAGAATGGCACAAGGGATGGGAGGGATGCAACTTTTTTCCATTAAAAAAAATGATAAAATGATTCAGTTCATTAAAATGTATTATGCTCCAGATGTTTCAGGTATAATGCAGGGTGTTTCATTCAAAAGAGGAAGAAAAATATATATCTAATGAATTGTGATGAACACAAAATGATAAATGAAGTAGCTGGAATATGAATGGAAGGCTAGAGACGGATAAGAGAGGGAGCCATGTATTTTGCTGGAGACAGTTTTGTGTGTTGGAAAATCTCAGAAAGGGTCCATGAAGGAGCTGACATGTGATAGACCTTGAGCAGAATTTCGATCGATGAAAAAGATGTCAAAGACAATGACAAAGCATTACAAGAAGAAAGAAAATCAGCAGCTGCACAGGAGACAGGACAACATTATTCAGAGCCTTATAGGTGGTATAGATCTGTGGTTCTCAACCATGAATATTTGTGTCCCCCAGGGAGCATTTGTCATTATCTAGAGACATTTTTGATGTTACCACTGGGTGGCGGAGAGGAGGAAGACTAAGGATGCTTCTGGAATCTGGTGGGTGGAAGCCAGGGTTATGTTAAACTTCTTACAATGTACAGGGCGGTGCCCTACAACAAATAATTATCCAGAACAAGATGTCAATAGCGCTGAGACTAAAAAAAACCTGCTGTAGATTATAGTTTCTAACATAACATGTTATATTATATCCTTAATATGTTTTGAACAGGGGATTTTAAAAGATTATCTTGGCCATTGTGTAGGAAACTGACTGAATGGGCAACATGACAGGCTGAGGGAAGTCAGTTGGGGGCTACGGCAGCAGTTCCTGTGATAGACAGTGGTGGTTTGAACTGTGAATGTGATAGTGGAGAACAGAGAAGACTGGGCTAACCCAGGACATGACCTGAGGTCAAACAGGACTTGGCAATGGATTTGAAGAGAGGGATGAGGAAAGAGGGGTGTGTATTTGCAGATTATGCAACAAAGTAGATGGAATGAATGGGAGACCTTCAGAGACATACACTGAAAATAAAAATTAATTCATTTGGGGTATATGAAGCTTGAAATTCATTTTAGACGAAACAGATTTCAAGCAACAGATATATGAAGCTGGGGTTCAGGAAAGAGATGTGGAGTGAAGATAGAAATTGGAGGATCACAGACAAAGATACAAAACTTAAAGGGGTAGAAATGAACATTACCTCAAGAAAGCGTAAAGCATGATAAGATACCCCAAATCTGAGCCTTACAAAATAACATGAGGCATTGGGACAGAAAACAAAGGAGATAGAAGTCACTGCTGGCTGAGCAGGAAGGAGCACAGAAGAGTATGGTTTCATGGAGGCCAAGAGCCATTAACATTCCAAGAAGGGAGGAGGAAGTGGCCGCTTGTCCCAAATGCTACTGAGAGCTAGGGAATATTAGGACTGAGAGAAGCCCATCAAATTTGACAATGTGGAGGTCATTGGTGGCATAAAAAGGGGAGCTTTAGTACAGAAGCCAGATGGAGCTGGTTGAAGAGTGTGTGATCATGGGCAGTGGAATGAAAAGGTGGCATGATGGAATATTTTACCCTGAAACCAGCCTGTTTTCCTTTAAGGGCCCTTAATGAAAGGCTGCATGCTGGCTCAGCCGGGGATGGATAAAAGGTTTGAGAGCTAAGGAAAGGAGCGAGTCTTAACTAAAGTGTGGTTAACAAGCATTTTGTTCTGATAATCAGTGAAGACAGGCAGTTTAGCTAATCATTTATGAGGCAAAAAATGGGAATTTGGAGGAGCTGTGCCTGGCCTTAGCATAGAAAACAAGGGGGCACTGTGAGTCTTATCATACAGGGAAGGGTGGTTCTTTGCAGTAAGCTGCTTTCTGGAGCACAATGGGTGGGGGCATTTTTTAATGTGCTGTTTGCTGGGATCTCAGGGCTCAGACAACATTCAGTCGTGACACCTTCCATATATAGTGTATAGGTAACTATCTCAAAGCAGCATTTTAATGGAGGAGAAATCCTGAGAGAGTCTGGGTTAAAAAGGTGCTATACCGAGCAGAAAGTCAGCAGGGTGGCAGGGGCATGGCCTTGATTGAGGGAAAGCAGAGGAACCCTTTCCCATGATCACATACTGACCTTGGGGTTGGTGAGCTGAAGTGAGAATGGGCTGTGGATCAGATGAAGGTTAAGCTCTTTGATATCTGTTTGCTACTATAGTTCAACAGCACTGGGAACGAATGATAGTATCTTTCAGAAAGCCAGCCAGGGGTTTGCCCAATTATGGCAGCCAGGATTAGCAGGTAGGACCCTAGGCCAGGTGCCACTGGTCCTTGACTCAGTGATGTCTGGAAATCTAGCCAGAGAGAGGTCAGGTATAGAGGGTTAGACCACAGAGAGGCTACTTCACCAAACACAGACAAGATACAGTGTGGACACCAAAACCGCTCCTGACATGGACATGTTCACCAGGCTTCTGCTTATGATGCAGGAAGAATCCAAGTCATAATCATTGAGGAAAAACAAAGGAAAATCTACATCCATTGTTTCTGAGCAAGTTTGAGGTCTTCATAGGCTTAAAAACCAATCAGAGGTGCACAAAAAGAAACAGAAGCACACACAGCATCTTGAGGCCTTGCTATATTCCTGCCCCTTCAACTGTGTAAACCTCCTCTTTTCTGGTCTGCTGCTACAAGCTCACATTTGATTCTATTGGTTACAACCAATAGAGTCCTAAATCATACAAAATTATAACAGTCAAAAAACACTTATGCTCTGAACAACATTGCCTTAGCATACACAAAGTGAAGTATGCCAGAAATATGAGAAGAAATTGACAGAAACACTATTGTAGCAGGAACTTTAATACCTACTGCTCTGCACTTGACTGATGAAGAAGAACAAATAAATAAGGATATATGTTCCAAATACTAAAAATAATAAGACTAAATTTGGGGAAACATATCATACTCCGTACTCTGTACAAATCGTTCTTCCATTCAGCATATTTTTTGAGAGACTATTATACATTGGAATTGTGCTAAGCAATAGGTTTTCTATGGGTCATAAATAAAGATCCTGCACTCATGGTGCTTTCAGCCTGCTAGAGGAGATAGTCTCTGAACACGTAACCAATGAATATTCAATTACAATTTGCAATAAATGCTATAAGGGGAATGTATGGGGTACAAGGAAAGAGAATATGGAGTGGGGGGGGCAAATCTCCTTTAGGTTAGGTGGCTTGGGAAGGCCTCTCAGAAGGACAAGGCAGGGGGTGGAGCCAGCCAGGCAAACACACAGAGACCATTCCTGGTGGAAGGACACCAGGTGCCATGAGTCGGAAAGGGGAAAAAGCTTGGTATGTTTAAGGACCAAAAGAAGGCAGGTGCTTCTGTGGCTAGAGGGAATATAAGCAAGAGGAAAGGGGCCAGCTTTGCAGTATGCTTAGGTCTTGCTCTTGTCCTGAGAGCAGATGCAAAGAGGGAACATTCAGCATGTTAGGCGAGGGCTGCAAACTGATTACTTTAAGTCACGTGGCTGGCAGGTGAAAAGTGGATTGGAAAGGAGAAAGAGTCAAAGCAGGAGGAGGGTGTTGATTCTGGTGGACCGACAGAGAGATGGTAGCTGCTTGGGGCAGGGGGATAGGAGCAGGGAAAGCCTCCATAAAGAGGCCAACATAAAGTAAGTTTTTTGTAAATCTGACAGAGTTTGGTAACAAATTGGATTTGGATGGCAGTGGGAAAGGATATATTACAAATGCCTCCAGGAAAAATAAACATTTTATTGAAGAATTTGTGGAACATTTGCAAAATATAAGTGTGTCATATATTCAGTCACTAAGGAAATCTCAATAAATGCTCCTAATCAGACATGCACAAGACATGGTCTCCGACAACAATCAATACAATAGAAATAAAATTTTAAACAAAAATAAATGACCACATAGATAATGAAGGAAAAAAACTAGCAATAAAGCAAACAAACACCTTTACTGTCCTAAAAACTCTCAAGTCAACAAAGAAATCAACACAGAAATTACAGATGATTAGACATGAATAACTGTGTCAATTCTAATGGGACAGACAGTAAAATCCATGTTCAGAGGCATTATCATAAACTTAAATTGTTTTGTTAGTAAGCCAAAAACAAGGAAAATAAATTAAATCGTGCCTTGAACTCAAATAAGAAAAAGAACAAAGACAAAATCCTAAAGAAAGCAAGAGACAGGAATTAAGAATACAAGCAGAAATACAAATATAAATCCCAAGGGGAAAAGAAATGGTAGGGTAAGTAAATGAAGGGACTGTTTCTTTGAAAACAAAATTCCTCCCAAAATAGCCAAAGCTCTAGAATGTCAATGCAAATAAAATAAAGAGCAAAAACTCTCAAAATTATGATAAGAAATGCTAGGTCTCCAATTTGGTAAAACCCCTTGCCTGAAGACAGAAATGACCTTGGATCATATGGACATCTTTTTCATTTCTGTCAGCTGGTCCACAGTAGGGATTCCTGGCATTCATTTCAAGCAAGGTGGTCTCAGATTTGCAGGGATTACTTATACAGGGAATCTAGCATATTCTGCCCCTCTCCTTCTCTTTGGATGAAAATGGAGGGGAAGGATGAGGTGATACGGAGAACACGGGGATTCTGAGTCCTTCATCATTATGGGAAAATACCTAAGGATCTCCTCCTGTGGGGCTAGACACATTATTCTATTTTTATTTAATGTTTAATAAATTGTAACATAGTTCCTACTATAGTCGGCCTTGCTCATTAACTCGTTTGACCCTCATTGCTAATCTATGAAGTAGGTAAAATTACTGTCCCCATTGTACAGATGAGGAAGGTGTAAGAAGTCGAGTACCTTGCACAAGGTCACACAACTGATAAGAGATGGCCTGGGACTCAAGCCCAGGTAGTGTGACTCCAGGATAAATGCTTTTGACCATTTCACCCTGCCAACTTTCCTTAGATCTCAAACATTTATTAAAAAGCTCTACATCCACATCTTTTCTCAATGTTAGGAGTAAGTCTCTCTGGATTTTTTTAAAGATTTTGTTTAATAAAGATTTTATTTGAGAGAGAGTGAGCAAGAGAGAGAGAGAGAGCACAAGCCAGGGGGAGAGGGAGAAGTGGACTCCCTGCTGAGCAGGGAGCCAGACACAGGGCTCAATCCCAGGGTCCCAGCATCATGACCTGAGCTGAAGGCAGACGCTTAACCGACTGAACCACCCAGCCTCCCCAGGAATAAGCTTATCCATCACAGTGCACCCCTCAACAGATGAGTCAGTCATCAGGGCAACAATGTCCCAACCGATATACAATAGGACACTGCTTTGGGAGATATCGATAGATGCGCACTGAAAGAAAAGGGTCAAATATGTGTCAGATGCATTTGAGAAATTCTGCAGACTCTAGTCTTACCCTTAGGTACACAATGCCTACTGCTTTCGAAAATCTTGTAATAAACAAAACTGCTTCAATTTAGTAAATTATCCTAATTTATCTGGACACGGGATGCTCTCCCCTCCTAAAATCAAAGCTCTTAATATTCCACTCACAAGCTGTACAATGTGCACTCGTTTGTGAATCAAATAGTACAGTCTTGGCAGGATAAAGTGAAAAGCCCTACCCTCATCACTACCGTCATTTAACATTGATCTGTAAATTCAGGTCAATGAAATAAAATGTAAAAAACCAAAATGGGTTAAAAATAGAACTATTAGAAATATAAATTTTATTTCATTTTATTTTTGCCGCTGTTGCAGTTTTTGCCTAGAAAATCCGGGTGCATCCACTGAAAACTAATGGAACCCGTAAGAGCTTAATAAGTTGTCCAGTAAAAAATAAGTGTATAGTAAAGTGAAATGTTTCCCTATATGCTAGTGGTAGCCAGCTATAAATCATCATGTGAAAAATAAATGGTCTGCTCACAATAAGGACATAAAGCACTTAGGGTAAATGAGAAATATGCAGGTACGGTAAAAGCAAATGACCATTCTTACTAAGAGACATCATCTTCACTCTGATAAACATCTGCAAGTTCACACTTACTGAACACTTACTATGCGCGGGGCATGTGAGGCCTCTACGGCCGTCATGCCCGCCTTCACAATACCCTGTGAGGTAGATCCTATTGTCTCCACTCTGCAAGGGAAGAAACTACCATGTTTGTGTCAGAACGTATAAAAGAAATCTGGAAAAAACACTGATGCAAACTGTGTTCTTGAAAGAGGCTATTCTAAGTGGTGATAATGTTAACTCTCCCTTGAATTAGGTTTTAGTAAAATTCCAATCAAACCCCTACTAGAATCTTTTAACTTGTCATAGTAAATTTGAATTTTTAATCTGGAAAATTAATGAGCGAAGATAGTCAAGAATGTTCTTAAAAATAGGAAAAACTAAGGGAATTTTTCTCTCACAGCTATTGGACCCAGTCTTTAAAAAGCTACTGGAGCACTAACCCAGAAAGATACTAACTCAGACAAATGAGATGTTAGTGGATGATAAAGGAGTTATTTCAAATCAGTGTGGAAATAATGCACTATGTAAGAAATGCTGGGTCAGTTGGCCTTATATTCCGGAAGACAAAGGAGCACGGATGACTGACCAAATGAATAACCAGATCAACGTATTCTGTCATCTGTCTTTAGGCTGATTGGCTATCCTTGAAGAGGAACAGTTTCTGAAACACTGACTAGCAGAATAAAATCATTCCAGATGTAATTATCCTTGTTTATTTGGGTTTTTTCTTCCCGAGTCGAAGGAGGGAAGATATATGGAAATCTCAGGGGTCTACAACACATTTTACCTCACCCTCTCCCCTTTTCCCCATAACTGCCGGAAGTTTATTGACTATCTATTGATTGCTCGGCGCCATGGGAAACAGACCAAGAACGTAATGAGAACCATGAAGAACACTAGAAGGCAGGAAAATTGAAAACAAATTCTAAGAGTGAGGGATGGATCAGCAAAGGAAACTTTGTAACAGGAATTTGAAAACGTGTAGGACTTTTATGTGCAGAGGAGAAAGAGATGAGAATGTCCAGAAATGAAGGGGGAGGATGAGAGGAATAAATGAGGGCAGAAAATACAGAGTATGAATCCTACAGACTGAAACATAAGGCCCATCTTGGAGGTGGCTACCGTGTGCAGAGAAGAGAAGAAACCTGCCAGTGAGTCAGAGCCATGAGATGTGACAGGAGCCAGCGCAGGTTTGGAAACGGGTGAGGGACCCAGAGAAAGAGTGGTGTTAAAGAGAGAAGCCTCTGGCCTGAGGATGGAGAAGAGGAGGGAGGAAATGAAATCAAGAGACCTAGCATGAAGGCTAATGCTGTAATCTGGGTGTGAGGTGACAGGGAGGAAGCAAAAGCCTGCTAATGGTGACAGAATGCAGTAGGCACTTTGAATCCGCCATCGCCAAGACAGACGGGAGCTGGGTTGCAGTCAGTGTAAACACCAGGGGTAGAATCAGACGCAGGACCCAGGTTAGTATCCAGCAGAGAGGAGATCTCCTTCCATCTGTGCCTCAGGCCCCAAAGGAAAAAGAAGGAAAAGCATGGGTCACAAAAGCCCTCCCCTCACTGGTACCCCGGGCCGGTGCTCATGTGATTGACTGTCTTTAGTCAGCGATCTTAATCCAACATCTACCTGTGTGTAGCTTAAAAGAACAAAATTTACACGTGTACCGTATGCCTAAGAAAGCCTTGGGCTTTTTTTTTTCTCACCATAATAACAAGAAACTGGGAAGACAGAAATAAGCTCAATTCTTATTGTCTGTTCTCACACTGAACACCTATGCAACTGTGAGCAAGTAACTTCTGAGTCTCGGTTTATGTGTACTGTTCCCTGACTTTCGGCATCACTGTGAAAATTCAAGGGAAAAAACATGTATCTTGAACCTGCGAACCTAGTGTCAAGTGCATATAACCATAAATTGTTTCTAACAATTATACACAAAATGCTTTTGAAGATTGGGTCAACGGTTCTCTAAACCACTATATTTTCCTTCCCCTGAAGGCTCATTTATAACAACAGCCCCTATGACCACCACACACATGCAATTGGTTTCTGTTACCTTAATGTAATGGAATTGAGATCATATCCTTTTATCAAGTAAACTCCCTCTCTCCAAGAGTGGCACTACCAAGTACAACCACTCTCCAGGACAGTTTGATGAAACAGTTTGCTGTAATTAGTTTTCCCAGGGGAAAAATGAATACAAGCATCTCATCAGGTGTTAGGGCTCAGCAGCTTCTCCAGCTGATTCAAATCCCATTATTTATTTTGTACATCTGGATGGTAAATGGAAGTATCTATAGCATCGGTTTCTCCAGGCTGTCTTCAAACAGGTTTAATAGAGGATTAGGAGTTTAAATAGGTTTCCGACTGTTAAAAGTAGTTTTCTCATTTTTCATGTTGACATTCTCAAAACCAATTTATCTTCTTGACCCTCTGGCTTGCTGCTTCCTCTGGAGTGGGAGGCTGGCTCCAACCGGAAGGACGAAGAGACTGCATGCCACTCTGTGATCTCCAGAACACTGACCCACTGGATACTTATGAAATACCTACTACATACACAGCGCTGGGATAGGAACTAAAGAAAATTCAAAGACAGGGGTGTTGTCATTTTGTTGGGAGAAAAGTTCCATGTGAAATATTGAGCTTCATTATAAGAAAGTAATGGGAGAGATAAGAATATGGAAGTTAACCAAAGGAGAAAAACGTGAAAACCTAAAAAAGTGGTTCTCAACCCTGGCTCCCCATTTCAGTCACCCAGAAAGTTCTTAAAACTCCCCATACCCAGGCCATACTCCAAACCAATTAAATCAGGATTTCCAGCATGGGACTTTTCCATAAATATATATGTTTTATATCTCCCAAGATGGTTCCAATGTGGAGCCAAGATAAAGAACTAATGCAGAACAAAGATAAAAGTTTCCCTGAAGGTCTGGAGTTGCGACCATTAAGTGAGGTGTGGGCGGGGAGGAGTGAAGAACAATGCTGATTCTGAATACTAAATGTATTTTATTATTCTGACAGTGAAAAATTATTCCCTATAGAACAAGAAGTACAGGTGGCTTCTTGGGTTGAAGAGCCCTGCAGAAAACACCTGGATTCCCATGCTTACAGAGTTAAGGCTGATACCATGTTAATAAATAGATTTCTAGGGGCGCCTGGGTGGCACAGCGGTTGAGCGTCTGCCTTCGGCTCAGGGCGTGATCCCGGCGTTATGGGATCGAGCCCCACATCAGGCTCTTCCACTATGAGCCTGCTTCTTCCTCTCCCACTCCCCCTGCTTGTGTTCCCTCTCTCGCTGGCTGTCTATCTCTGTCGAATAAATAAATAAAATCTTTAAAAAAAAATAGATTTCTAATGCAACATCCACAATTGGCTATGCACCTATGGAACTTAACCATTCCCAGTATTCCAAAAGTTGTCTTCAGGGAGATATGCTGCTGGGGATTCAGTACACCTGTGACCATCTGAACAGGAGCAAAGAAAAAACCTCATGGTAGTTTAATAGATGCAGGGAAGGGAAGGTATAAGGGCTCATCCCCATGGTAGAAGATGCTTATTATGAGACTGAGGAGAATTAGAGGGATGCTCGTGTCACAGGAATTCATCTGCCCATCAACGCCTCCTACCTTCTCTTCTCTGCTACCGAAAATGCCACCACTCAGAGTGTTCCTCTTCTCTTGGTATACCCACAGAAAAAGGCACGGATGGTTATAACTGGAAAACAATTTGGCAGTAACTGATGAAGTTAAAGGCACATATTGTATGATTTAACAATTTCACTAAAACACACACACTAGAAATAAATACAGTAGCAATATTCTGAGTAGACACTCTATGTTATATGTGATAGTAAAGAATGCGGTGGTGAGTTTCCACTCTTTGAGATGAGATAAGTAACACAGTATATTTGTACATGGAATAATATGTAGCTCTTATAATACATAACAGATAAATAGATAATATGGATAAATTTCAAAAAACAAAGTTTTGAATGAAAAAGGCAAGTAGCAAAATGATATATGTGATGTATACTATTTAAGTTTTAAAAACATACAAAGTAACAACAATCTAAATGTTTATCACTTAATATATACATAGCAAATGCACAAAATATTTTATAGCAAGAGAGAAAAATGTAATTAGGCTGAATACAAAGAGAGCTCTAATTATAACTTCAAGATACTGGTTCTTAAAAGACTAATCTGCAGCAAATTCAATAAAATGTTAATCACTATCACATCTGGAAGATGGGTATGTACTTAACTGTACACATTTAATATTTAATAGTAAATAAATGATTAGGGAAAGTCTCAGTGTAATTTCCAGACAGTCCCTCAAACCAGCAATCCAAAACTAACAAATAATATTTCCTACATGCTGCCTGCTGCCAATTGCACGTTCAACACATTTTGTACCGCACTTTGGGTGCTCTTGCTAATCTGGCATTGTGAGTACAATTGGACGGATGCCATAAAGCACATTTCACAGTTCAAGAAAATGAAGTTCATGGAAGGCCAAGGACTTGCTCTAGGTCTGGTAGCTGGGAACCAAAAGGTATCTTCTGACTATTCCTCTTTCCAAAAAGTTCCTTAGGAGACTGCTGCTGGGCCATGTGGAATGCCTTTTTACATAGAAACAGTATTATCAGTGGTGAGGTTTCTGGGGAAGTCCATTAACCTCTGGCTTAGAGAGAAGGGCAGTGACCACCAGGCGCAGTGTTCTCCAGAGCGTGGATGCTCACTGGTTGACTTTACGGCATGTGGGTAGGGAGTTAGACAGCCTCTGACTCCCACTATGAGAGTCATTCTTTCTCAATTTACATTTAAGTTTTCTGATCATTTGTAAGAGAAAGTATTAGTTTATTACATATATGTTCTTAACACCTTCTAAGGATTGCCAAGTTATCTTTCTGACTAAGAGGGCTTAGGTCTCAGACTCTGAATTTCAGCAGGCAGCAGTGTTCAGGTTGAAATTAGCAATAAGGTTCTGCTTCCTGTGTTTATTTTTATCATTTTCTGATTTTGGCAAGACATACTTGTTTTCCATCATGGTAGCAAATAGGTGGGTTTTTTTTAATTAATGTTTTTTTAAAGTATGTCAATTTAAAGAAAAATAGTAATAGCACACAAGTGGTACATAACAAAAATGTTTAAGTAGTACTTGAAGGTTGAACATCACCGCCCTAAGTAACGTACATCCTCTTTGTTTGGCCTCTTCTAGGTTCGCTGTCTGTACTTCACTCCCATCCCTGAGTTCTCCCTTCCTCAATACCAAGGGCCTTCCAGCACATGGATGTTGAGGGATGACAGTCTACCAGCAGCCAGCACTACCCTAAAAATACTCAATTACTTGTCTCCTTTCCCTCCTTCTTGACCTCCAAATCCCCATCTAAATCTCTAATTTCTTCAGTGGAGTTGGACTATTTCATAAGTAGGTGTGAATTTAATCACTCATTAATTCATTCATCTATTTATTCAAATAAATAACTTTTGAGCCCCCCCACAGGTCTGTTGGGTATAATGACACAAGCTTAAACTTCCTGACAAATGGGAAACACTGAATGAAAAGCTGATTAGTTAAGTAAGACTAGTCTGTATGTGCTGTTAATAGATGTTTGAGCAAAGTACTGTGGAGGAAGTAACTCTGCTTATTATGGAAAGGAAAAGAGTAGGGATGTTACAGGAGAGGCAATATTTGAGCCAGGTTGTGAAAGGAGTTTGTCAAGCAAAGATTAGAAAACTTAAGTTGAACAGTAGGCACAGCATATGCAAAGGTTTTCAGAATTCTGCGCTTTGAAAGGGTTCAACATGCTTAAGGAATAAAGAGGAATTCACTGTGTAAGGACCAGAAAATGAATGGGAGGGGGCAGAAGCTCGGCATGAGGCTTGAGTGCAAGACCAGGCAGGTGGAGAACCTCAGTGGTCCTGCTTCTTAAGGCAATGGGCAGCCCTTGCAAGTTTTTGAAGAAGTAAGTTGCATCGTCTGACCTGTGCTGTGGAAAGATAACAAGGTGGATCAGAAACATGAGTGATTGGAGATAGAAGTACCGGTGAAATAGTTGGACTGTCCATGACTTTTCCACAACACAGCTCTCCGACAGAGATCAAGGGAGCATTAGGGCTCATTTAAATTGACAACACATTTTGTTCTTCCCAGTGCACTTCCATATGCCAAATCTGTGCGATGGTCAAAATCCCTTTGGTGCTGCAAGAGCAGGAACAGCCTTCATGGCTGAAATTCATGAGATGGCCAGCGACAGGTTCTTCGCCCATGTGCTCTCTCTTGATCCATTCTCCACTCTTCTCTGTCTTGCTCTGTGCCAAGGGAACAGACCTCCACAAGTCTGTATCACCTGGACTTCACTGGGGCCTGGCTTTCATTTGACTTCTGTCTGTAAGAGGCCCAGCCGGAAGATCCGAGAGGAGGAAAAGAGAGCCTAGGTATTTATTCTCCTGACTCTCAGACTGTCTGTGGTTTGGCAGCAGCTGCATTCCCCTCCCTGCTGAATGGCCCCTCTTCAGTGGCTATAACTCCCCACAGATTCCAAGAACAGCTCCTTACAGGTCATGCTTAAAATGTGCTTGGAGCTTGTTTTAATCAGAGATTATAAGACATGTGGATGTGAAAATAAATGTCACGAGAGAAGTTTATACTCACAGATCCCTAGAAACAGAAGGCAATGCACGCCACACAGGGCCACGTGGGGAAAGAACCTGAATAGGTCAGCAGGCAGAGAGTGAAGGCAGAGGATGGCCCAGAAACTTTACTGGGGTTTTCACAGAAAGTTGACGTGAGGTGAGGTAGGCATGCTGAGTAAATTTAGGATTGGAGAGCTTGAGTAATTTCAACATGCTCTGGGCTCTAGGGGTGGTACTTAGTTGTTATGACCTGGTCCTGGAAGGGGATGGATGTCATGGAGGGGAAATATTAGCTTAGTAAGTAGAAATTTAAGTTGATGGTTGTGTAAAAGCTCTGGATTGGTTTGTTTGCATACTAAAGGCAGGAGAGTCTATTGCTATCTCTAGAAATTAGCCCTGGGAGGTGCAGTCTCTCCAGGACCAAGGCCCCAGATGCCAGAACATCAAGAATACAGAAAATAAGAAAATGTAGTCAGTACACCTGTGTCTCTTAAGGTCTCTGTGTGGCACTAATTTCCCGTTAGTCCTGAGGTATGTCACCATCTGCCCATCTCTTGTAGGTTCCCTTAACCCTGTGCACACATCTATAAAGAGTCCTTGCATTGAACTCCTGAGTTAGCCTTTCAGGTGGGCTCTCTGTTTCCCACCAGGACCCTGACTACAACTGCTAATCTCCACTGCACTTTGGGCCACATAAATACTATCATGTCACTTATATTTCTCAGATCATCAAATTGTTCTCATTGCAATACTGCTGTTTTTTGACATGACACAGCAATGTTTTCATTTAGGATGCTAATCCCATTCTGTTTACTAAAGTTAGTTTTAAAAAATACAATCAGCCATAACTAATTTTCCAGTATTTTCAGTGTAGTGCCGTGGTCTTATTTTTTTTTAAGATTTTATTTATTTATTTGAGAGAGAAAGAGAGATAGAGAGAGAGAGCATGAGCTGGGGGGAGACTGGGAGAGAGAGCATGAGCTGGGAGAGAGACCCCCCACTGAGTAGGGATTCCCCATATGGGGACTCAATCCCAGGACCCTGGGACCATAACCTGACCAAAGGCAGATGTTTAACCGGCTGAGCCACCCAGGTGCCCCCCTTGGCCTTATTTTTAAACATCCCAAGAGTCAACAATATAATAAAAACTAATGTTCTATAATTGAAAATTTGAAGCTTTTTTTTCCTTCCTGGAAATTCTGTCAAATGTTTTATTGACAGTTCTGATTCCAATCAGAAAGGAGAATAATCATCTCTGTTCCACCCCATGCTAGAAGGGTAGGAGCTTCCAGGTGGAAATAAGCCTCTGAGGACCCCCAAGGCCATGTCTTTCCCCTTCCCTCACCAAACTTCAGCCTCATGAGGCTTGTTTCAGTGTCCCAGATAGGCTAATCTCTGTTTCAGCTTCGGAATGAGCTAGTTCTTCTGCCTGGAATGCTCTTCATCCAAGTTCTCAATCCCCTCACTCAGTAACTCGTACTTACTCTTCAGTTTTCCACTTGAACATCATTTTCTCAGATAGGACGCTGACTAAATCACACGTCCTGCTCGATTGGTCTGTTCTTTTCCTTCCTCACACTGCTCCTAAGTTCTAACTTCAGTCTACTCATGTAGTTATTTGAGTGATCACTGTTTCCCCCACAAGAGCATGAGCTCACAAGGCAGAAACCACCATCTGTTGTCCTACCACTGCTTCCATGGGCTCAACACAGGGGGCAAAGGCTGAGTTCCCAGTGAATAGAAGCTGAATGGATGTTGGAGCATTAACAGTTCCCTTCAACGATGGCTCTCTGTTTTACCAGCTACATGACAATATTTGTTTGGAGATAAAATCCTTTTGTTTATGGATCTCTCTTTATACTGAAAGATATATTAGTTAACCAAAGATTATGACCTTGAGTAAGTTGCTTAATTTCTCTGGGCCCATTTTGGGAAATGGGGTAATATCTGGCTTTTTTATATTTCTCTTACGATTGTGGTAAAGGTCAAATGCCATGATAGATGCATAACCACTCCATAAATGTAATTGGATGCAGTAATTATTTTTAATTATCTAGACAATGAAGTCTACTATTTATCTCCAAAACTCAGCCTGCTATTCCTAGGAGCCCATGAGATGAACTTCCAATTCAAGCACCTTCAGAATGTGAAAGAGCTTCCATCCTCATGGATTTATTTATTGATTCATTTACTAAGCACCTCCTATGGGACAGTCTCTGTGAGAAATGTTGAGACTATAAGTTAAAGGCTCACGGTTTTTGGAATTTTGAGAGGGAGCACAGGTTAGTGTTCTAAAGTCCTCCAGACGCTAGACAGGGGGCAACAGTGGGGTCCTGTGTTTACATACTCTTATAAAATGTATGTGAAGAGACCTTTTAATGATGAAACTATTTGCAGAGTTATGGGCAGGATTAAGAACATCTACAAGGAATGTTGAGGGACCCAGGACTAGCAACAGTTACCATTGTAGGTCTAGAGGATCAAGGGGAGGAAACAGTATTACTGAAGCCCAGTTGAGAGCTAGATCCATGGAAGAAGGGCCAACTGACAAAAGCTATGGTTGTAGAGGGAGGACACTGTAGTTAAAACTTCACTGCAGCATGAAGGGAGCCAGAGGAAGAAATACCCTAATGCCTTCTTCTTTTCCCTCTTGGATCTCCTCATAGACCTCCCATTGACCAACCCAAGTGGCAGCCAGAGAACAAGGGAGTTAGGTGATACCATTCATAGATGTTGGTATCTTAGGGGATGGAACAGAGCACAAAGGTGCAGAGAATAGTGGGGATAGATGAAAAGAATAGTCTGGGGGACCCCCTACCAGAGTCTGCAGTGGGAGGCTCAGTTCCCAGAAGAGGGGCAGAGTATAAATTTTCCTGGGCTTAGGAAGAAATACTTTGATTTTGAAACGTTGAACTGTAGGCTGACATGCAGCAACCAGAGAAAAGAAATGCTGCTGAGTACAATGGGAAAGCTGGCACATGCCAGAGGCTGGTCAAGGATAACATCACTGGATCAGGGTACGATCTCACCAAGCACAGAGAAGTATTGATGGTTCTCCTCAGATTTCTTCATTCTCATGACCAACCTAATAGCACATTACAATAGGAACCAAACCATATTAAGTTTTTTAGGCTGCATTCTCCTAGCAATGGTTAGGTGGAAGGTATGAGGTTGAATATAGGCCAAAGTATTTAGTGTATTTGTTAGAATTCCAGGACAAATCCATTTCCCAATAGCTAGTCTCCATAGCAGAGCATGACATTTAGCCAGTTTCCAGACTGTGTGCCTTGTAGATTTGGCCATGCCCTGGGAGGCAGAGGAGAGTGGAAGAAAGTATGCACGTAGGATCAGGGTGAGGGGTAGGCTTCCATGTAAGACTTCGTGTTAACAAAGCACTACAATGACACTTGTTTAGAGAGCAAGTCATCAAAGATGGTTCTACTATCACCTCTTCCACTAGAAATTCTGTAACCACAGGTGACTCACTTTACTTCTTTGTGCTGCTCATATTTCAGTTAGAAAGGGAGAGTATTGAACAGCTATAAAAAAACACTTTTTAAATGTAACAGCCTTACCTGAAGATGAAGCATTATTGTCAACATTAGCACCATCAACGTCATCATCATTACCATCACCACTGACTCAATTTGGCATTTAAGACTTACTTTGCTTTGGCTGCCCTTCCTAATTTCACTATTTCATTTTCCATTACTTCCTTATCCAGAACTTTGGTTTCCATGTACGTAACTATAGGTCATTTACAGATCCACTTTCATATCTATTTGCTGGCTTATCTAAGTTCGTCGCTAGACTGCAGTACCCGGAACTCTGCCGGTTTTGTTCACTTCTGGATACCCAGTTTCATAATGCCAAGAACAGAGTAGATGCTAAGCAAGTATTTGCTGAATAAACGAGTAAACAAGGGAATCTAGTATGGTCTGTGAGTGGGTGATTTATAGCGAATCTCTAGGTTAGCGATCTTAGAAATCAAACCACAAGAAACTTAATTGAATTTCTGATGCTCTGAATGGCACTTTGATATTTTGAAAGACCTTCGATCTTCAAAATAAATAACCACAACTGCCAGCACTAATATTTAGGGTCTCCTAACTGGTTTCCCAGTATCCAGTCCTCTCCTCTGCCACTAGAGATGATCCCCTAAGTGAAAAAGTTGTCTATGCCAGTCCCCTTTTTAAAATCCTATGTTCCAGGCGTTTATTTACTTATTTATTATTTTTTTTATTACTCAGAGAGAAAAGAAAAAAAGAAGAGAAGAGAAAAGAAAAAAGAAAAGCAAGCAAAGGAGAGATAGTTTTTTAAAGTGTTAGAGATACGTGGATGACAGACTGTCAGACTAACCAGCTTAATCAGACAGTGTCATTGAGGTAAAACTTTAGGAAAGAAGCCATGAAATGAACGAGTACATCCAGACAAGGCCATAGGAGGTTAGCTCTCCTGGCAGATAGGCCAGCTGACAGAACCGTAGCCTAATGCCACAATGCATGGGAGGGATCCCAGAAGGTATTTTTCATGAAGGACCATCACGTCTGGAATTTTCAAAACTCTTGAATGGGAAGTAATTCATATATCTGGCAGTCAGCTTACAGAGAAGTCTTTGTGTTTTGCAATGTTTGAATAAATGAATTAGTGAATAAAATGCTGGCTGTGGTAAAGAAAATGCGAACAGAGGTTAAAGGGCTCATCAGAAGTAATTCAAAAGCCAGATCTAAAAATAGAAATCAAAAGGGCAAAGAAGTAAGAAATTGTGTGGGGAAAGGGGTAAAATAAATGTGAAGACAGAAATCCTCATTTTAGATGATTCACTTACCAGTGGAGTGACCTTGGATATTTGGAAGTTGGGTTTCTCTTCTGCACACTAGTGAAGGTGATCCCATGTTCCTACCATGCACTGTCCTGGTCATTTGAGGAAATGATGAGATAATGTATGTAAAAGCCCTTTGTAAACACTTATCATTGTACCTTTTGAACCGCTTTATTGAAATATCATTTACATATACAATTGACCTATTTAAAGTATACAGTGTAATGATTTTAGGATATGCACAGAGTTTTACAACCATCATCATGAACAATTTTAGATTTTCATCACCCCCAAAAATGCCCTACAACTGTTAGCAGTCATTCTCCCATTCTCCTCCACCAGCCTCCCCTACCCACCCACACAAACCCCAATCCTACCACCCTAGCCCCAGGCAACCACTAATCTACTTTCTGTCTCTGGAGATTTTTTTCATTCTGAACATTTCATATAAATGAGTTCATACAATATGTGGTCTTTTGTGACTGGCTCCTTTCACTTAGCATTGTTTCCAAGCCTCATCCATGTTCTAGCATGTATTAGTACTTCATTCTTATCTAATGTATTATCTAAGAATATCCGTTCCAGGGATGTACCACATTTTCTTTAGCCATTCATGAGGTGATGGACATTTGGGTCATTAGTACTTTGTGCTGTTATGAACAAAGCTGCTGTGAATACCTGTGTACAAGGTTTTGTGTGGACTTATGTTTTAATTTCTCTTGAGTGCATAACCATGGTGGGGAGAAGGTGAGTGGACAACAGAAGACTTCATAGAGAAAGCAGCATTTGAGATGACCCTTAAAACAGAAGTATAAGCTTGTCTGGGAAGGAGGGAAAGAGAAGAAGATGAAGCATTCCAAATAGACATAACAGAGGTGTGAAAGCAAAGAAACAGGTCTGAAAACAGTCCTATATCACTTGGATACTGTGGCTAAGCTCTGCGTGAATTCTGTGATTTCTTAAACTTACCATGTTTCTAAACTAATTTGATACACATTCCTCCCCAAAACTGTTCCTTCCAGTGTGTTCTCCTCATGAATGGTATCTTCATCTTCCAATAGCCTAACAGACCATGATTTGCCTTTTCATTTACCATAAGATCCCCAAATTGAGCAAGTTTCCCCTTACTTTTATCTATCAAGTCTCTTCCTCCTTTCCATAGTCTCTATGGTTATGAATTCAGCTCCAGGTTTCATCATTCCTTGTATGAATTCCTCCATTAGTTTTCTAACTTGACTCTGCCCAGAATCTGTGCCATATCCAGTCTGCCTTCTACAAAGCAGCCTGAGTAAACTTTCAGAAATAAAAACCTAGTATATTAACCCCTCTGCTTAAAACCTTTCCAGGCCCCACCCCAGTTTTTAGCAGAAGTAGCCATTCAACTCCCTGCAACCAGAGCATCTTTTTCAACTACTCTCCCATTTCCTTCTAATGGTACAAAATTACTGGAAGTTTAAGATCCAGAGCCCTTCTTACTGCTATGCCTCCAAATGGATGCCTTCCATTCTTCATCATCCAGATGGCTCTTAACTTTTCTTCCAAAAGCAACTCAGATTTCTCCATCATTAGGAACTCATTCCTGAAACTCCAGCCTAGCTAAAGATGCCTTTAGCACTTGGCCACGTTGTCGTGTAATCAGTACCTTCATTACTTGACTATCTTCCCCACTAGTATAGACAGTATACAATACAAGTCCAGTCATTTATCAAACTGAGTGTCCTCTGTCCCTAGCATAGTACCTGGGTAGAGTAGGGCATAATCGTTGAATGAATGAATAAATAAAATGTTTGAATAAATGAATGGCTCAGTCACCCCGTCATCAGTCAATCTACTACTCCCCAAGGTCTCAAGCCTTCCACTGAATCCTCTATTAGTGGAAACTTATTCTGGGACCTTTATAAGGCACTTGAGAGAGCCAGCTGAATCAAATACAATCAAATTACTAATCAATTTATTCACTTCTCTGTTCTCTAAAATTAGGAGCATGGGAATGAATATGTATGAACATGAGTAATTAAAGACACTTACTCACATAAATTATCTGGCAGGGCTCCTGGTATTATGGTTATAGGAGTAAGATGTTTCTTTTCACCTTCTGCACTGCAGAGCTGCCTCTGAAGCACCACACTCTAAAAGCAAAGCGGCTAAAGACTCCCCACTTTTATGACTTATTCATCGCCTGTTCTTTGATATTCTGCCCTAAAAACTCAGCATTCTCCAGTGGCATTGCTGGGCGGGCTAGACCTATGGGATTCGGGGAGCTGAGATGTGGTACTACTGGCTTTGAACTTTTATCACATCCCCAGGAAACTAATTGTTCCTCTCATTGGGCCTCTTTTCAAAGAATTAGTTGATGATACTTAACCAAGTTCTCCATTCCTTCGGTTCTTAAAAACAAAACAGAGGGAAAATGGATTTTTTCCCCTCCTGTTGTCAAATGGAGAAGCTGGGGTTCCTAAAAAAACTCTCAAGAAACTCACATCATGTACTCAGCCTGAATGCTGATCCTTCGCTGTTGCTCAGCAGTTCACCGTTGCTGTGGCCCCCAGACCATGGGCAACATTATGGACTAATCCATCATACTGATGGCAGAGAGTTTGGAAAGTATGTGCCCTAATGTTGGGGAAAGATATCTGGCACCTTTGTAGGAGCAATAATGTGAAAAGAACAGCTTTGAAATGAAAAGATATTTGGTTCAAATCCCTGCTCCACAACTAGTTGTATAGACTTAAGCCAACTTAATTAACTTTCTGAGTCTCTGCTTCCTAATCCATAAATCAGGAAAAATAATAAATATCACAGAAAATGATTTGAAACATTATACACGATAGCATATGTAAAACATCTAGCAAAATTCCTGGTATTTAGTGCACAATTAGTAATCGTCCCTTCCTCCCTCTATCTCAGGTAATTACTAAATTGAAGTGATCTTTGGTAAGTATTTGACTGAGTCCCCAATTCCTAGAATTAAGTGACTCAGTGAAAGAATATGATCCATTTTATATTAAAATTGAGTCCTATACAGAATACCAAAGCTTCCACATAAAAAGCATTTAAGTACTGGGGCCCCTGGGTGGCTCAGTCGGTTAAGTGTCCAATTCCTGGTTTTAGCTCAGGTCATGATCTCATGGGTGGTGGGATCCAGCCCTGCATCCGGCTCCACGCTCAGTGGGGAATCTGCTTAAAGATTCTCTCCCTCTGCCCCTCCACCCACTTGCTCTCTCTGTCTCTCTCTCTCTCTCTAAAATAAACAAATCTTAAACACACACACACACACACACACACACACACACACACACCAAAACATGTAAGTACGATTAAGCATCAGGCAGTTAGTCTACCACAGGACCCATGACATTTTCCTCCTGGGTTTGCAAATTTTCTTCAGTTCTGAGGTGAATGATGGGCAGTCTTGTAGTAGACTCAAGTTTGTATTGGTGAAGAACACTTATGACCACTGACCTCCTTAGTTATTAAGGGTTAGTAGAACTTGACATTCATATGCGAAGTAGGACATTACAAGAGTTTACCAGCAACTGTAATTCAGTATTCTGCTAAATCTTTCTTTTTTTTTTTTTTTTTTTAAGATTTTATTTATTTATTTAACAGAGATAGAGACAGCCAGTGAGAGAGGGAACACAAGCAGGGGAGTGGGAGAGGAAGAAGCAGGCTCATAGCAGAGGAGCCTGATGTGGGGCTCGAACCCAGAACGCCGGGATCACGCCCTGAGCCGAAGGCAGACGCTTAACCGCTGTGCCACCCAGGCGCCCCTCTGCTAAATCTTTCTGCTCAGCAATTCTTGGCTATCCTGTGGGGATCCTAATGTCAGTGTATGCATGAAGATCTTCAGTAATACTCTAAGACAACTGTCAGTGCTTCATCAGTGCTGTCTTCAGTAGGGCATGGTTTTCGTTTGCTGACATTCTTGCTTTTCAATTTTGGAAAGTATGAGTTTTATTTTATCATTATCAATACTATTATCATTGGGTATTTTTTTAAAATATCATGCAAATTGATATACACGTTTATCAGGATTTTTGACTGAAATTATATAATGTATATAACTGAAATAATCAGGCTTTCAGTTATATACATTAGTGCCCCCCCTTATCTGCAGGGCATGTTCCAAGATCCCCATTGGATGCCTGAAACCACAGGTAGTACTGAACCCTATATATACTGATTTTCCTGTACATACATACCTATGATAAATTTTAATTTATAAATCAGTCACAGTAAGAGATTTACACTAGTAACTAATAATAAAATGAAATAATTAGTACAACATGCTATAAAAGTTATGTGAATGTGGCCTCTCAGAGTATCTTATTGTACTGTACTTACCTTTCTTGTGAGGATGCGAGATGATAAAATGCCTATGTGACCAGATGAAGTGAGGTAAATGATGTAGGCCCTGTGACATAGCACTAGGCTACTATTAACCTTCTGACAGTACAATATGTCAGAAAAAGGATCATCTGCTTCCAGACCATGGTTGACAGTGACTGAAACCGTGGAAAATGAAACCACAGATAAGGAGGGACTACTGCATATTTTGCAAGTAAAAGATTATGCATCACCTTCCCTCCCATTGCTAGGAGACGGATACATGATTTCCCCCTAAATTTGCTTGTATAGTAACACTCTTTTAAAATTAAACAAAGGTGACTTTTCCCCTCCTTTGAAATGGAGCAAATGAAAAAGGTTTTTACTGTATTTTGCTTCTTATAAGTGAACATCTGACAAAAAAGTTTAAGAGCTGCTGGCTTCAGGTTGCCCATCCTGTTTGGAAATATCTAGGAAATTGACCAATTCATCTCCCTCTTTAGAATGACTTAATTTCTCATGGGCTCCTAATGAGTTTACTTTACTATTCAGGGAGCAATTATTCTATTCAGTGATTTACAGAATCCTGCCCTGAGAACCAGAATGAGAATAGGTTATCTATGACCAGGAACTCAGAAAGGATTCCACTCCTGCAGTATAAATCCAGTCAGATTTATGGTTCAGCAGGCGGTCATTTTGAAACCTTGCAAGAGGCATCGTGGAATTATTGGATTAGCTATGTTACCAGTATAAACTTGAGAAATTGTGGTTCCATGTCAGTCAGCTCCAGAAAAAGATTCTGTGAGGTCTAATGCCCTTTCCTGCTTCAACTCAAATGTGCCTTATGATTTTGTATATAGATGAACTAAGATAGGCAACTTCCTAGTGATGAAATCCTCCCTCTGATACCACAGAATATATTGCGTTGCCAGTGGTAAACTCCATAGTAAAGATGAAAGACCTAGAGGATACTTTTTCAAGGATTTGTCATAAAATCAAAGGCTTGGAATGAAGCATGAGAGACTATGGACTCTGAGAAACAAACTGAGGGCTTCAGAGGGGAGGGGGGTAGGGGAATGGGATAGGCTGGTGATGGGTAGTAAGGAGGGCATGTATTGTATGGTGCACTGGGCATTATATGCAACTAATGAATCATCGAACTTTACATCAGAAACCAGGGATGTACTGTATGGTGACTAACATAATATAATTTAAAAAAACATTTAAAAAAATCGAAGGCTGTTATATCGGGAAGAGCCTGAGAGTTTATTTAATCTAATTCGTTCCTTAAAAAAAAAAAAGAGTACCGTGACCCTAAGAAGTGAAGCAATCCAGCTAATAAATCATTTCCTTTAAAACAATCCAGCCACCTTTTACATTTATTGTTTGATATACAGAATACCACCCCCAAGGTCTCTACTTAACTCTTGATAATCACATGTGGTAGGCAAGACAAGTGACATAATCATTTTCTGGGCTGAGGAATGAAAGATTTAAGGTTGACCATAGGGAATAAACACAGGGCTTCTGATCATGATTCCAGGAGTTTAGCATTTTTCTGCTGCTACGTAACACTTCCCCTAGTTAGTCACAGATCAGGTCTAGGACTCCCATCTGCTAGAATTAGCCAAGAGGGAATTAGGCTGTGCTATAGAACTAAGCACCGCAACCTTTTTTTTTTTTTTTTTTTTTTTTAGGGCTTTCGATTGGTGTACCAATGTTGTAATAATTCTGCTCTATTCAAATGGAACCTGAATATGGAGAAGTAGTGAAATTCAGTCATAGCACGTAACTTTACTCTCCCGCCGGCTATAGCAAAATTAGAACCTCCTTTCCCCTCCCCACGCCCACCTCAAAAACCTAAGTCCCATCAGAGACTTGATTCATGTTTTCCATGATTAGTGATTCTTAGGAACTGGACACATGACTTCCAGAGTAGATAGACCCTTATGACTTTAGGCAAACCACTCGGCCTCTCTGGATTTCAGTTTCCTGATCTGAGAATAAAGGGACTGGGCCACATAGGCTCTAATGCTCTTCTTATAGTTTTAAGTGATTATGCTGCACCCTAGTGGTAGAATTTATGCCTACTTCCACGCGTGTCTTAGGCCCTACTTGATACATCATCTGACCTCCTGTGCCTCCCGCCTTCGGACAAACTGGTCTTGTGAGCAGTCAGTTTTGAACTAACCAATCATGGCAGTGATATAAGCTATTTGACAATTTAAGTGAAGACTTTACATAGCTTGGTCCCACCAGCCCCCATTATTTGCAGTAGTTCCTGAGAGTTGTCACTTAGGATAAAATATACTTTTCCCCTATCCTGCCAGGGCTGGCCACTTTTTTTCATTTGCTTCTTCTCAACTGAAATGTCACCTGCTCAGGGAGACCATGTTTTATACCATCCACTCAATGGAAAGCAGCCACCACATCATGTCACATCATATCTTCATTTCTCTTCAGAATACTTACCAGCATCAGACATTGTTCTCACTCATCAGGTCATTTGTTTACTGACTGTCTTCTCCCTGCAAAAGGAGAACACGATCCAGGACATCGTTAGGCATGTAATAGAGACTCAAGAAATATCTGTTGGCTGGATAGACGCATGGATATCAATACTGGATGGAATGGTAAAGATTATCCAGCCAAAACCAAAGCAATAAAAGAGCTTGTGCGAGGACTCAAAACAAATTATTGGCTGAGCAGGACAACAGCCAGGAACTTCTGATTCCCAGTCTGAGGATCTTTTCACTGTAACATAAGTTAGAAAGGAAGACAATCTGCTCAAGAGCCCTAAGAGATCTAAGGAGAGATACTCGTTGTCTATATACAGAGTAAAGTGGAAAGGGAAGGAGGGATCAGTCATAGAGATTTACAGGTAGAAGGCAAAAATCCTAGGATATTGCACTATTCACCTGCTTAAAAATAATTTTGGCATGAAATGAATGACAATTACCTTTGTTTAATTTTGTGATTTTTTTGGTCACTTTCTAAAAATCTATCATTTTAATTATTGCCACAATGGATTTTCTTCTTTCAGAGGGATAGACACTATTTTAATTTCATTATGTCAGGAACTAAATAAATTACATGGCAAGGGCCATGGACACAGAAGGGTAAAGAATTAGTATCCATAATTCAATCCACTTTCAGATTAACAGTATCCTCAGGTCTCCTCTGGGCTAACTGGGTATTTTGTATGTGTTTTTACTGTTGCATTTAGTCATGCTCTATTATAACTGTTTTGACAGTTGGTCTTCCCAGTTAATGCAACTTCATAACTAGCATTTTAGTGGGCACGATTTGCACCAGCTAGGCATTACAGTCTTTGCAGATATTATCTCCCAGGCTTGCTTCCCAACAAACCCATGTACTATAGTTATCTTGAATTTACATATGGTGAAAGTGATAATGAGGTTGCTTGTATGAGTCTCCTGCTTCAGGCTCATTACAAAACCTCTTGACTTCTTCACTAAACTACACTCTCTCCTATTTGATGGAGAGTTCAGACGAGGCTTTTATCTGATGTGCCTTTCATCCACCCAGTATATACGGCAGAGCCTGGCACGTTGTAGGAATTCAGTACTTACTCATTGAATTCAGTTACACCAGTTCTAACTTGTGTTTCCAGCGTTCTCTTCTGCTTCTCCTCTACGTATATTCTTCAGGATGACCTGTAACTGCTCAAATATCATGTTTCTGCCCCTCTCCCTGCCATTACTAATACTCAGTCATTCAGTCACTAATACTAAATCACTCATCTAGAATTCATTCATCCCTGAATGAATGTCATAGGGACAAAACCTGGGAGGCTAGATTGTGAAATACATTGTTGGGCTTGGTTCTGTCCATGGTGGGGGTGGGTTTAACCATAATCCCTGAGCTTCCAGGGCTATGAAACCCTGGGTGCTTGGAAACCTTTAGTGAATTCAGCTTGTCTATTAAGTGACAGGGAATGATACAGGGTGAGATGCATGTTTTATTTATGTCATGATCATTCTTTCCAAGATGACAGTCATAAGGACCAGAATGACATGCCATATTTCAAAAACATGGAGGTTTTGCTATAATAGAAAAATCCCTGTGTTTAAATGATAAGATCTGCATTCTGATTCTCAGTCATAATCTTAACATTGCCTGCCTTCACTAATGCCCTCCATTCTCAGTTGTGTCATCTGCTAAGCAAAAGGATCATATGCTCCCCGGTGGACAGGATTACATTCTCCATGTGAAAGGAGCTAATATGTTTGTGTAAGCAAACATATATGGAAAGTATAAAACTCACCAGTTATTAAAGAAGCACCAATTATAAAACATGTGTATCAGTATGTATACACAGTGGTTATATAAAGTATATATATGTGTGTGCATAAATATCATGTGTTTATATATATATATATATGTATATATATATGTTATATATACAATGTATTTACATACAAGGTATCATTTATTGTCAAGTAAATTTTAAAAGGAGAAAAATTCTCAATTTTACAAAGATTGATTATACTTATACTCTTATAATAGCTAGGGGCGATGTAAACTGACATATGATTATAAAAATTAATTTGTCAACATAATTCTAAGGAAGTATATTGTGTGTATGAGGATATTCCCTAAAGAGGAAAACACAAGAAATGATCTGCGCAATATATTAAAAAGGGTGATGTTAATTTGGCACATCACTTAACATGGAATGTTATTCAGTAATTGAAATCACAATTCTATACCACACAGAAGACTGTATAGTATGTAGAAACTCTAGATCTAGTAATGTCAAATTTTTTTAAAGTAGGAAAAAATCATAACTACCTATGAAATTAGGTAAAATAGATGTATTAGGGCAGGCCACATGCTATAAAAAATAATCTCCAAATCTCGGTAGCTGAAACTAATAAAGCTTAATTTCTCACTCACATCACAGTCTAATTTAGGTCATTGGGCAGTGGTGGGTGGTTGGTCTCTACTCCACACAGTTATTTGGGGACCCAGGATCCTTCCCACCAGCGCTTCCATCACCTTTCGGTTGCCTCATCCTCTGTATCCTCCTTAAATGTGAAAGGCAGATGGAGGAAATGAGAGGTGGAGAAGGCTGACCTGCCCTTAACTGTCTCCACCTGAAGGTGACAAACGGCTTCTGCTCAAGGCCATTGGCAGGAACAAGTCACATGGTCCCTGACGGAACCTAGATGAAGGGTGCTGGAAGATGTAATGTGAGTGAGTGCTCAGAAGGAAAAGAAGGTAGGTCTGTTGAACATCTGGTCAGTCTGTGCCACAATATGTGTATGAGCGGATAGTAAGAGGATGTAAAAATGGAAAGAGTAGGTTTACTTGGAGGTAGAGTTACTTGCTCAGTAAATGGTTTATTTACTTAGGAGATAGGCAGTTTTTCTTTGTTATTTATATTATGTTGTATGTAAGAGACACAAATATACAAAATAAAAATCAGCTTAAAATACTGGAGTTAGCTTAAATAATATTTAAGACTAATTCCGCCTCTAATATCCAGTGGCTAATAATCGCAGCATATTGAGATTTTATCATCCAGATCCATTTCTGTCCGTACCTGTTCATGTCTTCTAAGAACCTAGACCTCAAGAAATATGGTCTAAATTTCGCACTCCATTTGATGGGAGATCTGAAGCATGGACACTCATTAATAGGATAGAAAATTTTAATTAAGCTCCATATGCAATTATAACTTTGCTGGTTATTAACACTGATGAGAAAAATTACACAGCTATGATCACTGGCAGAGCTATTAATGGGTTTCTTGATGACATAACATTTGTTTAATGGAAGCGTTTCCTTTTATGTACAAGTGCCATTTGAGGGCAATTTGTCACTGTTATTAATTTAAGATCATTTGATCTGTCACTCAATACCAGGTTCAATTAAGAGGGAGAGTATAGCATAAGCCTCCACTGAGTATCCCTGCCAGGCGGAGAGGTTTAATAACAAAAAGAAAATTGGGACAAACATCAAAGTCTCTTTAAAGGGTCAGGCCCCTTAGAAGACGCAAACGACCATAAGTGCTGTACAAAGAGAAAATTGATTTTTTTTTCCTTCCAGAAAGATTAAAGCTGTTTATGCAGCTTGGGCTATTAGTGATAAAATTCTTTGCATGGAAATTAAGGTGATCATTTCTTTCTTATAATGAAATAATGAAAGTCGCTTTTGGGAGAGCCAAGCCCAGCCTTGAATGTTCCTCATATACATGCTGCTACGGGGCCTTGATCAAATGAACACATAGGAAACATTCACTTTTAAATAAATTGGATAGTGCAAAAGTGATTGTATTCATTTGCTAGGACTGCCATAACAAAACACCACAGACTAGGTAGCTGAAACAACAGAAATTCGTGCTTTCATAGTTCTGGGTGCTGGAAGTTCAAGACCAAGGGATCTGTAGGTTTGGTTTCTCCTGAAGCTAATCTCCTTCTCTCCAAAAGGCCAGATGGCTGCCTTTGGCTGTGACCTCACATTGACACATGCACCCCATGTTCTTATTAAGGACACCAGTCATATTGAATTAGAGCCCCACCCATATGACCTTATTTAACCTTAGTTACCTCTTTAATGGCCCTATTTCCATGTACAGTCATATTGGAGGTTAGCAGCATATGGGGGAGACACAATTTAGTCCATATCAGTCATCATATTAACCTTTTAATTCCAAACACAGATGAAATGAAAGAGATTTCCAAACTCCAGGCCTCCAGCTCACTCTGAATCTAGAAAGACGGGCAGAATAAATACACCTGCCCTCTCCTGCAAGGAAGTGTGTCCTCTTATATGATTGCTTGCCTACCATACTTTTCCACCTCATACCTTCCTTCAAAGCCTTAACATTATCCCCAATTTGCAGTTGAAAAGATCTAGGAGGGAGATTTGCTAACCTCTCCAAGGACACACAGCCACCAATTTTAGTTTCAAATTCTCTCCAATACGGTAGTCTTGTTTGAAAGAATTTAGGAGTATGGTAGAAGCAAAGAAGCCCCCGAGAGCAGGGTGCCTGGGTGGCACAGTCATTAAGTGTCTGCCTTTGGCTCGGGTCATGATCCCAGGGTCCTGGGATTGAGCCCTGCATCAGGCTCCCTGCTCCGCAGGAAGCCTGCTTCTCCCTCTCCCACTCCCCTTGCTTGTGTTCCCTCTTTCACTGTCTCTCTCTCTCTGTCAAATAAATAAATAAAATCTTAAAAAAAAAAAAAAAAAAAAAAAACAACCACGAAGCACCCAGGAGATAGAGAGGGTGGGCTTGAATGCTAGCTATATGTGCCCTGTGGTCATGTTCCTGCCTGAGGAGATGGCAAAACAATTCCCAGATGAAAGGTGGGAGTCTAGAGTGGCAGACTGGTGGACGCTGATGCAATTAGCCAGACTCTTGCCACAAGAGGAATGCAGATGTCAGAGCAAGTGCAGGAATCCGATATCAGACATGTTGAGTGAGGTACCCATGGCTGAACCAGAAAGAAGTGCTTGTGTCAGAGAATTAAAGAGGAACACAATGAGCTGTGTGCATCATTTGGTACAGGGGAGGAAAATTTGTCCTCTTCCCACCATAGACGCTTGGTTGGGATCTATAATAAAGGATTACCAAGAGAAAAACAAACAAGTTTGATAGCATGTATATTTCATATATACTTGGGAGAAACTCAGAGAAGAGTAACTCAAAGAGGCAGCTTAGAATTCAGGCTTATATAGCATCTTCAACAAAAAACAACAAATCTGCAGAGGAATGAAAAAACACAGGAAAGAGTTTCTAGGCTTTCAAGGAGGGCAAACTGTAGGAAGGTCAATATGTGGGCTGATAAAGGCTGGTTACTGAAGTTCATTATGTAGATTCCTCTGTTTCCCATCTCTAGATGGATATGAGTCCAAAGTTGTCTCCTCTGGTAATTAACTTTGTCCTTCCTAGTGGAGAAAGGAGGAGGGACACCTTGAAAATGTATGCCCCATATTTAGGCAAATGGAGGGCAGGGAGCTCTCCTTGAACCTACTTCTTCTCAATGGCCTTCAGATCAACACATTCCTTATGCAGTATTGGTGTATTTTGCAGTGACATATTATAGTTTCCTTCAATTGATAGGGATCTAGAAGTTGGAGACAGGATAGAAATAATCACAGAGGAAAGTAAAGAGGGTAAGGAAGAGGGGGCAGTATACTGAGAAAAGATATTTTGTTTGTACCTCCTCCTACCTTTCATGAGAGGTGATATGGCCTATATGTAAGAATAAGTGTCAGATGCAGACCGCCTGGGGCCGAGTTTTGGTAAACGAGTTAATCCATGTAATGCATTTAGAAGAGTACCTGGCACACAGTGGTTCATAAATGCAGGCTATTATGATGATAACAGCACCTCTGCACATGAGACTGGCAGGGTGCCATCACTGTCCATTACATTCATGAGGAAACAGGTGCAGAGAACTTAGCCGCTGGGCCAGTCACATAGTTTATGAGTGAGAAAGCAAGAAATCAATTATAAACTTAGGGTTACAATCCCAAGTTACCTTGAGATATATTAAATAGCTACCCAGTACAGAGTTTGGGATATGCCTATCAAGCCTTCTATTGCAATTATCTGAACCATTATTTTCCTATTATATATTTCCAGACAGTATCACACTTAAGACCCAGGCCAGCAGGATTCAGCTGTGTCCCCTCCAGGCACTCCCGTGCTTTGGAGCATCTTCCGCTATATTTCCTAAGTCCCCTTCTGGTGACTGACACCATGAGGGCCAGATCAGGGCAGCTAGATTGGGGACATTGGGTCGGATGGACTCCATCTGAACTCCAGTTCCCTTCTGGACCAGAGTGTTCCCACTCTCCAAGGTAGTTTTCCTTTAATGGAATTGCACAAGACTGACCTGCAAGAATGGAGCTGCCATGCTGATTTGGGGTGACTCAAAGTGTTTATCCAGACAGAAACCCCACAGAAAATATTTGCTCAGCTCCATACACCCCAGAGGCAGCCATGGCTCTAATGATCAAAACTATACATTTTACATTTAAATGAGTAAACATTTTCACTGGAGCTATTGATCACTGCATTTTCCTAAGTCTGCATGTTTCATTTACATAAGTCAAACAAAGCAATCCAATAAACATTACGCATATTCAGAAGCAAGGTCATAGTGCCATGCAGAAACAGCAATAGTAGGTACTCTGGTGGGTACAAAAAGATACTCACGAGCCTCATAAAACATATTCCTGTATCTCATGACCTCCCGGGCCAGTGAGGTAGACAAGTAAAGACTGTCTGGTTTGATATCCCATATCTGTATCCACTTAATCTTTTGTTTTAAAGATTAATTTATTTATTTTGAGAGAGAGAGAGAGCGAGCATGAGTGGGGGAGGGGCAGAGGGAGAGAGAATCTCAAGCAGACTCCCAGGTGAGCACAGAGCCCGATGTAAGGCTCAATCTCACAGACCTGAGATCATGACCTGAGCCAAAATCAAGAGTCAGACGCTTAACCAACGGAGCCACCCAGGTGCCCCTGTACCCACTTAATCTTTAAAACTCGGTTTACTCATCTGTAAAATAAGACTTAAAACAGTACCTGCCTGGGTGCCTGGGTGACTCAGTCAGTTAAGTGTCTGCCTTTGGCTCAGATCATGAACCCAGGGTCCTGCGATTGAGTCCTGCTTTGGGTTCCCTGCTCAGTGGGGAGTCTGCTTCTCCCTCTATCCCTCCCCCTGCTCATGATCTATCTTGATATCTCTCTCTCTCTCTCAAACAGAGATATAAAATCTTAAAAAAAAAAAAAAAAAACAGTACCCACCTGATAGAATTTTTGAGGGGAATGAATGAGACTAATAGGTAGTAAATAGTTTAGCACAATGTAACCACCATCAGTAACATTGTAGTACTAATAGTTCTAGGAATAACAACATAAATGCCTACTAAATGTTGGCCTCAGAGCACCTTGTAACAAGTAGGATGATGAAGACCAACAGTCTGTGCTGAGAAGGCAGAGGAAAGGCAATTGCTACTGGGAGAATATGGAATGGCTTCTTAGAAGACGTGTTTATAGGCTGGTCTCAGAAGGAAAAGCATAGTTCTTCCAGAGCATGAATGAGGATTTGGGAGTGGGGTGAGGAAGAGAAAAGAGAAAGCCCACAGAACCACAAGCCAAGTTGGGGATTGGTGGCTGACACAGCTGAGTGAAAGCTATAAGGGGCAGGTCAGTAGATAAGCCTAGAAACCTACCAGAAAAATCCACAGACAAGCACATCAGCCTTTCCCTGACAAGTCTGCAGTGACCCCAGAGGGCATGATGAGCACCTAATGAAGTTCGACACCTGCCATGTGTGTGATGAGCACAGGATCATACTTCCGATGCCCGAGACAGACATGGCCACCTAAAAGGCAGTCTAGCTTCCAGATGACAGGTAGACTATGTAACAACTAGGAAACAAGGTAAAAGAAGGGAAAAGGAGCCAACGAAGTTGAGGCCCAAGAGCTAACAAGATCTACGTCTTTCCCACCTTCTGGTGCTTTTCCAGCTTCTGTAGTTGGTGGCCCTCAGCAGCAGGCCAGCCCTGGCCTTGTCACAACAGTGTCAAACACAGTGTGGTGAGCAGCGGCAGCTGCAGGATCAGATGAGTCTGATCAGATGAGCCCCAAGGTTAGCCTCAACCCCCACGGTCTTAGGTTGATATCTGGCTTGAAGGACCAGCTAAGCCCAGGAATATCCACTCACAAGGTGTGCTCACCTGCCCTGTGTCCCTCCTGAATCATCCTGGATGCATAGCTTCTGCACTGCGCCTCTTCCTCTCTGATATGGTGGCCCTGCTCTGATTCCGTGTGCACTCTGGACACGAAGTGCCACCATCTCTGGGGAGCTGTCCTCCCACCTTAAAAGTAACACCCATCATAATGGATAGATACCACTTACTCATGACTTCCTGAGTGTTCGACTGTCCTCTTGACTTACTTTCACTGTGCCTTAGGTAGATTTTCCAGAGCCGACCTTCCATGCCGTTTGGTCTTTGTACTTTGAGCCTTCACTGCGACCTTCCTGTACAGCCCACTTGCTTTCGTTTGGCATCCTTGTCTCATGCATCCCACATCTCTCCCTTCCCACCCAGCCCAGTGAGGCTGTTTCCTGCCCAGCTCACCTGTGACTAACCAAAATCTGGCTAGAAGCTGCTTAAACCAAAATAGCAAAAGAAAAAGAGGATCAGTGTGTGCATCTCAAGTAGCCTTCTCTGCTATAAGCTACTCAGCCTAATTTGGGCCATGGGTGGAGATTCAACAGGAGGTGCAAAATAATTATGATGTGATACAGCAAGAATCTCTGATTATTCATCCCAGGTAGAGCCATGGATCAGACGCTACATCTCAGCATCTTGGTCCTCGTTTCCAGCTGAGACCCTCATCGTTTAACAGGTCCTGCTGGTGATTAATTCAGAATCAGTGGCCACTGACCTTGGCTATACATAGAATCACTTGGGGAGATTTTAAACCTGTGTGCCCAGACCAGTTACAGAAGGCACTCTCAGGGGATGGAGAAATGGAGGCCCAAGGCTCTGCAGTCTCTAAAATTGCCTGGGTGATTCAAGTGCAGCCAAGTTTGAGAACCCTATCTGAGGTGGAAGAGAGAGCAGCCTCTGGTAATAACATTCTGTCTACAGCCCCTGGCCCCCCTAACCAGAGACTCCAGCCCTATCCTGTCAATCTTGGGGGGTAGAATAAACCCCTACCCCCCAAAAATGATCCTGAGACAAGAAACCAGATGAGTGTTGCTTGCTGAAGGAGAATTGGATGTGAACAGAGTCTTTGTTAACAAAGGACATGCCAGCCTCTGGGGCTTCAAAGGTGAGGCTCAGGGGGCTCATGGGTGCACACAGAGGAGAGATGTAGGGAGGCAAGACAAACTTTGTTTCTTTCACAGAGAGTCCCGCATCCTTAGAGAAGGAAGCCAACCCACTACAGTCTGGAGAAGCAACTCGATTTGAGCCAGACACCCCTCACTGGGAGTCCACAGACCCAAGCCTGTCCCTTAACAATGGTGTCATCTTGTGCAAGCCACTTCCTAAAAAGCATATTGATTGAAATGTAATACAAACAAAAGGATGAACAATTTTTAAGTGTGCAGCTCAAATAATTATTACAAAGTGAACACACTATGCATAACCACCATGCAGACCCAGAGAGAGAACAATGACCAAGTCAGTCTTTTGTCCTTTTTTTAAATTGAAGTATAATTAACATACAGTGTTACATTAGTTTAAGGTGTACAATATAATGATTCAACAATTCTGTCATAGCCAAGTCAGTTTTAATACACCCCAAGCATCCCTTTTGTTAAGGGACCCATGAGGGGCTGCACACACACAGGTAATGACACGGAAGGTCTCAGCTCTAACGGAGCTCCTGCTCTAGAGGGAGACCAGTACATCAGCCACTCTAGCACCAGCAGCCACACAACTTTACAATAAATACTGTTCAGTATATCAGGGAAATTTAGAGAGTTCCCATAAGGGAATTATCTGTGTTTAGGTTTATTCTATAGAGAGTCTAAACTGTGTAGGAAAGCCCCTTTGAGTATGGTAAGTGAGGCCATAGTTTAGAAGATGATGGTGGATCAAACTGATAGAAATGAACAAGAATTAGGGTAACTTGAGGGTGGGGGATGGGAAAGGAAGAAAGAAAGGCAAAGAAATATGGCAGATGGTTCACTCCACAGGAAAGTGACCAGTCAGAAATTCCCAGTGACAGGGTAACTGAAGAGCTTTTAAGAACAAGGACATCTCATCACCCACTTAAATTTATTTATGTTACTATAAATTATCTTCTCTGCTCTGCAGCACTTACATAAAATCTGCGACATTTTTAAGTGCTTTGTGTGCATGATTTGGGGGGAAGGCAAGGGGAAAGTGCTGAGCTCTCGAGCTGGATAAGCATAAAACAGAAGAAACGGAACAGAGAAATGAGAATGAAGAAGGGTGAGGGCTCAGGGGCACAGGTGCTCTGATTCAAGTGCCCATGACAAAGGGACTCCCAGGAATTCACAGAAATCTTGGGTAGGGCGCTGCATTTCCTACAAGATGTTCAGTGGGTGACATCAGCTGGCAACTGCTTGCCAGGGAATATCCTTGTCCCCCCACCCCCACGATCCTGAGCGTATCAGAAATGCATGCCATTTACTCTAATTACAATAAGTTTAGAATGCACAAAATGCTATAAGTACATATATTTCCAAGGCCTGTTTGAGATGCAAATACGCACTGAAGTTTCCCAAGTCACCTCTGCCTCTGGTCGCAGTTAACCATTCACCTCCTTCTACACAAAAATGTAAGTCTGTGCTTCTTCATGCTGAAGATCTCTGGTTTCCTGCCATCTACAGCACTTTTGAATTGTAGACAGGCAGGCCGACGTTGAATAATCACAAGGCCCTTCCTGGACGTCTCACCAGGTGTCTTCTCACAGCCTCCCCTGAAACCATGGCATTCTCCAATTTCCAAAAGGTGAGCAGAAAACCCATCAAGCTCAGCAGAACACGCCCTGTCTGGTGCACCCAGCAGGTTTCCAGGTGTCAGGGATCTGCATCAGCTGCCGCTTTCTCAAACACACAGGCCATGTAGTCCTCCATCTGAAATATACATTAAAAGAATGTCAAGGGCAGATGTGAAGGAGGAAGAAGTCTAAGAAAGGCAGTATTTATTTTTGTTTGTAAGGGAGGTCATGGTCTGAATCTCAGCTGACTGAGACATATGCTGCTTCCCAGCAAAAGAAAAACAGCAAAACAGAAAATAGAATAAGAAAAAAAAAAAGCTGTTAGGATGGTTTATTCTATGTAGTGCCAGAACTGAGGCCAACGGCAAGCATCTTTGGACTCAACTTAAGAATATTGTATGGCTGCATCTGACCTAAGTAGGGAGACTTTCTTTATGAAATACTGGGAAGCTGGGGACTCAGGAAGAGTCTGAATTCCCATTTTTCAGGTATTCTCTGGGAGGGGTTGGGCAGTGCCAGATACAAATCAGAAAGATGCAGGGGAGCTTCCCAAACACACTATGAAGCAACTCTAACTCCTTCCACACACAAGTCCCATCCTGGCCAACAGGATGGCCCTGAGACACTAAATCCCATGGGATAAATCACAGTGTTCTGTGGCTGTCTTAAAAGAGAAAATTAAGTGACTATGAACTGATTGTTCACAAAGCAAGCCATGAAGAAACCATGAGAAACACAACTGACTAGATTCCAGAGCTCTATGAGCAGCCTAAGATTAATTCTTAGCAGAACCCTCCCAGGGAATTTGTGCTTTAACTGGAATCAAAGTTAAGGTAACAGGTTGGAGTTTCAGAGTAAGAGAGCAGCCCTCGTTCCCTGGGCACCCTTGAAATCACAAAACATTGACAGCCTCTGAATATGTGAGTGGCATCGACACATGACAGAGTAAGAAGAAACAAGGTTCAACCTGGCAGCTGATAATAGAGTGACAATAAAAATCTAGTCATGCCTATACCAAAATCACTTTTCAACATCTCACATGTCAACTTTGTCAAATGTTAACTTTAAATGCTTCTAAGTAAAATATGCAAAGAGAGCCAAATTAAGGAAACAATATGCAGCAAAAAATTCGCCTCTTAGATTCTTCTCATTCAATAGACTTACCCTATTTCACCCTATTAACTTCATTGATATTACTTTTAGAAAAGGAACAGAGACCCCCAAATATCTAAAATACTTTTGACTTGATAAAGAAGAAAAGATCAAACTGCTGAGAAAAATATGTCCAGAGGGAAGATTGATTTTTCCTCTAGCTTATAGCAAATCTATTAGCACTAACTTGGTGAGAGAGTCCAAGAAGAATACACATCCTGGAACCTTCATGATGTTCATTGAATTCTGTTTGTTAGTGTTATAGGCTCAATTGTGTCCTCCCCAAATGCATATATTGAAATCCTAACCCCCAGAACCTCAGAACGTGACTATATTTGGAAATATGGGGGGTTTTTTTGAACATCAAGAAAACTTTTATTAATTTTTTAAATTATAATATTTTTTATTATATTATGTTTGTCACCATACAGTACATCCCTGGTTTTTGATGTAAAGTTTGATGATTCATTAGTTGCATATAACACCCAGTGCACCATGCAACACGTGCCCTCCTTACTACCCATCACCAGCCTATCCCATTCCCCCACCCCCCTCCCCTCTGCAGCCCTCAGTTTGTTTCTCAGAGTCCATAGTCTCTCATGCTTCATTCCCCCTTCTGATTACCCCTCTTTCTTTATCCCTTTCTTCTCCTACTGATCATCCTAGTTCTTATGTTCCATAGAGGAGAGAAACCATATGATAATTGTCTTTCTCTGCTTGACTTATTTCACTTAGCATTATCTCCTCCAGTGCCGTCCATGTTGCACCAAATGTTGAGAAATCGTTCTTTTTGATAGCTGAGTAATATTCCACTGTATATATGGAAATATGGTTTTTAAAGAGGTGATAATGGGTCTAATCTTGAGTGGGTCTAATCCAACATGACCAGTCTCCTTAGAAGAGATTAGGACACAGACGCACACAGAAGGAAGACCATGTGAAGACACAGGGGGAAGACAGCCTTCTACGAGCCAAGGGCAGAGGCCTCAGAAAAAAACCAACCTTGCCAACACTTGGATCTTGAACTTCTAGCCTCCAGAATCATGAGAAAATGAACTTCTGTTGTGTAAGCCCCCCCCCCCAGTAGGTGGTGCTTTTTGACAGCTCCAGCAAATTAAGACAGGCAGTATTCTAGACAAGTCTATATTGTCATCTCTCTTAGATTTAAAAAAGTCTCCAGATGTTGGCATAATATCAGGAGGAAAAAGAATATTGTAAAGCACCTGTTCCATTCATTAATTTACTCTTTAATTCAATACATACATTTTAAGCACCACAGTATATTCACTATCAGTGCTCTGTGAGCTATGTCTGTTGGGCAGAAAACAGAAATTTAAAACCAGTCTCCACCCTCAAAGACTTTTCAACCCAAACGGGGGAGACTTGTAAAGACTCAGATAGATCTGCATTCACGCCACGACACACCACGGTGAGCTTGAACAAGTAACTTAGAGTCTCTAAGCCTCAGATTTCTCCTTTATAGAACTGGGCAATAATAACAGCACATAGACATACTGGGAAGATAAATTAGATCATGTGTGTAATACACTCAGTATAGTGCCAGGTACATATTATTAAAGGCTCAAGCAATATTAACTATTGTCATTGTAATAATTATTTTAGTAATGAGAAATACAAACCAGGGCTAAAGAGTGGTCCAGGAATAGGAGACATTAATTAACATGGGCTTGAGTCATGTGGCCATCTGCAAGGAAGGGTACAGCTTAGAAAGCAGACATTCCAGTCCTTTCCAGGAGCGAAGGCTCAGAGGACAGAGAAGATGGTCAGGATGGACAGCAGAAGACTCAAGGAGAGGAGTCCCTGGAAGCTTAATGTTGGGAGCAGACTGGAGTTGAGTGATCCTTGGGTTCCTGTGGGCCTGTACTAGGCTTGGGACAAGAGCTCTTGGCATCAGCACAGTCGTCCTGGACTTGAGTATGTCTTCGGTTATGTCTTTTTCAACATTTTTATCAATTCCCAGCTGTGCACATCAACTGCATGAATGACATTAGGCTGAAAAGAAAATTAATTTCTTGTAATCCAGTTTCAAATGTCTCTTAGCAGGCTAGGGTGATGAGCTGAATCTTACAAGATGTCTTTTTTACAAAGATAAATGTAAAGTCCTACAGTTGCCTCTAAATAGTCTACTGCACAAAAAGGCTGGGGTAAGATTATGGCCCAGCAGCAGCTTAAGAGAAAAGACCCAGAAGTTTTAGGGGATAAAGAACTCATTGTGGGTTGTGGCTGCCGTCGTCAATGGCATCAAGAGAAACACGATATTGAAAGTTGGGAAATAATTGTTGTTTTATTTTTAGCTAATACAAATTTGACCACATCTGATGTATTGTGTTAAATTTGAGCATCACACTTGAAGAAGGAAATGAACAAACTGGAGCATAGTCAGAACAAGATAATTAGAGCTGAAGGAACATCAACTTGTATGCTTAGAAGAAGAAAAGGTAGAGAAGGCAGAATGTGAGCTGGATTTGTGACATTAGACAGGAAAGGAAAAACTGGAAAAAGAGGTTTGGAATCAGAGGTGTATAAAGAACACTCTCGAGCCTGTGAGAAAGTTAGTCTAATTAGTGTGGATATTTAAAAAGCAACTATATCTTTTTTTTTCTTCTATGAATATGCAATGGATTATGCCTCTAACACTTGAAGATAAATTTTGACCCCACTCCTAGATCCACTGAGCCCACGTAACGATTTGAGACCCACCGCTTGAGGCAACTCACCACCTAGTGAAAAGATATGAGGGACTCATTTTTGTTCTGTGAAAGGAAAAATCATTATACCATCCAATATCTCTTCAGTTGTGTGTGTGTGTGTGTGTGTGTGTGTGTGTGTGTGTGTGTGTGTGTGTGCTGGAACCCCTCCACCCCACCCTGGCAAGTGGGCTGGTGATGAAAGGAACATTCATTGGGAATCTCAGCTCTGCCCCTCCCACACTGGGTTTCTCTCCACAGCCCCTTGCATTGATTGGCTGATATTGGTGAATAACCCAACGCTGTCAGATCAAGATTGTCAACAAAGATCTGTGATGATTTTCCCAAGCTCCCTTCACCTTTGCAAGCTTCTTCTTTCCAAGCACCACCACCACAGTCAGAACCAAACGGGAGTGTGTTGAGCCACTTTCTTGAGTTCCCAGAACCCCCAGCTGTGGCAGCATAGCACACGCTCCCCTCGCAGGCACATCCAGGATCTTCCCTGGCTTCTGTCCTTTTGTCAGAAGTGGCCTGTCCTGTTAAAACACCTCCAAGGTGTTTTGTTATAAACGTTATAAACAAATCGGTGATGGAGGTGACGATAGCCAAATAATGGTTTGATGTATTCTGCAAGTTAGTCTCATCTAAGGACAAAGGGTCCTTTATGCCAGACTCAACGTTGGGAAGCTCTTTTCCCGTCAAACAGACATGGGGACCTTGAGTCTGGACTCGGGTTCTTTGGGCGCTTCTGTCTCTGGGCACACAGAGGGCAGAAGCTTTTCAGCCAGTGCCCAAATCATCATGACAAACAGGCCTCTCACACTGCTGCAGCTTCAGAGCATAGAATAATCTGAAACATACCAGAAGCTGTAAACTCTGGGCTGAAACTTGTCAGGAAATGTTCACTTGTTTTCATCAGGCCACACCAAGGAGAAAAAAAAGGTCACAGACCAAACAGATAAAACAAGAATGATAAACTGAGGAACCAAAGGGTACTAAAAACAAGACTATTTTTGCAAAGCTCATAAGCTCACCTTATGGAGCGAAGCCCATCAAAACAGATGACACCCATATAAACTCCCACATAAAGGAGCAGAAAACCAAGATTAAGCCAAGACTGTGATGGGCACTTAGGGACTCCTGGGTTTCATGAAAGGCAGAAGTCAGGCTGTACCCCCAGCTACCTACCAGAAAGAGCCATGTTTGGGCTGAGTTCAAAGAGTCAGTCTAGATTTTTCCTCTTCTCCCAGTGAGTCAGAAACTCTGCAGCAAACGTTAACTATTTGTTGTCTGATAGCTGAGGCTAGGACTTCTGATACTATGTTGAGTAACAGTGATGAGAGTAGGCATCCCTATCGTGTTTCTGCCCTTGGGGGAAAAGCTCTCAGTTCATCCCTGTTGAGGATGATATTCACTGCGGGGTTTTTGTATATGACTTTTATGATAGATGAGTGGATAAAGAAGATGTGGTATATATACAATGGAATGTTACTCAGCCATCAAAAAGAAAGAAATCTTGCTATTTCCAAGGACATGGATGGAACTGGAGGGTATTATGCTAAGTGAAATAAGTCAGTTAGAGAAAGACAAATACCATATGATTTCAGTCATATGTGGAATTTAAGAAACAAAACAGATGAATATAGGGGAAGGGAAAAAAAATAAAATAAGATGAAAATTGAGAGCGAGAAAAACCATAAGAGATTCTTAATCATAGGAAACAAACTGAGGGTTGCTGGAAGGGAGATGGGTAGGAGATGGGGTAACTGGGTGATGGACATTAAGGAGGGCACTTGATGCAATGAGCACTGGGTGTTATATGCAACTGATGAATCACTAAATTCTACCTCTGAAACTAATTTTTTCTGTGTATCTCAAAATGCCCCCTGAGGACACTGTAAGTCACTCAAAGACAAGAAACAGAGACTTCTCGCTAGGAGCTTGCCCTTTCTCTCCTCCAGCCCTGTCAACCTCCACTACCACCCCATCATTTACACCGCCTGTACTTTTTCTAGCCCTCATATGGCCTGGGTTTTCTTTCTAAGTTCACTGTGCTTATTTTTACTTTACAAAATGTCTATTATTAGAAGGGATAAGCCAGAGAGAGGCAGGTGTGTGGAGCACGGACATTTCAGGGTGCATGGACTCTTTAAGGGTCCCCACAGATAACAGTGTCCCAATTGGAAACAAAAGGCACACTCAGATTAGGATAATCTACAGATAATTTAAGAAGGGTTGAAAGAGGGATTGTTTACAAATAAGGTGCTTCCTTTGTCAATAGGAGGTGTGCCTGAGTGGCTCACTGCGGGTGGGGGGCACCTGGGTGGTTCAGTCAGTTAAGCATCTGACTTCAGCTCAGGTCACGATCTGCTCAGGTCACGTCCACTAAAGTCCTAGGGTTGAGTCCCACGTGGAGCCCTGTGGGCTTCCCTCTTGGCAGGGAATCTGCTTCTCCCTCTCCCTCTGCCCCTCCCCCTGCTTGTGCGTGTTCTCTCTGTCTCTCTCTCTCTCTAATAAATAAATAAAATCTTTTTTAAAAAAATAGGAGTATCTTCTTTTAAATAGTTGTTGCTTCCCCTAGACTTAATGGGACACAGAGAGGAAGATGAAGGAAGGAGAGAAAGCCATCCTACAGAGGAGCAGTGGAGCCAGGCCAAGATGATCTCACAGAGGTTAAGCCTGTGGCCCTGCCCACTTCCCTCCCTCTGATTTCCTGCAGGGACCCCCTTGGCCAAATCCAACAGGACAACTCTTCCTTAGGGCACTGAGAGCCCACTGATACAGTTCATGTAGGGCACCCTCTCCAGGCAGAGGGCAGGGTAGGAAAGTACAGAGAAGTGTGAAGAGTGGATGATGTGGAGTAAATGAGAGATATCTGGAATAAGTAATGATTGTCATTCTCAAAGATCTGCCAGGTATCACATCTTTCACATTAAGTGGTTAAGCATAGGCCTGGAACTCAGCTCAAGATTTCAGGCTCTGTGCTCAGCGGGGAGTCTGCTTCTCCTTCTCCCTTGGCCCCTCCCCCAGCTTCTGTGCTCTCTTGCTCCCACGCGTGCACTCTCACTCTCTCTCTCTCTCTCTCTGTCAAATAAATAAATAAAATCTTTTTTTAAAAATAAGCATGGTTGATACTGTGGAGGCATATTAGACTCAAAATGAGAACTATCTCCTATATAGTGTACCCTAATAAAATACACATTTGGTTAGGGGGATATTAACAAATATTTTATTATGTAGGATGAACCTATATTAGCCACTCTCTACTTTGATTTCCTTATGGTTAGAAATGTACAAAATGCCCACCATCAAGACCAAGGCATTGTCAACAATGGCATACACAGGAGTAGCATCTATTTTGTGTTATTAACATCTTGGAAGAACTCATCTTCCATTGGGAGGCTTTGTGGTGTGTGTATAGAAGCCTGTGCACAAAGTGTAATGAGAACAGGGCACCAGATCTGGGAAGGGAAAGTCCAGCTGTCACACCATGGGTCTCAGAGTCATCACCAATAAAATGGGAGAAATACGCTCTGTACTCCCCTAGAGAGTGTTGTTGCAATGGACACATGAAAGTCCTCAATAAACCATAAAATACTGCATCCATATATCCCTTAGACTATTGTCTCTTTATATAGATAGAGTGGATTTTCCCAGTAAGCTGCAAGCTTCTTCAGAACAGAGACCACTCATTTTCCACCGTACTACCACAGAGCCTGGCATACAGTAGATGCTCAATAAATAGTTTGTCGATACATAGATACAAGTCAGCACTTGCCAATATTTAGTGGGATTCAGTCATGCCATCATCCCTAAGCAGAGTGATTTTCTGTAGAGAAACAAAGATACAAAGTTAGGGAATTTCCGTGGAATTATTATGAAATTGTTATTCGTGCATGCCAGAGCTTTCACAAAGCAAGTACTCTTTGTGGGAAATCCATGGGTGGAATGGATGAGCCAGAGAAGGGGTGGGGATATGGAACTCACTTCCAGAAGGAAGGTATATCAGTCAAAATCTCAAGAGGAAGTAGGACCCATCCCAGTCCAGGTGCTCAGCACAAACACAGCTACAGGTAAACTTCTGCCCCAAGCCGGCCTCCCTCCAGAGATCTCCCCACCCACAGAGCCACCCGCCTTCCCCAGCCAGCCGTGCCCTTGCAAGTTTTCTCGACATTATTCCTTTCATCCAGGACTCTTTTGTTGCTGGCTGTTAAAACTGAAACCTTTTATGGTGTATATAAGCCAGAGGTGACACAATTAAATGAAACTATTTGTCATATAAAATTTACATCAGCAGGAATTAAATGTCAAATAACTTAGGATTGACAGCCTCTACTGAGTCATAAAGACTCTAAATTAGTCTTGTGAAGGGTATTCTTATACAGCCCCTAATAAACTCCACTCCACCTAAGACTTACTTTCGAAAGTGCCAAAAGGAGAATATCAATGATGAGGTTGCCTGATCCCTCACCAAAAAAAAAAAAAAAAAAAAAAAAGGACATTAAAATTCATCCAGTACTAACTATGGAAAGTGCAGTATAAGAAGACTTCAGTCCCATCTCGGACTGATTTCACTGTGTGACCTTGGATCATTCACACCACTTTCTCTGATTTTCAAGTAATACCATCCACTAGCCCTCACTGTTGCATGAAGCAAATTTTTTTTAATTAGTAGAGATGACTTTCCAGAGCAGTGTTCATTTAGACAACAACTGAACAGCAAGTAGAGTTCCCATACCCCTCACCCTTCCTTCACCCTGTTTTTCCTGTGATTAACATCTTACATTCATGTACCACATTTGTTACAATTGATGCCTCATTACTGATATGTTATTATTAACTAATGTCCATAGTTTACGTTAGGGTTCACTCTTGGTAGTGAAGTCTATGAGTTTTGACAAATGTCTAAGACCATGTATCCACCATTGTAGTATCATACGGAATAGTTTCATAGCCCTAATTTAAGGACTTAAGGATTAAGTGAAATAATTAAGGAGTATTTTTTTGACCTACGGATCTCTAGGTTAAGTGTTGGCTTGTAGCAATGATAGGTTTCCTTCCTTCATTTATTTAACATAATACTAAGTACTGGAGACATAAAGGTGATTAAAACAGTTCACATCTGGTAGGCACTGGGAATTGTGCACATTAATAACAACCATGGGTTATGATCTTCATGGTAGAGGTCTCTAAAGTGCTCATTTAGAAAGTTAACATGCATCAAGGATTGATTCTGCATCAGGAATGGTTACATGTTCCCTATCATTTTCTATCATTAGTCCCCTACAGCCACCTATGTGGTTGCTGCTCACCTCATCCACCTTTTACGAGGCCCGAGAAAGGCATAGTGACCCCCTGTCTGGGAGAACACAGGAGCTCCAGAGAAGAGGGGCCTGAGCCCAGCTTCTAAAGCAGTCTGGAGTCACTGGGCATATAGCAGGGGAAAGTGCATGCAGAGCAGAAGGAGGAGCAAAGGGAGGGAGGGCACAGCACAGTCATGGTGCACGCATGTGCTCAGGTGCCTGCGTGAGGCCACATGTTCAGACCACAGGCAAGGAGGCTGCAGTGAGAGATGCGCCTGGACAGCAAGGCAAAAACCAATGCATGGGAGGTCTTGGCCATGTGCTCAGGAGTTGAGCCTTTATACTATAGGCACTGGGGTGCATGGAAGGTTTTTATGTGATTTATTTAGGGTTTTGGAAAGATTATTCTAGAGCAGGCCTTAGAGCAGTTTGGAGAATAGAAAGGAGACAGACGATGAGGCTCTGCCTGGTGGGCAGCCCATGGTAACCATACACAAGGTACCAGGACTCTGCAAAGTGCTTTACGTGATGTGCTTCGCTTCCTTATGCCCCCTTTTGGGACCAGGCAGGAGATGATGGAACTCTACACCAGTGGATGTGGGGATGACAAAGTACATGTTATTTTTATTTTTGTAAGGATTTTATTTATTTATGTGAGAGAGAGCACAAATAGGGGGAACTAACAGAGGGAGAGGGTGAAGCAGACTCCCCACTGAGCAGGGAGCCCGAGGCTTAGGGGTAAGTTTGAGCCACAGGAGTTCATGACTAATTCTCAGGGCAGAAAGCTGGAAATATAGGGTAGAAAAAAAGCAAAGCATGGTTATGCTAAAGTCTTGAGAGATGTGGAGAACTCAGAGCTGGAGGGGCTTTAGTGCCAACAGGTTCAACAGAAAGGACTTAGCCAGACGTGAGTGACCTCAGTTCTGGGCATCCATTGGGATGCTGGTGGACATCAACTTCAGAGCCAGCATGTGGGCCAGCAGCCATCAGCAGTATGGTCAGCGATATGGACAGCCAAGTAGTGGGGACACTGACAGATCAGATGTGGGGAGATAATATTTTTAAATCTTTCCCAATTTATTTTTTATTTCTCAGGGATATTTTATCATAATCATATCATCATCATCATCATCATCATCATCATCATCTGCCTCCCTCCAGTATTAAATATATAGCAAAAAATTTGGCTAATTACCTCAAAGAAGATACAACAGAACAAGATCAAGCCATAGGTGGTCTTTCGTAAACCTCTAATACATCCAAATGTGTGTGCACACACATGTACACACACACACATACGCGAGTCTCTTGAAAGCCATGCTTTCAAATGTGGGAGCCAGGTGCTTGATTAAGGATGATATTTTTATTATGCTAAAAATATTTACTTATTTACTGTAAGACTAAATAACCATTACCTCATGGGAAAGGTCTAATATTTCTAGGTAAATAATATATTAAGAAGAGAAAACAGAATATGTAAGAGTTAGGTAGATCACCCAAAGTTTCAAAGGTTTTACCAGCTGGTACAAGGGCTTACCCTTCCAGGAGAATGTAACTGCACGAGGCTAGAGTTCTGAAAAATTAATGACCCCTGGAGCGCCTCTGGTCAAAATTGATGGGAGAGGGTGTGTAAATATCCTTCCTCTCTTAATGGGATAACTCAAAGCACATGTTCTGTGCTGACTCCCAGAGTTCCCAGTGGGATTGAACTTGTAACTTACAGAGGAAACTTGCTTGATAACACAGCCTTTATTGGCTGCCCTCCTTTCTGTCCACTTCACACTCGCCTACTGATGTTTCCTGGGATCACCTCCCAAATAAACTACACCCACTGGAATCATTGGCGAGAACCCAAACAAAGACACCTTTGTGATGAGTCACATGAATAAATCTATAGCAGCAAGAGGAGAGAGATGGGAGAGTTCGTGGCTAATGACCTTACCTTCTTGTGTGATAAGAGAAGGCAAGGCCATCTTCGCAGAATAAATCTGAGGAGTGGATGGAGTTGTATAAGAGCTGCTGTGATGAACAGATGAGGATACCAACTAGGACCTTGTAGGAAGATCACAGAGCAGCACTGAGAATCTAGCTAAAGTTGGAAACCACACCTGTACCCTCATGTGCTTTTCCCCTATCTACAGCATCCAGCCATCTGGGAACGGGAGCAGAGAAGCAGATGGTCAAATTGATCAAAAGTGGGAAATGTATGGGGAAGTTGCAGCAAAAGGCCCACGGAGTGAGATAATTGGGCACATTCATGGCAAGGCAGTGACTGAAGTGATACACCATAGCCCAGGAAAGACAGAAAAGCTATGACTGGAGGGATGGAGGAGGGAGCAGAGGTAAGGTTGAAGAATATGTATGATGAGAGAGAAGAAGCAAGGGGCTGGAGAGACAGGGAGTTTTGTTCAGAGACAGGTAAAGCTGTGCATAAGATTTTAGATATGGGTCAGTGCTGAGGGATGCCCCAGGACTAGACGACCCACCACGTGTGGTCTGATGACCGTGAATTAGGGTTGATCTTAGTCCATAGATAGACTGCAAGACTACTCTGGATTTGCCAGTTGTTTTCAGGCCTTTCACTCTCCTTGAGCCTTCAGAGTGGAGGAAGGATGTCAGTTTTCCTCTTTCATTTCTCTGCCCCCCTCTCTGTCTTCTCTCTAAAAGTGAGGAACTGGGATTAGATGCTGGGACCCATTCTTCTATTGGTCCAATCATGGCAGGAAAAATATGAGTAAACATTCACAAGTCATCACCTGGAAAGGATTCCCGCCCAGAGGGTTGGACAACATGAGCCCTAAGACTCCTTCCAGCTCCGATTGCCTGAGCCGCAGGGAACCCCAGTCCCCATCAACTGAATGTGAAGTACCTGAACTCACGAGCCATGTCCCATTCTATCACCTGCACCCAGAGAACGCTCAGTAAATTCCTATCGTTGGAGTGAACAAAAGTTCTTAAAAGCCCCTAGGCTCGTGGAAACCAAGAGCAGCTCACAATCAGGGAATCTGCACACACATTTTAAACAGAAGAATGTTCCCTCCAGCTCCCTCTTCTGCTTCAGCCTGTGGAGCCTTGAATTAATCGGAGGATCCAGCTGATGCCTGTCCCTTGGCTGGCTGCAAACAGCGACGTCACCAGTGCCACAAAGGCACTCCCTTCCCACTCGACTGTGCAGCATTTTGTAACAATAAATATTGCTAAAAGAACAAAAGTCCCATTGACACCCCCCATGGCTGACAAGGCCTTGATTTGTTTGTGATAATGCGGGGCTAGACTCCCTCTTCATTAATTACACATCAATGACACATTTGCCTGTGTGGTTCTGGGGGCTGATGATTGCACAGTGACAAGAGCCAGGGAGGCTGCCTCTTAACCACCTTGGCACGCCTGGCCCTGGAGACCCCCGGGAGCCTGTGCGGGGGCAATTATAAATATAAACACTGCAGCAGGCTTGCCTAGACTGACAGAGAAAACGTAACCTCCACCGCAAAGGGGGAAAACTGCTGACGTTGTATATTCAACATGCTGTTGGGGAGACGTTGGGAGATAAATAGCTGTCTGAGAGAAGAAGCTGGACTACTACTATAATGTGAGCATCACGGTCACCATTTACATGTCTATTACATCTTAAAGTTTATGGGATATTATCTAGTATCTTACTTGATCCCCTCTATTAGGTCAGGAACTGCCTCAGTCAGTGCCACACACACAGCAGATACTATTAAAGAGTGTATGAATAAATAAATGAACTAAGACAAGAATTGTAAAGTAAGACCAGCATTATCACTGTGCCCATTTCTCAGAGGAAGCAACTGAGGTGCAGAACATTTTAAGGATTTTCTCAGAATCACACAGCTAATGGGAGGCAGGGCCAGGATTCCATCCCGGGGTTTCTGCTTCTCAGCCCCACTACACTGACTTACGAGGGAGTTTTGCACGGATGCGGTAATTAGGAGTACACGTGGCACAAAACTTCTTCAGTGACTATCGTCTCATCATCACTGCTGCATTCTCTGGAAGGAAGTATGCAAAGCGCTGAACTCTGCGGACCTCAGTGAATGGGAGAGTTTTGTCCAGTCCTCAGTCCCAGCAGATGACATAGGGATTTCCTGCTGGCTGAAGACTATGGGGGCCTACCTCTTCAGGATTGCCCTCAATAGAGCTGGGCTTCCTCTCTGAAGCCTCAGGTAGCACCAAAATAATGGGACTCCCATTATTTTTTATGTATATTTTTAGATTTTGGGGTTTTTTTTTTTTTGTATTTATGTATTTGTTTTATTAGATACATCATGTAGGAATCAGCTGACCCTTTTGATGACTCCTTTCTTGGCCCAGCCTCATCCTATCCTGTTATGGTTCTAACCAACTCCTGCAGTCCATGATGCTCTGGAATTCCCCAGCTGCTCTGACTAGCACTTTCAGGACCCCCAATGTGGTCAGGAGCTACATGTCACACCCCAAAGTCCATCAAATTCTTATGGCTAACCTGGGGTCCATTAGCCCTTTGGGCTCTGGGGATGCTACTAGTCTCCATTCCTTAAGGTGTAGATTATTGAACATCCATAGTCACATGTCCTGGACCTTTCTGGAACATGAGTGGAAATGTGAGAGAGATCCCAAAGAAACCTGGATATAATAGATGTTTTCCTTCCAGCCTCAGAAATTCTGAATCCCTGGTTTGGGGTCAAAATGAATGCATTCATTACAATCTTCCCACTGGAAGTTGACACCGGATCTTTTATTTTTATTTTTTAAAATATTTTATTTATTTGACACAGAGAGAGAGCTAGAGAGAGAGAGCACAAGCAGGGGGAGCAGCAGGCGGAGGCAGAAGCAGGCTCCCTGCTGAGCAGGGAGTCCGACACAGGGCTCGATGCCAGGACCCCAGGATCATGACCTGAGCCAAAGGCAGACTCTCAACCCACTGAGCCACCCAGGCGCTCTGACACCAGATCTTTTAGTCACACGTCACAATCTGTATGAGTAACCAAAGTCCATTGCCAGAGAGATTTGGAGAAGGGATTTCATTGGTGGCTTCTAACAAACTTCTTGCAGTTGAGGGAAGGGGGCTGCTCTTACAGAACTCTGCAAGGCTGCCTATGCCCCTGGATTATCTAGGCTGTACCTGTTCCTCCTGAGGTCTCCAAAGAGCCGCTGTCCTTTTAATGTTTTGTCATCTCAACATGCATTCCCCTTCTGGTAATCGCACTTGGATTCTACTGGGAAGGGCTTTCCCCATTCACTGGTCATCATGTTTGGATGGAACTTAACCCTTCCCCTGGAGCTCCAGGGGCAGGTGTGTGACCAGTCAGAATTTTCCATCCCCTGAGCCAGTGACTCCATCAGGGATGGGCATGTGACCCAGGTTGGTCAAATCAGACTCAATGTGGAGACACTTGCTCAGACTACTGAGAAAGAGTAAGCCATTTTCACGTTGGTGGAGAATAAATCTAGAACTCCTAATGGCCATATTGCCTTTGGGGAGGAAGACCCTGACTGAAAATTAAAGTAGAAAAAAGCAAAGCCAAATATGAAGAAACAATCCTAATGCTGAGGGAGTCTTTAACCTGGTTTTACAATGACAATAGATGATTCCAGAATGACTGAACCATACCCTGGAATAGAAGCTACATACCGTTTGCTATGCAGTTGATGTGATAGAATTATGTTCAACAAACTCTCTATTCCATAGCTGTCCTACTGCTCCAATGCAGTAGTTATTAGCCACAGTGTCTACTGAGCACTTGAAATGTGGCTAGTAAATTGAGATGTGCTGCAAGTAAAAAATGCACACTGAATTTCAAAATCTTAGTGTGTGAAAAAGAATGTAATTGTCTCGTTAATATGTTAACTATCTAGAATTTAAATAAAATTTTGGGAAAAAAAGTCTCATTGATAATCTTAGGATGACTACCTGTTGAAAAGATAATATTTTTGATATATTGGGTTAAATATAATATATTATTAAAATTGACATCATCTTTTTCTTTTTAATATGACTACTAGAAAATTTAAAATTATCTACATGACTTGGGTTGTGTTTCTAGTGAACAGTGCTATTCTAAAGAGTGGGATTTTGATATTCATTACAATTCATCCCCTATAGCCTCTATGGTAGTTCTTAGACATTTGCTAAGAGGAGAGCGACATTACAATTTACCACTGAAAGCAGGACACTTTAAGAGTGAAAGAGGACACTGTCGGTGATTATCGCAGAAAAACAGGTATATACTAAGTTGTGTACCAGGCAAACCAAGATACATAGTTACCAGGCTAAGATTCCTTTTCTCCTAAAGTCTAGACTCTTCTGATCCTCCCTTGCAAGCCCCGCACAGTTATTACCCTATGTTAGTCTAAGTTAGCATTTTGCTTTTGGAAATTCTCTATTTCTCCTTAGACGATTGTTAAATTTTGCTTTTCAGATCCTTTATCAAATATGTTGTTAAAAACATTTTGTTTCTTATATCTCCTTTAATTGTTATTTATTATTTCTGACAAATATGAATTAGGTTCCTGTGATGTTTCAGACATTTTATATTCTAAAGATGTCTGTCCTTTCTGGGGGCATGGTATTCGTTCTATCTATCTTTTCTGCATGCGAATGCTGTGTGCCTTAATTCCTTCTGTACCCTGTAGACACTCTGTCAATTTTAGCTGATGGAAACTGCCCCAAAGATTTCTGCACTGAAAGCAGATTGTCCCTATGAATAAAAATAGGGATACCATGATATTTCGCGGGTACCACCATTATACCTCTTCCTAACAGCCGTATTTGGTAATGCCGTTCTTTGTTATATATATCACGGAGGTTCTGCATGGATCCTTGTACCCTGCTTTTGGTCCACAGGGACCTGAAACATATATAGGAAAGGAAATATAAAGATAACTTTCCAGCCCCTGTTGCTGGATTACAAAACACTACAACATGAAATGCCGGAGTCCAACTCCAAATGCTGGAGTCCCTGGTGATCCCCACTTACTCGGAGAAAATAACAAAGTCAAGAAAAGCATATTGTACCTCACTGAGGATCACAAAGAGCTTAACAGTAATTTTGTAAAGAATTCAATACATGAATCTAAAAAACAACACAAATGAACAAACAAAACAGAAACTGACTCATAAATACAGAGAACGAACTCGTGGTTGCCAGAGGGGGTGGGGTACAGGAACAAAATAGGCGAAGGAGATGAAGAGGTACAAACTTCCAGTTATAAGGTAAATAACTATACAGGGATGAAAAGTACAGCATAGGAAATACAGCCAATACTATTGTAATAACTCGGTCTGGTGACAGATGATGACTACAGTTAGCATGGCAAGCACTGCAGAAAGTATATAATCGTCCAATCACCACATCGTACACCTGAAACTAACATAACTTGATATGTCATCTCTACTTCACTAATAAAAATTTTTAGATTTATACATGAAAAATTTCAGTTACTGAGATCTTAGCCAGGGATCAATAATTGTTCACAGACTTTGTCCTAATACAATGTAGGAAACTGTTCCAGGCCAAGAATTTAAACTATTTTATTAAAGAAAAAAAAATGGTAAATTGAGAATAAACAGATTCCACCAGCGTTACACTGAGGTATTGACACCCTCCACAGTGAAGTGGGATCAGATGGTGGAAATCTCTGCTACCACTCTAGTTCTGGTCTGCTCGTCTAGTGCATTCGTACTTAAACAGTCTCAGGGCTCCAGGGGTCCAATATATACACTGCAGTTCCTGCACTTGCAAATGGTGGCCCCAAACAAATTGGCTTTAAGTGATCATGAATATGATGAGCCAAAGTATGACTACATTGACTGTGTTGATAGACATTCCCAATAGAATTTAGGTATGCTTGAATGTAAATAAATAAACACATTTTTTTTCACATCTGACTCTTCATTATGGTAACACTGAATTCTCTTGTCAATTATACAGGCAACGCTGCACCATATAGGTATCAGCTGAAAGACACTTCCATAAAATAAAACTTTGATTTCTTAAGTTATTTGCTAAACTAATTGTACCCATTATCTATTCCTACCTAATGCATTACTCCAAAACTTAGCAGCTTAAAACAACAGCTATTTCTCATGTCACAGTTTCTGTGAGTCAGGAATCTGGGCACATCTCAGCTGGATCCTCTGCTTTAGGCTGCAGTCAGGGTGTCAGCTGGCCTGTGGTCATTTCAAGGCTCAAGTGGGGAAGAGGTCCACTTTCAGAATCACATGGTTGTTGGCAAGAGTCAGTTATTCATGCACCGTGGGACTGAGGATGTCAGTTCCTAGCTGGCAGGCCACCCCTCCTTTCCTTGCCACATGGAGCCCTCCATGATGGCAGCTTGCTTTCTCAAGGTGAGCAAACCAAAAAGGCAAAAGAGAGAGTGTGCTAGCAACGTGAAGTCACAAACAGAAGTGACATCCCATGATCTTTGCTGTATTCTGTTAGTGAGAAGCAAGTCACCAGGTCCAACCCATAATCAAGGGGAGGTGATCACACAAAGATGTGAACACCAAGATAAGGGAGAATCTTGAGGCCATCTTAGGGGTCTGCCTGCCACACTGATACTTTTGTCCGAATACCATGAGAATAGAAATGTGCCTGAGTATAATTTTTAATTGCTGTGGGCAATGAAAAATGAACAGGGCAGTTTGGATGTGAAAGGGAGGCCCTCGAGCCAAGTGGAGACCCAAAGTATTCTATAAACCAAGGGTTCACAGTAGCTCAAACACAATAAATGGGAGAATTAAATCTTCGCACAGCACAGTGGAAAAGTCTTCCCAAGTGCAAAATATAAACCCAACTATAGCGTGTCCTATTCACCTTATAAGTGGTACATTAGTTTCAGGAAAACATTATCAGCCATATTAAATTAGTGGCATTCTTTAGAATGTTATTAGAATATCAGTTGAATCACTGGTATGAAATTGGTATATTCTTTCCATTTACTAGTTCTTATAGTATCGAGAGCTATAAACACAAAAGGTTTGCACTTGGAATGTATGTGTATACATGTTGAAGTAACACTGTAACAGAAACATGTCACACATTACGCCAGCTTTAGAAACGCTGCATTCTGCCTCTTTTAGAGGGCAAGATGCCTTAGCATTCAAAGAAACCTATAGATTCTCTTAGAAATCTGAGAGGTGACCGATTAGCATATGGTTCTCATGAACTCTGTTTCAGTAATAATACATTGAGATATTAAACTGAAATGTCCTCCATTGCCTGTGAACGTCCTTGCCCAGCATTCCCCACCACACTGAATCAGTAGAGGGAGAATCCAACCTAAAATGAAGGGGTCATTGCTCAGTGCTGAGTTTCAAGTTGGGTTTTTCGAATCAAGGGTAAAACAATAATCTTAAAAGCCTAGCTGTGTGGAGGGAGCAAATGGTTTTCCGAGCTCCCAAAGCTGCTCTCCACATGTCAAACAAAACTTGAGTTTAGGAGTAGAGTTATGGGTAGAGAGGGTTGAGGACAGAGAGCCAAGCTACTCGGGAGGGGGAGGAGCCATTTCACTTCTTGGAGAAAGTGGAAGAGAGACTCAGAAGGACCAGCAAGGGCTGAAGGTCAGGAGTGTCTTCGCTCTCTCTTTGCAACCAAAAGCTCAGGGAGTACCTATGGTAAACAGTACAACCCGTGATCCAGAAGAAACTGTTAGCACTTTATGACAAGGGGCAGAAGGGGTGATGTCTATGTGGGGGGAGACTCTATTTGCATCTTGTAGATTCTTAGCAGTTTTCAATAAATGGCCTTGCCAGGGAGCACTGTTTAAATCCCTAGACATATTCTGTCACCCTCAACATCTCAGGCACCTACTTGATCACTCACGTCTATGTGTGTACTCCCCATGGCCTGGTAACCCCACATCCAATGTAAAAAAGCCACAGGAAAACAATTTCCTTACCAAATGGGGGGAAAGAAGGATACCATCTCTAAACAACTAACACGAAATGAAGCTATAAAATGTGGTAAGACAAACGGGAAGTGACCCTCTCCAGCTTTTATGGACCTCGTTAACAGAAATTCTAGTCCGTCAAAAATCTTACACAAAAGGCCTCATGCACTCTCTGGCCAGGAGGCAGGGCTCTGTGCCCAAAGAAATCTCGGCACTGTGGTGGGAGGAGGAAAACGAGGCCCTACACGTTGGTCCCACCATCCTGGTCATGTGCTCTTTACTCTCATCCATCTTCACCTCAAACATCTCAGACCCCCAAACAAAACCCACTGGGAGCCCCAAGCTTCCATGAACAACAACTCAGAGAAGTGATCCTGGTCCAAGATGAACGAAGAAATGGAGACAGGGCTCGTGTGATACGTCCCTCCTTCCACAGGTGGGTTCGGGGAGCCACTCTCTAAGACCAGCTATGTCTATACAAACACGCTGTTGTATCCGTACATCATACGTGCCACTTGTCCATTTTCTTCTCAGCCCTTTTATAAAAACTACACTAACATCATAACAAGCAATGCAGCACAATGTTTTACCTAGATCTGCAAAGGGATTTTGTGTACACCCCGAATGCTGAAGCTTTAGTCATACAGACCCCACGTGGACATTGTAGGAGCAGCAGCAAAGACAGGGAAAGCAGGAAAGAGGTAAGAAGATGGTAGTAACAGCCGAGACCAAGAAGTGGGAGCCAGCGCCTCTCCCTGAGGCTTCGTACCTGCCTCCTATGTCGTGCTGGGACTTGTCCTCTAAGGACAGAGAAGCGGAGAAAAGCCTCTGGCACTCAGGGGGGAAACAAGAGAGCCAAGGCTGACTCACAGTTAACATGTGAGACAGTAATGCACGGGGGAAAAAATGACAGGGTGGGCACTGATGGCATGTGGAGACAGGAGATGAAAACAAGAGGCAGTAACACTGTCATCTAACCACCACGGGAGGCTAGAAGAGCCAAGAGGAACTTTCAAATAGAGACACCCCCCCCCCCTCCCTGAAGAGACAAGAATACTGAGTGGATCTTAGCCTCTGCCTCATGTCAGCTTGCAGCAGACAAAGTAATGCCCCGTCTCTCTTCTACTAAACTGCTCCCAACTCAATATAGCGTGAGTGGTGACAGAAATGTGTTATTTTGTTTCGTTTTGTTTCAAATAAAAGGCCAGGACTCCAGGAAAGCTTTGTAACTGCCCAATCCTGTGACCTGGAACATGGGACTTAACCTCTGAGCCTCAGTTGACTCAACCTCAAAATGGCGATGATAACATCTTCCTTCTCATGTTACTGAAACAATCAAAGGGGAGGTATTCCCAGCCCAGTGTGCTGCCAGTCATGAGCCATCAATCAATCTCCTACTCGTCAAGACTAAGCCTTTCTCTGAGTCACCCGGATGCGAAGGAGCTGAGTCCTCTAATTTAAAAAGAACTTCTTTCCCAGAAGACAATTGATGGAGAAAGCACTGAGCCAGGAATCCCACAAACATGAGGCTAAGCTTCTGGTTTGCAAATATTTTTAATCAGCTTCACTCTTTTTTTTTTTTTAAGGTTTATTTATTTATTTGAGAGAGAGAGAGCACATGAGCAAGAGGGCCAGAGGGAGAGAGAGCACAGAGCCCGACGTGGAGGTTGATCTCACAACACTGAGATCATGACCCTGAGATCACCACCTGAGCCAAAACCAAGGGTTGGATGCTTAAGCAGCCGAATTCTTTCTTAAAAGACATGGTATGTAAAATGTACACGAATCTAAGCTGAAACCTGGTTATTTGCCTCCTACTCCTCTGCATCCACCCCACCAAGGAAATCCCCGAGCAGAGTTCGGAAAGCTTGGACCTGATGGTCTCCACTTGCCCTCCTTATAATGAACACCACTGACTTGTTTTGTACGTGTTTCGGGTTTCCTAAAGATATGAATCGTTCTCTAATAACAACTATAATTTTAATAAACTCTCAGCCCTTACACAAAACTCAGAAACACCTGTTAACAAGGTCTGGAATTCTGTTCAAAATTCAATCCTTTGAATCTTGAAATCTCTTTAGTTTTTAAATATCATCTATAAATTAGAAATTCCCTGGGAGGATTGATGCCATTTCTGTTTAAATCACAGAGTTTTTGACCAGTCTGTGAAGACAAGGCCCAGCCTGCCCAAATAAATGATAGCCGCTCAAGATGGAAGAAGGAGAAGCCAAAAGTGGCAGAAAGAGAGAGGAAGAAGAAAAATTCCCTCAGCCCCGGAATAAACCCTGTCCTCCCCTCTCACTCTCAGACTTTTCTACTGTTCTCTAAAGGGACCCAGTTTCATTTGATGTGTAAAACAAAGCCTATTCCAAAACTTGCATTGTTTTATTATTTAAGGAAAAGATGAGTTTTGGATTTCAAAACTAAAAAGGGCTTTTGTTATTCACTGTCTTATTGCCGTTAGAGTAAATTTGTAAGCATCATTTATTATTCTGGAATTTTGTTATGTATGGAATATATGTAAAGAGACAACTCTAATTCATATCTTGAAGGCATAAACTGAAATAAGTGATCAAGAACTCCCCATGGGAATGTTCCATGGAGGAATTTGTGGCCAGCCTATAGAAGTGGAAAAGGGTCATCTCTCTTTTCCCCACCATGCGGAACAAAGGGAAAAGGTCCACAACGACGAGAGGACATGTTACGAAGAATAAGAGTAATTTCACAGTCATTTCACGTGCAGATGCTTAGGTTTTCTTCCCCCAAACCTTCCCTCTACTCTTCTCTCTTGAAAATGGTCTTTGTTAGTTATTACGCAGTGTGGGTTCCTGGGATGATGAGTCAGGTAAGAGTTGTGCCCCACCTTCTCCTCCCTGCAAGCAATCTTGACCAACAATTCCAAAATTTGAATTGCAAAAGTACAGTCAATTCTGCAATAATGTATGTGCGCATTCCTAAAAATCGCCATGCTGTGCAATATTGTGCAATATAAAGTATAGGTCTTATGGGGAAAAGGGGGTTGGGAGCACCACATTCAAAAGCTTCGTCAGGGGCACGTAAACAGAAGCTTGGAAACAAAAATGGCAACACAGCTGTACACATCTTACATGGTTAAGAAAGCCCTGAAGTTTCCCTATGTATGTGGGTTTGGAGGGTTGTAGCCATGAGTCATTGTGCAGTGGTAGTAGGAGGCTACCAGAAATCAGACCAAGTGTTGAAAGGTCAGGTGTGGCCGGACGTGGTTTGTAACACAGGCAGTGAATGTGGGAGCCCCAGGAGGCGGGCTTGTGTAGACCCTCGCTGTGTATTCCCCAGGGCTCAGACCAGCAGAGCGCAGTTCCCGCATGTACCTAGTGTTTGCTGTGGACAGAACACTAAATTCACACTGTGCTCAGCCGTTCTCTAATACTTCAAGCGTGTGGGAACAATTTTGTGTTTTCAAAGCAAGTGTTATAACACAACTGACTGTATCTAAAATTTTTAGGTTTTTATCTCTCATCATCACCCTCCATTCCACTTGCAGAATAAATTATCCTAGACACAGATCTCATCTTTCACTTAGGATCTCTCAGGAAAAAAAAAAAAAAGTCAGTCTAGAGGAATGTTTCCAGTGATCAATGAGGTGGGATTTTAAAGGAGATTGTGGTTTATTCAGGGCCCTGTCAGTGTTCCCTTGCTGAAATATAATTGAGCCTGACATCGAAGAAGAGTAGAATTTGGAAAGATGGCCAACAGTAGACAAGCAGGGATAGTATAGGAGCCAAAGAATAACCCAAACTTAGGACCAGGCTCTGTACTCCGGAAGAATCTTGTCTCTGGTAGGGGTCCAGGCATTAAGGAGCATGCAAACAAGAAGCACCACGAGGTGCCCTGATGCTGACTTAACGAGTTCAGGCATATGCCCCAGCTGTCTCTATCTGTCCTTTTTAACTTGTTAGAATACCATCTGTGAATTTGCCTAAACCTTCCATTTAAGTCTCCAGCTATCTTAAGGAACACTGTCATGTGAGCTAGGCAAGAGCCAGGAACACCGTAATTGGGGCATTCACTCACCACATATTTAATTGAGCAATCACTGTGTGCATTGCCACCTAGGAGAAAAAGAAGTCTAAAGCCCATTCTCAATCTGGCAACCTGACCGCAAGCCTCTCTGGAGCTCAGAGCCAGTTCAAATCACAGAACTTCTGCACTCCGTGCTGACAGCTGCTTCTCCCCTCCCAGGACTTCTCAGATATTGGTATCTGGAATGGCACCATCCTTTACCCGGTCAGGACCGTCCTGGGCATGGCAGGACATTTAGCGTCCCCAGTAAACACTTGCCAAATACCACCAGTGCACCCGGTCATGGTGAACATCCAAAACGTCCCCCTCGTGTGTTCAAACACATCTGGCAGAGGGCAGCAAGCCCCCTGGATGAAAGCCACTGCCAACTGGCCTCTCACTCAGCCTCATACCTTCTTTTCCCTGAAGACTCAGGCCTGCCCACTTCTTGACACAAGTACTCCAGCTGTATTCATTCAGTTAACTTTGGAGAAAACACAACCCACAACCAAATGGGTAAGGGCAGGAGACACGAGAGCAGGGAAGAAGAGGACAGGAAAACTCTAAGTGCTCCTCAAACATTCCTCACCCTTTATTGCCCACAAAACATCGATATCCTGTAATTCCCAGAACAGTCCTAGAAAACTGGTTTTGATAGGGAAACTGACCTAGAGACATGTCCTCAGTCAGGCTGCTGGTTTGGGGTTAGAATCAGGTCGTCCTGGTTTTTATTCCTCTGTGCACTTCACCATGGCTCACTGCTGTTCCCTGGTGCTGGGAAAAGAGCCTGAAATGCCTTTCACTAGCCTCCAACTTTCCTGGTGCAGGTTCTGTGGTCATTTGAGTTTGTCACTTCTGCTGTTCACCAAACATTTCCAGCTCCCTACCTTCAGGGGCACATGGTGATATTATACTTCCAGCCCATCTCTGGTTCTTCAAGGATACATGACTGGTTCTGGCCAATTAGTTGTGAGCCTTCCATGGCCAGTTCAAGAAGCTCACTCTCTTTTCCTTCTGCGGCAACAAATCACAGCATCCAAGATGGTGGCCGCTCTGTAAGAGGGAGTCCAAAAGTAGGGAAATGTTGCAATAGAAGCCACAGCAGACCTGAAGGGGACAAATCGTGTGAGCAAGAAAGTCATCTGTTGTAATAAACAATGAGATGTGGCAGTTGTCACTGCAGCACGGTGTATCCTATCCTGACTAATCGCCCTTCTGCCCATGAGTCAGTTCCCAGACATTTGGATGGAATAGAACTCCTAAGATCCATCCCATGCCCGCATGCACGCACATACACACACAGCCCGTGTGCATACACAGCACGCACACACACACAACATGCACCGTACACAGCACAGAGCCCCGTGCCTCCTCCGTACATCACCCTCGTGACTTAAATGTGGGTTATTTCACCTCTCACACTCTCTTCTCCTCTTTTCAAAATGTCAGTCGCCTTACAAAGTACAACTGGCTCCCAGATATTCAGTTATTTCTTTTTGTTTGGCTCTTCCTGTTCGACGACGCTCTGTAATGATAGGTCGTGTGCCTCATTTGACTCTGTCTCCCACAGAACCCAGAGAAAACAGGACATAAGTATTTGTTAAATAACCCACCTTCACAATCTAGTGTCCAAAGCAAAAAGGGGGGAGGAATTATCCAGGAATACTAATTTTGCCTCCAAAAATGCTGGGAAGAATAAGAAGTGAGAATATACAAGGTGAAAGGGACTACTTATGAGGATACAATGCATTCTAAAAGCTTGGAGAGTTAGAGGGGGTTATCAACGTACAAGCAATCACTACCACAATATAGAAGGGCTCTTTATCACTAGGAAAACTTCTCATTAATTACCACATGTGCCGTAAGTTATACTTTATCAGCTATCAAATAAAAGACTTTTTATCTCCTTCTGGGTCTATGGTCAACAAAAATTAGGCTTCTAGTTAATATCTGATGAATCCTGGGATGACTCCAGAGGAAACCTGCTCAATAATCCGATAGTTCATTTAACTCTCATCCCGCTCAGCGATCCCAGACATCCTGTGCCGACAAAGTGAAATATGATATTGATCTAGCACCGCATTGTTCAGTCTCCGTGAATCTTTGGGGGTCATTTGCTGGCTGATAGATTAACACAAGTGTGATAATCACTTTGGAAGTAAACTGTCAAGTGTGTGTGCTATGCTAGATGCTGTACTGAGAACCCCAGGAAATTAGTTTCTCCCTAGGGGATGTGTTATAATCACGTTTAATAAAACTCAAACAAAAGCTGGAGAAGCCGACAGAGGTTATTGCCAAAACACACGACTGTCTGTGTCCTCGGGGGTGAGAATCATCCTCTCCCAGCCTCTCAGCTTTGGAGATCTTATTTCTCCCCCTTTCAGGGGATACTCTGAACCGAAACAAGAGTTTAACATGAGACTAAAGTAATAAATAGTAATAGTAATGGTAATAGTAGTGCAAGGGCGAAATTGTGCTAGACCCAATGTCACATAATTTTACATGCATTCCCTTGGAAAGGGGGCACCGTTATTGAGTACAGACTCACCAGCTACTTTGCCTGACTTCAAATCCCAGCTTTCTCCTCATCAGCTGAGTGAGTTATTTAACCTCTCTGTGCCTATGTCTTCGTGTGTGAAGCTACCTTACACACAGATTTGTTGAGTTAATTTATGGGAAAAATTTAGAATGGTGTCTGCCATGGACGCACACCTCAAGTATGATTTTATGGTTCTTTAGAGAGATAGAGAAAGAGGTGGACAGGGAAAGAGATATCTGTGAGTGTAGGTATGTGGATGTATCTATACTTACTTATGCTCAATGAGATAAACACGATCACAGATGTATCTATACTTACTTATGCTCAATGAGATAAACACGATCACAGAAAAGTACCTGAGTTAGTGAGATAACAGAAATAACGAGCTTGAGGTGAAAGTAGCAATCAAGGGGCGCCTGGGTGGCACAGCAGTTGGGCGTCTGCCTTCGGCTCAGGGCGTGATCCCGGCGTTACGGGATCGAGCCCCACATCAGGCTCCTCCGCTATGAGCCTGCTTCTTCCTCTCCCACTCCCCCTGCTGTGTTCCCTCTCTCGCTGGCTGTCTCTGTTAAATAAATAAATAAATAAATCTTTAAAAAAAAAAAAAAAAAGAAAGTAGCAATCAAATCTGGGACATTTTTATGCTAAGGAACATATTCTTAAATAGTTGGTGTGCTGTGAACAGGTATTTATTAGTCATCAAATATTTATTATCTACTTTGTGCCAGGCACCTTGCCATGCAGAGCCACGGGGCTCTGTCACTCACAGCAAAAAGCTGGACAAAATGATGAAAGAAATACCCTACAGGTGTTTTTTGTATTCTTTCAATAATGTTCCAACCATTGAAGCTACATCCTTGGATACCCCCACCCTTGGTCTTATACTTCACTCAAGTAGATACTCCCCGGGCGACATTCTAGAAGCCTTTCTATATTCTCATACCTATTGCCTTGATTCCCATTCTTTGAGGGACCTCCCCTTTGTTAAATGGTAGCCAGCTGCTCTGGTTAACTCAGATGGCAATTAGTTCTCCTCATGAAGAAAAACAGATTGGAAATCAGTAGGTGTCTCATGGCCAAGTTCAAACTAAAGCTTTATGGTGATAGTGAAAGAGTTTTCTAAACTGGATCACAGATTTAACTTAACTAAAGGAACTCTTCCAAATTTAAGCTAACGCAATTCAGTATGCTAACATCACGTTCTTGGAATCGGCTCTCATGGTGGAATTTCTTGTATTGTAGTCCCATTGGAAGGAAAATGCTGTGGACAGAATTGACCTTAGGGGTTCAATGTCCCTTGGTCAACCATGACAGTTCAGTACCTCACATGGTGGCCCATTTGAACTTGACAACATCAGCTACTTAGTGTTGCTCTATGTTGTGCTGGTACCATAAGAAGAGAATCTCTCTGGAATATACGTGATCCCTCTTCCACCTCCTAGACAGTAAAATTGGAAAATCAGCTGATGAGTCTGAGGACAGGAATACGGGTCACACAGTTAAGTGCAGCCAATTTTAATTAAGTAACCTCATCCTTTTGCTCCAAACAGTCCAATGGCCCAAACCTCACCCAGGTTAGATAATGCCCTATAATTTTCAAATTGATCTCCTAGTTCCTCTGAGCATGTCTTTTCATTTTCCCTTCTCTTCACAGGCAAACTGATAGAAAAAATCAGGGGCTTACTGACTCCTAGCTTGCCTCCCTTCACTCTCTGCTCGTCAACTGATGGCTAGATCTGTCTGCCACTCTCACTTCTAAACCCTGAGTGTGTCCAATAAGTATTTTTAGACTGCTGCTCTGCTATCCTACGGAAATCATACTCACGTCCCTTCTCTGACCCCTTTCCAAGGCCCACTTCTTTTACTTGTGACTCCAGTGCTGAACATATCCCCGTCAGCCCAGAGATAGTGTTCTTCAAGTTTCTATCACAGAGTTTGGCTATTCATGAAAGCAGAAAAATAGAATATTAGCTGGAGGGTTAAGTGGAGGCCATAACTTACTGAAAAAGAGATGTGAGATATTTTAGCATCTTTGCTGTTGGAAAGAATCCATCAGAAAATGAGAAAATAAATTATGTAGAGGGGAGGTACTTGAACAAGCAAATTCTTCACAAAGCAAGAATTCACTAAAAGCAACCAGTTAAGGGGGAAATTTTAACTTTTCCCAGGAAAAAATGGAAAATCTTAACCTGAAAGCTTCTGATCTCCTGAGGAATCTTTTAAGAATTTTACATGTCTACCAAAACATTCTTTAATTCTTACCAAATTTTCTTTCAATGTGTTCATAACACAAAGCCATCCAACCAATCCATCGAGTCCTCACAAAGCGATTGATTTCAAACGGGGAAGAGTAAAGTTTTCTCTTGATTCCCAAACACTGACTCGTAACAAAACAGAGTGAGGAAAAGCATCTCGAGCTTCAAGGTTCCTGCCTTTTTCCACGAATTCTGGAGGCAGAATTCCCCTGCATCCCTCCAGCTCCCAGGAGAAATCAGATCAATGATTCTTATCTTTTGCCTCTGTCCTAACCACTAGTTGTATTTTCAAACATTTACATTCTGGAACTTCACCCCAGTCCTGATGAATCTGAATCTCCTGGGGAGAAGGGACACAGAAGGGCAGGACACAAGAGTGTGTTCTTCCTTTTTTTTTTTTTTTTTTTGCAAGTGTTCCCAGCTATTCTTGGATACACTGAAACTCAGATCCTAAATAGAGAAGCCCATATAATGGTTTTTATCTTCATTTGTTTTCATTCTTGCTTTCAATAAGCTCTTGTTATATACCTATCATGTGCCAGGCTCTGTGTTTGGCATCAAGTATACAAGTTCAAAGGCGATGGTACATGCCCTCAAGAAATTTATCATCTAAAGGGGAAAAGAATGGGAGCTACTCAAGGTCAACTCAGCAGCGTGAAGTCTTGTGACCAAGATGTTCTAAATAAGTTGAGGAGTGACATCCAATCCTGGCTCAGATGGGGTCAGGGCACAAGATCCCCACAAAGGCCAGGCATACTCTGGAGGTGAGCTCTGAAGGATGAGTAAGAGCCAACGAAGAAATGTCACGCAGAAATATAATTAGAAATATTTCCAGTTCTTAAAAGACTTTATTTGTAACTCTTCAATTAACTGAGGAAGGTATAGGTGAGTTCCCATCTCCAAATTGTTTTTATCCAAGAAACCACTTTGATATCCTTTCATCAGTCCAGATTAACTGAGAGCTTCTTCCTTTCCAAGGGATGGGGGACATCAGAAGGACTGTAGGAAACGTTCCTGGTCCTTAGACATGGGAAGGAAGGCTTTGGAGAAGTGGGGAAATTTCAGCTGCATGGGAAAGCAGCTTTCAGTTGGAGCACCAAGGACAAGATGGAGGGGGAGGCGAGGTCAGGAAAGGCAAAATTACTGCCTCATGGAGGTAGTAAGAAATAAGTTAAATAAAACAGAAAAGGGGGGTGGAAGCTTCTTTTGAAACATTTGAAAATTCAGAAGACAAACTCTTCTATAAATCCCCATGCACACATCTCGAGGGGCCCTGCCTGTCCTGGCAATTGGGGTGAGTTTCCCAGTCGAACCGACCCTGCATTACAAATGTGTCACCCATTTTCCAAGTCCAGCTTGAGTTTTCTAGCACAGACTGCACTTTGTGGTAAAGCAGAGAAAACGGATTACAACAAACTGTATTCAACATCGGAGATTTTTGCCAACAAAGCTATTTTCACAGGTCAGTGTTGGCTAACCGTAGAAACGAAATTGTGTTAATCTAGTTACAAACAATTCCTCTCCAAGAAAAAAATAATTGTGCCTTAATAGACACCTGGCTTAAAGGCTAACAGGAGTGAGGCCCCACTCTCTCCTGCAATGATTAGACCACTTTTGAAGTCCTATGGGCAATTCTGGCTTCTCATTCTGAGGAAAGCTGGAAAACTGCCCCAGCTTGGTCACTATTAAAACCAAAATACATGACAAACCGTTAAAGGTACCCTCAGGAAATATGTGGTGCACTCAGAACGGAGGACTGAGGAGAATCTAAAGAAGTAAGAACCAACAAGGGAGGCAACCCCCCCACCAAGGCTACTCCCCTAGAACTGAAGCAGGGGGACGGGGGGAAGGGGTTACCAGAACCCTATGAGTCCTGTAGCTAAAGGAGCCTGGCCACTACCAACCTGTGTGCCATGCCATGGCGTGGAGGGAGCCGGGGGAATAAGGCCATAACCACTAGCTCCTTGCTCCACACAATGCCTTCCGCTGCCCATCCCAGAAATCAAAGAGCAAGTAAACCCACTAACACCAGGGCATATACATCAGTTTCTGGGGGTTAAGCAGGTAGGAAAGATAGAGGGTAAATTTGAGGAGCCAAAAGAGAATACCCACATAGGATCAAAAATTGACTATTGGCCAGACATGAACACTGTCTTTCAGTATTTGAAACCTATGGAGTCGTATCCCAAATTTAGTCACCCATAATTATCCCTCTTAAACCAACTTTTGTGATCTCACCCAGACTTCCAACACCTGGCAATACCTTGGTTAAAAATCTGCCAATAGAAGGGGGCACCTGGGTGGCTCAGTCAGTTAAGCATCTGCCTTCGGCTCAGGTCATGATCTCAGGGTCCTGGGATCGAGCCCTGCATCGGGCTCCCTGCTCAGTGGGGAGCCTGCTTCTCTCTCTCCCACTCCCCCTGCTTGTGCTCTCTATCTCTCTCTATCAAATAAATAAATAAAATCTTTAAAAAAAAAAATCTTCCAATAGAAGATCTCACAGTCTACACAAAGACGTTCAAACTTCTTGTTGATCACACACCCAGTGACCCCATCTACATTTCCAACTGTTTCCTACTACTTCTCTGCACGTACTGAGACAGAGTAAACTGGATTATTCACTGCTCCTGAGGTCATAACTTCACTCGTGTTGTTCCTTTGCCACGCAAAATCCAATTTCACATTTAAGACTCAGTCTGAATTCTACCTTCATGAAGCCTATCCTACATGTTTAAGCCAGCTGTAATCTCTCCCTCCTCTTTCCATCGCCCTGTGGCTATATCTCTTGCAGAATTTACCTTAGAAATGTATATGTCTTAACTCCATATCCAGTTCTAAGCTACTTGCAGGTGTAACCAGTGTCCCTCACCCTTGTACCTCTCTTCCTAGCCTGATGGCTTCTGCACCATAGACAACCACGAAAGCCTCCCTGAACTGCATTAATATTCATTGATTTGTTATAGATTTGAAAGAGTTTCTTTCATTTTCTCCAACCAGAAAATATAATCAAAAGATTTAAAGTTACAAGTAGTAATATTTTGGCTGAACATAAGATTTTAAAAAAACTAACCACAGGGTGGGTTTTTTTAATTTTAAAGATTTTATTTATTTATTTATTTGAGAGAGTAAGAGAGAGAGAGATCACAAGCAGGGGGCAGGGGTAGAAGGAGAAGCAGGCTCCCCACTGAGCATGGAGCCTGACTCAGGACTCGATCCCAGGACCTGGGATCATGACCTGAACCTAAGGCAGACGCTTAACCAACTGAGCCACCCAGGCGCCCCCCCCATTGGAAGGTTTTACCCTCAGCTGTTGCTGAATGGGAATATGATTTCAGATCATATATTTACAGAGCAAAATTAGGCCATATCACAACCGAAAGTTAGCTAACCGGTAGCATTAGACATCAGGGGAATTGTTGTGTAACCCAGAAGGTAGCATTAATTTTACTTTCGAATATATATTTATGTATTTGCATAATGGGGATGAGTTCAAGGGGACATATTAGATTTACCTGACCGTTATTCCTTTGCCGGGAAAATTCTTATTCAGAAAAGGGGGCAAGAGACCTTGACAGTATCAGGACCTATCTCTAAGTGCCAGAATTTATTATTAGACTCTGTCCCACTAGATCATCTGTGATTCTTGGCAGGCAAGTGTTATACTGAAGTCTTTTCCATTACAAAGACTAAAGGAGAATTTTTGTAAGATTTAATAAGCACATCAGCTTCTCTAATGGTTTTTTATATGTGCTCAGCCCTCTCAGATACTGCCATCACAGCATAAAATTCCATACTCTTTTCGAATATATTTCATGCTTCTTTTTAATGACCTCATTAGACAAATCAGTTTTTGGCAAACCAGGTCTAAAAAAATTAATCTTACAGTGATTTGTGACATCCAGTGATCAGACAATACCGAATACATGCTTTCAGAATTGCCAACCTATTCCAATAATGAGAGACGAGGGGCAGAGAGAAAAAAAGTAAGATATTTACCTTACCCTTGAGGAGTTTATAATCTAGATGTACAGACCATGTGAGCCCCAAGTATAGCAGTGAATGACGTGTAACAGCTTCGTGGCTCATAACGAAAAAGCACTGACGCTGGCAAGGTGGGAGGAGGAGTGAGAGTTTAGAGTCGGAGGGTTGAAGTCCCAGTTCTGCCTCTTACTTGGCCGTGCATCTCCGCAACAGGTGCCTAATCTCTCTGAGCTTCGGGGTTCTCTTCTGGAATAATAATTGCCTTACAGATGGGTGCCTGGGGGGCTCAGTCAGTTAAGCGCCTGCCTTCAGCTCAGGTCATGATCCCAGGGTCCTGGGATCGAGTCCCATGTCGGGTTCCTTGCTTGGCGGGGCGAGGAGCCTGCTTTTCTCTCTGCCTGCCACTCCCCCTGCTTGTGCTCGTGCTCTCTCGCTCTCTCTCTGACAAATAAATAAATAAAATCTTTACCAAAAAAATTAAATAATTGCCTTATGGAGACATTTTGAGGATTGAATAGGAAAATAATGTGTGTGAAAGAAAACTTGATAAACTGTAAGTCTCTGTACATCCCTGTCCAGTCACTTCACGGACATTTACTGGAAGCCCACTACATGTCAAGTACTATCCCCAGCACTACCAGAGATACAAGAGTCAAAGCTACAGTTTTTTTCCCCCAAAGAGGTCAACTAAGCATGGTCCTCCAAGCTCCCTTCCGAGGAAGAACTGAGAGCCACAAGAGCTGGGATCGTGAGGGAAATCAAGAAAGGAGGGTGAGGCCTGAATGTTCTAGGTCCTGTAGAACATGTAGGGAATAGATAGTTGGGGAGGAAGAAGGGGTTTTGCTGGCAAAGAAGCAGTCTCTCCTAGACATGGGCAAGTGTGGCCTTTTTTGAGTGCAGGTAATTCCTGGAGGAAAGGAAATAAACTCTGTCTCTACTCCGAGACCAGGCTTATATTGAACTCAACCAGTGCAAAATATAGTCCTTGAACAAGTGTTAATTAAATCAATAGTAACACTTTAAGCTAAATGCATGTTAAAGAAAAGCATGTGCTGACTATGCTCAGATTTGGAGAGGTCCCTATTTATTTAGGCAAAAGGAGCTCATCTCAGAAATGTGAGTGGGTGATAAGAAGTTAGTCAAAAAGGGAGATTTAGAGGACATCTGGGGCTCCGTCCACCTAAGCTGGCAAACGGACTTCATCTCAACTGCCATTTCCCATCAGCAGGTAGTGCCTGCCTGGAGCCTCCCCTTAGGAAGAATCTAAGGCCTGTCTGAGCTCAGTGATAAAATATTGATGGTTGCCTTGGGCACTGGATGGCAAAGCAGCTACTCACGCCTTCCTCCGCCAGGCCAGCTTACTCCTGCCCCAGCTCCCTCCTGAGGCCTGAACGTGGAGAGGTGAGGTTCACAATAAGGGCTCTGAGAGTTTTCACTGTCAGTGTCACTAGGTAAGATCCAATAAAGCAGGAAAGCCCTCCCATCACCTGCAACAGTCACTAAAACGGAAAGGTTTTCAACTTAGCTTTTAGCAAAGCAAACCACTGCTTTCATTAGAACCTTCTAGTAGTCCAGCGGAAAAAAAAAAAAAAAAACAGAGGTTTTGCTTTTAGGCAGATCTGAAGATGCATCTGCAGACACAGAGGAAGGGAGGCTCCCAACCTTGAATAGCTCACAGTCTGCTAGGAGCCTGAAAACAACAGAATAAACAATGTGTTATATAACAGGATTTTCCAGAGGGGGCCATTCTCTTACTTTGCTTAGGTTAATTTGAAGGACGTTGGCACAGAAAGGAAATACCAAACCCATTTCCTTACCTCCAGACAGATGCCACATACAAACACATTTTCTAACGGGTCCTAGAGAAGCTGACGGTTAATCAGCCGGAGTCCTCCCTTTTCTGTTGGTCCAACTCATACTGTCTTGTCAGTAAGAGGCCAGAGCACCCTGGAATTCTTGCACAACCTCAGCTCCAGACAGAATGAGATCAGATAACTAATGGCCATGTGTGAACCCCTCAGTTATTAAATATTTATGAAAATTTTACCATGAAAGAAGCAGCAGGGTATGGATAGAGAAGAGATGAGTTTTAAAAGGCAATGTCCAAATAGACCCATCTTTCTTCAGAATCACAGAGGCAAAATTTCCAGGGACCCAAAAACCCCACACTGTGGACAGGTGTCTTCTGATTCAGGATGACCACGGAGCTGGGGCAGTGCAGGAGGACATGCGCAGGGCAGGCAGGGTTGAAGGACAGGGAGAGAAACAGACAAGGAGCCGACCCCGTTGCACTAGCAGCTGCCAGCCCTGCCACTCTCCCCAGGGTCCTGAGGCCACTGTGACTGAGTGGGGAGCAGCAGGAGACCAGCTGCAACAGCTGCAGCTTCTCGGCCTCTGGCTGACACCAGCTGGGGAGGGGGGCGGGGGTGCTCTGCGCTGCTGCAGAGTGTCTGTCTCATGCAAAGGACAAAGAAGGACCCCAGTGGCAATGCCTAGAGCACAGTCCTCAGAAGATCTCCTCGTGGTCTGGCAGAAATAAATTAGACATCACATGCCCAAGGGGCAGAAAGGTTTCCCACCCTTCAAGAAGGAGAGAAAAGGCAAGAACTTGGAGAAAAATTACCTCTCTAATACAAGCCATGAGGGATGGAGAAACAAACGCAAGACACCGCCACCTGTTACTGGTGATCTACCATGTGCCAAGCACTTTGCCAGGCGCCTTCCATGTGTTATGATCCATGTTTGCGTGTGTGATTAACTGTTCTTTGTCCATGAAGGGACGGAAGGTGAGAGAGGGTAAGTCACTGGGCAACTGGCATCTTCAGTAACGATTGACTTGGGATCTGAAGGCAGCTTTGAGTGGGACCAAACACTGTTAATTTCTTCGTGTTGATTCAGGTTATCATCTAGTGTTTTTTAAATTTCAGCCTGAAGAGATTTCCTTTAGTATTTTTTTTGTCTGCCCTTGATGAATTCTCTAAGTTTTTCTTAGTATCAAAATGTCAATTGCTTGCTCATTTGCGAACAATGGTTTTACTAGTCCTACAACTCTTGGTCAACAGTCTATTGTTTCTGCAGCATAGACTATCTTCTAGAGCACATGGTCACGGCACAGAATCTTGGTTCCTTGTATTTGTTGAGGACTTTTGTGTTTCTATTGATAAGATATATGGTCCTGTAGTTTTCTTTTCTTTTAGTGTTTTTGTTTGGTTTTGATATCAGGGTAATACTAGCCTCATAGAATGAGTCACGAAGTGTTCCTTCCTTTTCCGCTTTTTGGTAGAGTTTGTGAAGAATCGGTATTAACTCTTCTTTAAATGTTTGGTAGCTTTTACCAGTGAAGTCATCCGGTCCCAGGTTTTTCTTTGTGGGAAAGTTTTTATTACCACTGCAATCTCTTTCTAGATCCAGACTCCATTTCTCAGCAGCCAGTTTAGGTAGTGTCCTTCTTTCTAGGAACTTGTCCATCACGTCTGAGTCGTCAGATCATTGGCATACGGCTGTTCACAGCCCTCCCCTGTCATTCTTGATACTTTAATAAGTTTGGTAGTACTGTTCCCTCTTTCGTTTTTTATTTTATTAATTTGATTGTTCTTAATTTTTTTTTTAGGTCAGCCTTGCTAAAGATTTGTGTCTTTTATTGTACTTTTTGAAAAGCCAACTTCTGGTTAAGCTAATGTTCTCTATTGTTTTTCTATTCTCCATTTAATTTATTTCTGCTGTGATCATCATTGTTTTCCTTTTTCCTGCTTACTTGGGTTTTATTTTCTCTTCTTTGTCTACTTTCTTAAGAAGGAAGTTCAGGTTATGGTTTTAGATCTTTCTTCTTTTCTGATATAGTTGTGTGCCACTATACATTTCCCTCTCAGCACCGTTTTATTTAGCTGTAGCCCATGAGTTTTGGTGTGTTGTGTCTTGGTCTTCATTCATTTTGAGTGTGTTCTCTAATTCAGCTTGCTATTTTTTCGTTGACCCTTTGGTTATTCAGTAGTGTGTTCATTTCCATATATTTGTGAATTTCCCAGGGTTTTTTTTTTCTGTTATTGATTTCCAATTTCAATCCACTGTGATCAAAGAACATACTTTGTATGATCACAATCCTTTTAAATATATTGACCCTTGTTTTATGGTGTCGCAGTTGGTCCATCATAGAGAATGTTCCATGTGTGCTTGAGATAGAAGTGTACTCTAATATGGCTGGATGGAGTGCTCTAGAGGTGTCGGTGAGGTCTACTCTGGGTATAGTGTTGCCAGGCGTTCTACTTCTGCCTCCTTTTCTATTCATTATTGAAGTCAGGTATTGAAATCTCTGACTATTATTGGTAAATTCTCTATTTCTTCATTCAATTCAATCAGCTTTTGCTTCACATATTTTATTAGGTGCATCTGTGTTTATGATCATTATAACTTCCTGTTGGACTGAACTTTTATCATGATAAGATGTTCCTCTTTATCTCTAGTAACATTCTTTTTATTTTAAACTCTATTTTGTCTGATATTAGTATAGGCACCCCAGCTTACTTGTTGTTTGTTGGATACAGTCTTTTCCGTCCCTTTGCTTTAAATCTTTCTATATCTTTGAATCTAAAGTGTTTTTGCTGTAGATAGCATAGGGTGGAATCATGTTTATTTATCCAGGCTGGCAATCTCTGCATTACGAGCATATTGCTTAATTCCCCCATATTTATTGTTATTATTGATATAATTGGATTTATATCTGCCATTTTACTTTTTGTTTTCTGTGTGTCTTAGGTCATCTTTTTGTTCCCCTGTTTCTCCTTTACTGTGTCCTTTCTCAAGTGAATATGTTCTAGTGGAATATTTTAATTCCTTGAATGATTTTTTTCAAGTCATTTTCTTAATGGTTGCTCCAGGGCTCATCACAGGCGTTTTAACTTACCAAATCTGCTTCAGATTTATACTAACTTCATTCCGATGAGATATAGAAATGTTACTCCTCTACAATTCTATTCCCTTTTATCCTTTTTGTGCTATTATTGTTACACGTATTACATCTATGTGCATTACAAACCCCTCAAGATATTATTGTAATTCTTATTTTATACAATCTCATGTCTATTTGAGACATCGAGGAAAGAAAAGAGAGTAATAATATATTTATAGAGTTAGTTATGTACCTTTTTATTTACCTTTTCTCATTCTTTGTGTTTGCTCCTGTGGGTTTGAGTTACCATCTGGTGTCATTTCTTTACTCCCGAGGTACAACCTCTGTACTGTGGTTAGGGTTAGATAGAGAAAGGGAGCCCCTGGCCTCTAGGCCACACTCACTAGGAACTTGACCTCTTCAACTTGGAGTCAGAGGGGATGAAAAATAATCATTGTTTGCCATTTTCAGTGAGACAGGGAAGATTTTATTGAGAGCTGAGGGGAGAGCACACCCCATTTTCTCAGCTACCCCCAGCCAGGACAGAGGTTTCGTCACACTGAGCTGGGGTATGGGTGAAGAGGGAGAGGGCCATGGTTCAAGTGCCACAGACTCTCACCGTCCTTATAAAGTTTTAGTAGATTTTCTTGAATAAACGATTTCTTCATTTGTTGTATGCCTGTCGGATTACTCACAGAGACATTAAACTTTTTTTTTTAATAGTTTTCCCTGGCTTTGCTTATGTTGCTGAGAAATGCGACTGTGGAGTTCCACGTGCTCTCATTCCAAAGTAAATCCTGCCCTCCTATATTTTTAGTGTCTTCTTAACCTTCAGATAAAGTCATTCATATATTGCTTATTGGCTTGATCACATTGACAAAGTTTTGACATTTTCATTCATTATTTCTAAGAAAAAATTCTATTTTGTCTAAGCATCTTCTACATTTTATTTTCTATTTTGGTAATGTCCGCATTCGTCTATACTGATTTCTTTCAACTTACATCTTTATTAATATTTCCCTCTACATTCTTTTGATTTACTTTGTTACCCTGTTTTAGTTTCTTGAGTTGAAAACTTAGCCCGCTAATTTTCAGTCTTTGTTTTCTAATAAATAAATTAAAAACTATTCATTATTCTTTGAGTTGATTCCATAGGTTTTTATATATAAGGTGTTTTTTGGTTTTTTTTTTTTAAGATTTTATTTATTTATTCGAAAGAGATAGAGACAGCCAGCGAGAGAGGGAACACAAGCAGGGGGAGTGGGAGAGGAAGAAGCAGGCTCATAGCGGAGGAGCCTGATGTGGGGCTCGATCCCATAACGCCAGGACCATGCCCTGAGCCGAAGGCAGATGCTTAACCGCTGTGCCACCCAGGCGCCCCTATATATAAGGTTCTTATCCCCCTTTTGTTTTAAGCAATTCATAAATTCCATTTTAATTTTCCTTTAAATCGTATGTTCAGAAGCTTTCGTATTGTTTTGTCTTAGGTGAATTGACAAAGCTCTCTTTTATTTCAAATGTTAATGCATTTTATTTTTTTTTAGTGTTTTAGTTTTAATTTAAGCCCCAGTTAGTTAACATGCAGCGTAATATTAATGATTCTAAGCTTATAATTTCTGCTTTGGAGAATTTGTTGTGATTTTATTTGTGAAGGTCTACGTGGCTGTGTTTTATGAATTCAAGGTGCAGACTATGGAGAATTTAATTTCAGTGAAGTTGACTTCTCCTGGGGAGGAGCCACGTTATGGGTTTCTTATAATGTGCTGTGGATATGAACATTTTCAGTCTTTAGAGCTTTGCCATTCTCGGGAGTAGATCAAAACTGACTCTATTAGTAGCCTGTGTACTGCTCCTCTCCGTCTCTTTTGCTTTTTTATAGTAAGCATAGAATTGACTACACACACACACACACACACAGATCAGTGTATCGGTGTTCTCTTTCCGTCTCTGGAAAAGACCCATTGTTCCTGTTTACAGTGAGACTTATAAAAGATAAAAACCTTGATTGCCTTCCATAGAGATTATAAGGACGAAACTACAAAACGTTAAGCAGAATGACTAGGCATACCCTGACGCAAGGACTTTGGATGTAGGATCTGGAGTTCAGAATACATAGAAAACGCCCCCATGCATTGTCCCACATGCCTAAGAGCAAGCCTCACACCCCTTTCCACGAACAAGATAATAGAAAGTAAAGGAGTGTATTAGTCACTAAATTAATACCTCCTGGCTATGTTTAACTAGTTGGGCAAATACATTCTTCCTTAGAAACCAGAAAGCTGTCCATCCTAGAAGTCAATCTCTTTGGCTAATCTTTCCCTTTACTTAAAAATGATTACGATTTAAGGAACAGCACCAAAGTATTTGCACTCAATGTAAAAAATGTGTAGACATAAATATTTTAAAATTTAAATCATATTCCTAAGTAAGGATGGGCAGACAGCAATTTACTGTGACATCCAACGGTATATGTAAAATCCTTGAGTAAAGTTGCATCAGGAGAAATATGAATCTAAGCAGCAAGGGGAGGGGAGAGGGGCTTCCCACAGGACTCCCTTCCTAGGGTGCATTAGAGGAGAGCACAGGGTTCTCAAGAACCGAGAGAATGACTCATAAACAGGAATAGTCCAGCACAGACCCTAGACCTTTCAGGACTCCATTTTAAGCATCTGCTCATCAGGTTGGATCCCAGGCGATTACTCTCACCACCTACTGCAGCTTGAGCCAACCATACCAAAGGACCAAGGGGCCTTTCCTAGGAGAAAGTGAGCATGGCCTCCCACTCTGACCTACTCTCAGACTTCCTGATCCTTTGACCCAACCCTCAGGATGCTGTTAGCACCTGGTGAGTGACCAAAATACACTTTGGAGGGCTAATAATAGTAACTTGACACCCTAAGGAGCATAAAGCTTGATATGTTAACACAGAATTCCTGGAAGTTTAGTATATTGACTCAATGAAATGAATTTCTAAGGTTAGGATTTGGAACACCGAAGCATTTCTCCATTGGTCCTAAATCAGACTGCAGAGGTCAGAGCAAACACAGGGCCTCCTGCTCTGCTTGCTTCTTGCAGCTGAATTCTTCACTCCCTGTTCCGTAGCAACTGCTGATTCAGTAGGCCTATCTCCTACACACATGTCACTGGTAAAATACAGCATCTCCGGCTCCAAGGCTGAGCAGCTCCATCTACCAGGCATAAACCATCTTCAGAGTAGAACACTGAATCGCATCAATCGTGCAACAGAACAGAAAGAGCTACTTGGCATGCAGATGGAGTCCCTCTGCTTCTTCATCCGCAGCAAGGCAAAGCACCCACAACCCCACTGTCTTAGACTCCCCAAATGCCTGGCAGGCAGTTACTGACTCTCAATCTATGAACCAAATATTCACAAGACTAATACTAACTGGCACATCATCACTAATTTTAGCTTGCGATTGTCAGAGAAAGATAACACACCTCTGTGACTTGAAAGTCAGCATCAGGAAGTTCAGTGACCAATTCTCACAACAGTCATCTCTTGGCAGCCCTGTCAGTGCCATAGTTTGGGATTGGCAGGGGCCTGGGACCAACGAGAATGGTCACTCTGAAGGTGCATTCATCCCGTGGGGAGGAAGAAAATGGCTGAAAAGCATCAAAGTGGTGAAAGATAGACTGCTCAGGAAAGAAGAAGGGAGTAAATGATCAGTTGGGGAAACTTTGGTTGAATCCAATCCAAATTTATATATAGTGTATATATGTGTGTGTATATATATATGTATACTGTATATGTGTAAAATTTATATATATGTGCATAAAATCTCAAAAGTGGACAATAATTTGTTCGGCAGATGAAAACCAAGTTAGAGAGGGGCAGAGCTTCTAAAAGGCAAGAGAATTTGTTGCAAGGATTTTGGATGAATTCATATACCATACGGCAGTATTGCATTTTTAGCACCTTTCTCAAGAGGAAAAAGAAAAGTAACATTCTGTAGCTCCATATCAAGGGAATTTAGGAAGGATTGAATTACAATAAATGAATTTACATGAGGGATCGTTCTTATCAAACGTGAATGCTTAAGATGAAAGAATAAGACATTATGCGCCCAAAGAGAGCTAAGCTTCTTTAAAATAATCCTGTTAGAATGTGAATTTTAGGATCTGATAATTTATGAATGTCACCAGCTCCTGGCCTGTCACCTGCATCTTCTACTCCATGCCAATCTATTCGAAAGACCAAACTGCTCATTCCCAAATGTGCTTGAATTTACATTTCATCTACTCTCTCATTCCGAGTCCAGCAGCATGGACAGAAAAGCCTGTCACCCTGAAATACACACCGAGGGCCTGTGTGACTTCTGCAGAGGCTGTGGCCTGCAAGGCGTGATTTGCCCAGGGCTGGGAGGACTCCCACCGCTGCTACCCTGGTACACTGCCTCAGGCCGACACAGAACCTGGAATGACATTCCTCTTTCAGTTCTAGCATTGTCTCCAGAAGGACTTTGTGGACACAGACAGATTCCCTCTTTTGGAACAGTCATAAATTAAACCAGTGGTCCCTACCAACATGAATCACTGAGCAGTTCCCAAACAGCAACGTGAAAGAGTACAACAAGGTAAAGCGCAGTTTCGATTGTGGAGGAAAATATTGGGAAAGGTCTCAGGAGATGCTTCTCAAACTTGGCTGATCACCACAGCTACCTGTAGGACATACTCAAAATAGGGACTCTCGTACCCCACTCCATGAAGGGCTGCTTGCTTAGCTCTGGAGTTGGTACAAGGAATGTGTATTCTTAACAGACGGCCCAAATGATTCTGATAATCAGCATGGTTGGGGAGCCAAGGCAGGTCAGTCCTGGAAAGGTCTCAACAGTGGGGAGCCCTAGGCAGCCATTGGCCAGCACCTGGGCAGTGAACACACTGAGAAGACCAATTACTCCCCTCCTCTTCCTCATAGAAGGGTAAAGACCCAAACACAAAGACTAATGACAAGATGGGGATCAAAGCATCCACCTCAGAAATGAAAGTCCAAAGTGCAAGGTAAAGCCCATTCACAAACCTAAGGATTAAAATGGAGACTTCAAGAGCAGGAGTGATGGGCAAGCATTGTCTTTTCAGTGCATTAGCCTCATTGCCTAGGTGATCAGAAAAATTAGAAAGTAGCCATTCACCAACTTCACCAGAGAAAAAAGTCATTCTTCTACCTCCGCAAAGGCCTGAGTAAAGACGCTCCAGAAAGAGGCAGAGGAGTCACTTCAATACCACCCCCAGCCTGCAGGGAGAAAGTAGACATCTCCTTTCAGGGAAACACGAAGATAACAAAATACAGATTTCTTTCTAACACACACCATGAGAGTTTGCTGTTAAGTTAAACCCATGGTCATATCAGCCCAGCTTTTGGATTCCCAAGGGCATAACCTGGGGGGAACATTGATGGGCAAGCATGGCTTTGTCCTTTGTCCAAAAGGGTAGCTTTTGTATTTGATGAAAATAGCCGCACACGTTGGGGATATACACACCAAACACAAAACCAAATGAAAGTGAAACCAATAGAAACAAAATTAAGTTGGAAGATTATCAGGCATCTTTCATCCAGGAGTTTTAAAAAACGTTCATAGTCTTGGAGCATCTGGGTGGCTCTGTCGGTTAAGCTTCTGCCTTCCGCTCAGGTCATGACCTCCGGGTCCTGGAATTGAGTCCCACATGGGGCTCCCTGTTCAGTGGGGAGTCTGCCTGTCCCTCTCTCTCTGCCAACCCCTCGGCCTCCCCACTCACACTCTCTTTCTATCCCTCTCTCGAATAAATAAATAAAATCTTAAAAACTGTTCATAGTCTTTTTTTAAGATTTTATTTATTTATTTATTTGACAGAGATAGAGACAGCCAGCGAGAGAGGGAACACAAGCAGGGGGAGTGGGAGAGGAAGAAGCAGGCTCATAGCAGAGGAGCCTGACGCGGGGCTCGATCCCGAAACGCCAGGATCACGCCCTGAGCCGAAGGCAGACGCTTAACCGCTGTGCCACCCAGGCGCCCCTGTTCATAGTCTTGATCTCAGGTGTACCTCATTTAGGTCCCCACCCCCTTCGGAAAAGCCGAATCTTGCTCGTGTGGGCACACCCAGCCTCGGGCAGAGCAAACTGAGTTCCTGCCTTTCAGTGCCAGACCTGCTCCTGCCTTTTTGGTGTATACCTGTGTCTTAGCGGCAGTATTTTTTGATTCGGTTCAATGCCATTTGAGGGGAAGATAAAACAAAAATAGTGTAGCACCAAATACCCAACCCTGAGGCACACCGATGTAAGCACTGAGTAGCCTGTAAATAAATGTGGGAATGTTAGCCTGGGGAGAGAGAAGGTACTCAGAAGCGTTCGCCCAGTGTAAAACCAGGGCAGACTCTGACAAGGCTTGAATGCTTGGAAAGCGGTTTCAAAGACACATGCAAGGGTCTCTCCTGTTATCCTTCTCCCAGTCCCAGCAATTTCTCAGTGACTGTTTTTCACTGCAAGTCACCTTGGTGATTAATCAGAGACAGTAGATGGCTCTTCTATCTAAATTAAACTGAACATCAGTCATGCTAAAAAAACAAAAAACAAATCTAAACTTGCCAATTTCTTCAACGCATGTGAACATTTATAAAGAGAGGCACGTTATCAACTTCCAGATTTCTCTCTCCCTCTGTTTCTGCATCCTCTGCAAGAACACCTGTCTAAATCCTCAGTGTGTCAATCAATAAACACAGCATCTCAGGCAACAAGCAAACTGTGCCCTCCGTGAGTTGATGAATCTAGACTTGGGAGTTCAACATATTTAATTGATGAAATTCTCAATTAAAACCAACAGGAAAGCCCAAGATGAAATCAAATATTAGAGAAATGAGAAATCGGTCATATATTAAGCAAATATTTACAGTGCAAAATGTGCCATGTGACAACTGAAAGAAAAAATGCCGAAAGGTGTACCAGAGGCGAATGAATTTTTTAAAATTTATAATAATAATTTTTTAAAAAGGTTTAAAAGAAGGAAGAGAATGGAGCCGTTTGCTTCTTCCTGTCCTACTGTCCAATAATGATACCTGTTCATAAGAATACTTTGATGGCTTGACCGTCTTACGAGGTGGCCAAATGGATTTTTATTTGACCCGGGGTATATTTTTGTTTATGTCTTCGGATTTTGAATATATTTAAGTATCAATCCAGTTCAAACCGGTTCCCTAGTTGGTTGAAAAACAAAAAGGAAAACAGGTTTTATTTCTGTTGGGAGGAAAGTATATATTTTGAGTTCATTTTTAAATTCCACAAATTCATAGAGTTAATTTAAGGGTTCAAGATTCAATCCACAGTTTCACTAAAGATCAACTTCCATATGGGGAGATTTAAAACTTAGAAAATTGTGGCCATATTTTTTTTTTCTTGGCCTACCATTTGCCTCACATGATGCCTGCACCCCAATTTATAGTAGACAATAGGTCATTTTTATTTCTCCACATAAAAGTCACATGACTTTTTGCTACCATAATGTTTTTTGTTTTTTTTTTTTTTGCTACCATAATGTTTTATTTACACCTCACAATTATGATACACAACACTGGCACTGTTATATCTGATCCAGGAACTGTTTGTAACTCATGTAGGTAAGTGCTGACAGTTTAACTTCTTTCTTTCTTTTTTTTTTTTTTAAGATTTTATTTATTTATCCGACAGAGATAGAGACAGCCAGCGAGAGAGGGAACACAAGCAGGGGGAGTGGGAGAGGAAGAAGCAGGCTCATAGCAGAGGAGCCTGATGTGGGGCTCGATCCCACAATGCCGGGATCACGCCCTGAGCCGAAGGCAGACGCCTAACCGCTGTGCCACCCAGGCGCCCCTTAACTTCTTTCTTTCTCAAAAATCCTCTCTTCACTGCTTTCTCAGTTCTAACCTATAAGTGTAGTGTCACATATTGGTAATTTGAAAAATATACCATATTTCTTCGTATGATGGCTACCTTACCTTACTCCTTAAATCCCTATTGAGGGACAGCAAAGCTGACACAAAGGGAATCACCCTGCATTATAACAAAGATAAGATACATAGTCACATTTATCTGATTCTTTTTCTTTCCTCTTCAATTTTTAGGCACTGCCAGACAGGCTTTGAAACAGCAAATTATGACACAAAATTCTAGTTCTGAAAAATACTCCTCGAAGCGGAATTTCTCTACATGCCTATTATGACCTATATCAGGCTTTTTCTTTCAGGATCCTGGATAGCTGTCCCCTTCTCGGGCATTTATCTTGTCCACAGGCTCCTAGTTTATCAAGGAAAAGATTTACGCAGTCATGGCTGGGTGCATTACTGCTTCACTGCGCTCAATACAGCATGGAGACGGTCGAGGTAAACCAGGAGGAAGGGAGCGAGTCTTCCCGACAGTCCTTTACGGGGGCAAAACCACCCATGGCCAACTCCACCCTCGACCCCAGCACGGCCGATGCCCAAACTCTAAAGCACAGGAACGCTTCCAGTGCACACGTGGGCGTGCGGCCTGCTGATCGTTCTCCCTTCCTCTGAAGGATCCTGGGCCCTCGTATTTTCTGGATGATTTCCGAAGTTCTAAAAGACTGTGCATCCCCTAAATGACTGTCTTTTTCCAAAGCAGGATGCATGCTCTGCTTACTCAGCACTGAGACTGCACTCGAAGCACAATAACTTTGGACTTGACTCATTTGGCGAGGTGGTTTTGGTGTTTTGGTATCCAAGATAAAAAGTAAAGACACTGTTTTTAGTACTATTAAAAAAAAAGTGTGCAAGAGCTATCCCTGGTCATTACTCCACCCTGGAGTCTCACCTGCACTCTTGACACACACCCCACTCTTCAAACACCTCCTGAGGTTCACTCGAGGCGGATGCTGGTTTCCCCTGCCGGCTGACAATGTGTGAAGGGTGGAAGCTGAGTGGCTTACGTTTCAGATTACATCAAAATGCTCCCAGGCTAAAGTGACTACATTAGACTATCACAGCAACAGGCCAAAATAAACATTCTCCCGGGTGCAGTTGGGAGTTCTAATCCTGCCTCATGTCGGTCGGGATCTGGTACCCTAGTGTTATAGGATTTATTCTCGGTCGGTGCCTGCGGTTCCTGGTCACGCCGCTTGGAAGAACGAAGAGGTAGACCAGACAGCGGTGGGCCGCAGAGCAAGGCTTACTGAGAGACAGCAAAGTGATAGTACAAAGCTGCGGGGGGAGGTTCTAAGTCTAGGTGTTTTTATGGGCTTTGTTGTCGGGCTTTTTTAATCTGCTTAACCCTCCCTGTGCCTGTCATCCAATCAGGTTTTTATCACCGATCTATTTCATGGGAAAAGGTGGAGGGCTCCTTCCAGGGTTGCTTCCTCTTAGGGCAGGGGGCGCCCCTTGTCCCTACCTGCTTTCCAACTATCCTTCATCATTAACAACTCATGTAGCTCTTTCAGAAAGTTCCTGCTTGTCTCCCGAGTAATTCTGGCCATCCTGTATCAAAACTTACCCATTAGTTCCATCTGCCTGGAGCCTAGTGCTGTGGAAATGTAAGAATCTGATTGGAGCTGTGATGTTCATGGCTGATAGGGAAAGGCAAAGGAGGAATCATTTTTAATCACCAACTTTGCACTTTTCAAACAATATGTAATTTACTCCATGCATACATAAAACATGGAAAGTATTATTGCACTTATTTTATAGATGAGAAAACTGAGGCCACGGTATTCATATATATTCCCATATTCACTCATTTATTAAGTGACAGACCCAGAATTAAATGTGGTTCTGTCTGATTCTAACATCTGTGCTCTTTGTACTACATCACGCCAGTTAATCCATTAATATTCACAGAGAATATCTGCATTTTATTCAAAGCTTTAACATCTTAAAGAGCATGAATGGGTTTCATAATAAATGCAGACTGAGAAGAAGAAATGTCTTTCTCCAGAGAGCCAAGAGAAACTGTGCATCAGGCCAGCTGTGGGGGCAGTGTATGAATGACCCTCCACTGGCCTCATTTAGATTACTCTTCAAAGAAGCTCCAGCCACGTCCCTCTGGCTCATGCAAAGCCTGGAGGACAATGAGGCTGAGACTGCTGGCTGACTACCAATAGACTTTCTCGCCTCTTCTATTATAACAGAATCCTGGGGTTTTTTGTGAGTTTTTTGTTTGTTTTGTTTTTCTTTTTTCTTTCTTTCTTTCTTTTTTTTTTTTTTCCTTTGAATTTTATTTGTTTATTTGACACAGAGAAAGAGAGAGAGAGAGAGCACAAAAAGGGTGGTGGCAGGCAGAGGGAGAAGGAGAAGCAGGCTCCCCACTGAGCAGGGAGCTCCATGCAGGGCTCTATCCCAGGACCCTGGGATCATGACCTGAGCCAAAGGCAGATGCTTAACTGACCGAGCCACCCAGGTGCCCCTCATTTTTGTTTTTTATCTCAGTCCACGACTGCCCAGGAAAAGAAGTGGGGGTGGATTGTTTCTCAGGTTCCTTTGCCATTAAATGGAGCCAGCTGCCTAAAATCTGGCTGATGAGATCTAAACAAAAATGATGTACTGCATCTCCAAGGAACTTTCTTAAAGGCCGGTTGACACACCTACCATGCCCCAGCCCTTCTTCCTTCTTGTAGACTGGAAGGTCAGCCCAAGGGCTGAAGCCAGTGCAGCCATCTTGGGCCATTGGTTGACATTAACAATACAAGGCACAAAAAGTGGATGAACATGCTGGAAGGAGCCTGAATGGCTCACAACTTGTAGAACGGAGGCACAATACCAGCTTTAGACAGCCTCATACTCCACATTCCCATGTCAGACAGAAATCAACTTCTAACTTCTTTAGTTTGGGTCTCTGACCAGGAGAGGAAATCAATCTCAACTGATAAACATAGGGAGGGTGGATACCCAAATGTTTCCCAGTCTTACGGGTTTTGTGAGCAATGATGTAGCCTAAGTAAGGGCAATTTTGTTCAATAAACACTTGCTTTGAATATGAAGACTTCAAGGCTCATTAATGAGGAAGAAATAATTACAAAAATAATGAAGCAAAATTACCTCAATGAGGCCTTTTTTCCATTCTTAATGCAACCAGCATAATCTGAATAGTTGTGTCACTCCTTATAACCAATGCATTAGCATAAATAGAACATTTGAATGTATATAATAATTATTCAATTATAATGATCTAAGGAAGAGGCTGCTGAAAACCATCCCCGATGCTGAATCCCTGTCTAAGAAAATATCATTACATTTTAAGAAAAGAGACCGATCTTGATGCCATTAGCAGGAATGTGCTATTTTCAGAACTGTGTATCTACCTTCTTTATTAAGAAAGAATAAAACACCGTTTTACGTTCTTAAGAGGCAGAGCGAGATGGAACATTCCATTATCCCCAGAAGTTTGTAACTGTGGCAGCAAATCATTAAGGGGGGTTTAAAAACAGATCTGGCGGCCTGGCCCTAGGGTCAGAAGGTGAGATTGCCCACTTGGACCAGATTTAGAGCCTCCAAAGATGATAAAGCGCTGGATGGCTCTGCAGTTCTACTTGGAGCCAAGCCCGGAGGCCATGGTTCTTCATCCTCTGGGGAGGCTCCTTTGCCTCAGAAAGATGTTCATTATAGGAAACTAAGAACAATGTGCGTTTTTGGAAACATCGTGAAAGCCCCTCTCTCAGATCATGGTCCAGACGGTACAAAATCACCTAGGAAGCAATACTTGATCATGATTCCACGCACCTTCTGTTGCAGACATGTGGGGAAGCAAAGTTGTGAGCTGCTCCAGGATTTCCCTAAAGCCAAAAATCTGCCCGGTTCTTCTCCGGGCAGATTTTCAGCTGCTGTAGCCCAATTTAGGGAAGGCAGCTGTCGGGCACATTTGGCCACACACCTAAATGGGAGCCTCTGGCATTCTGGACTTTAAAAAATGACATTGCTGAGAGACAGCGGGAGAGAGTCCACCACAAGGGGAGCCTTGGTAAGGACTTGGGAAAGCAAAGCAGTGTTTCTAGATTTTTTGGAAAACTCTTGGCTGAGCCCATCAGAGATAATCTTATGGACAGAAAGTATTGCAGTGCTTGTATTTTGGAAGGCCAAGCTGATACAGGCAGGCTGGGTCTGAGGACCCAGAGGGGGTCCCACAGAACCAGCCAACAGAGCCCTTGGCTAAACACAGGATAGAAATCACATGAGAGCCAAGATAAAGTGAGAGCAGAGTTTACTGAAGGCAGATAGAGAATGAAGGTACAGACAGTGTCTGGGCAACTCAGGAAGGAAAGGAGGGAGAGTCTCATTTTTGTTTGGGGTCTGGGGTTCTTACTGAGGATGGTGGTCTGGTGTACATGTCTGCTTAGGCATCCAGAAACTCGTCCAACAAAGACAAGTATTCAGGTCCTCCAGAAGTCCTCCACGAGTCCCTTATGCCCCAGAGCCAGGGCTCTGGGCATCGTGGTGTCTGGAGTCCTTGGTCTTGGAAAACGTACATGGACGTTGTCTAGTCGCTCCTTAAATGTTACCTGATGTGCTGGAAGACTCCAAAGAAATCATTAACTCCTTGACCTTTACAAGGAGGACGTACGTTATCAGTACTATAAGCCATGTGTAGGGTAGAGGAGGTCCTAGCAAGAAAAGAAGCAGCAGGAAGCCTGGGTGGCTCAGTCGGTTAAGTGTATGCCTTCAGCTCAGGTCATGATCCCCAATTCCTGGGATCAAGCCCCACATCAGGCTCCCTGCTCAGCGGGGAGTCTGCTTCTCCCTCTTCCTCTGCCCCTCCCCCTCTGCTTATGCTGTCTCTCACTTTCTCTCTCTCTCAGATAAATAAATAAAATCTTAAAAAAAGAAAAGAAGCAGCAAAAAAAGCAGTCTTTCATGGGGTCCCTTCAGTTTCCCTATCTTAAAGCTTCTAAAAGCGGCAGAAAGAGATAATTCCACTAGCTGGTTCTTAGAAAGGCTTAGAAAACATTTAAGTTCAAGATACCAGGAAAATCTACCACCACCAATGCAAGGGTGATGGATGGGTTAACTCACCTTACTATGGTAGCCGTTTCACAATACCTATGTATATCAAATTATTACACTGTACCCTTTCAACTTACACAATGTTAGATATCGATTATATCTCAATAACACTGGAAAAAAAGTTTTAATTTACAAGAGAAGCTCTACCATCATGAAATTGATTTTGTCTATAAAATGAAAGGGAACATTTACCACTTTTCAAAATAAAGAAATTTGAAAGGAATTGTATTCAAGAAAGGGTCTCAAGATTTTCTACGCTGGGCTTTAGATAAAAATGGAAGGCTGTAGATAGATGATAGATAAAGGATGATTGATGGATAGAGCCTGCTAGAGTTTACTATGTACATTAATATGTACATATCATACACTTACATACCAATATACATATTAAACTCCAGAGAAATTAGTTTCTCCTCAATTTTCCTGGTTCTGACAACTAAGGATACAGCTAAGAAAAAAAAAAAAAAAAACATTTCCCACTTCTAAGTTCAGAAAATCCACTTTCGGGGACAGCAATGTTCTCAAAGTGCTTGCTGAAATCAGCCACAAAGCAAACAGGCCCTCTGAGCAGAGGACTCTTCTGGGGAGCCTCCAGATGAGGGTCAGCCAGAAGGGACCACCTATGCACAAGGAGCAGTTTGGGTGTGGACCTCTCACTGGCAATAATCACACTAGCCCCTAGGCAAAGACCTAGATGAAAGGTAAGGATGAGCACAGGAGTGGAAGGAGGGACCTCAGCCTCCTCTTTCCTTCATACTCCTGGTCCAACTCCAAGTACTGGGGAGACAATGACTTTGATTTATGCCTGAGAATGAAATTTTAAGGTAATCACAACTGAGTCTCACACAACTGATTTGAGACTGCTTTGTTAACAGAACGTGTCTGAGAAATTAGGAAATGGGACTGAGGCCATAAAGAACCTTGCTACCAAGCAGAAAGGCTGGACAGTGCAGACCTGGTAGCATTTGTTTAGGAAACAAAAACAAAAACAAAACTATTTCCTGTTTCCACCCCCAATGAATGGCGACTCTTCGATAAACTTGTCACGTATACTGTACACTGAAATTTTCCTAAATGAGTATAAGCTTTGTCTCTCCTGCTGGTTCTCATTCTAACTCTATATGTATCTAGTGGCATCTCTATAAAATATCTAAGAATGACTCACGTTTGTATGGTGCCTTCAATCCACATGTTTCTTTCACTTAAAAAAAAGAAATTTTGGAGCGCCTGGGTGGCTTAGTTAAGTGTCTGCCTTCAGGTCAGGTCATGATCTTGGGGTCCTGGGGCTGAGCCCTGCATTGGGGCTCCCTGCTCAGCAGGGAGTCCGCCTCTCCCTCTACCTCTTCCTCTCCCCCCGCTCCTGCTCTCATTTGTTCTCTGTCTCTCAAATGAATACATAAAAATCTTTAAAAAATTAAAAATTAAAATTAAAAAAAAATCTTACAACAGTAATAGTGGCAGTTAAAATCACACAGCTGGAAAAGAGGAGACCCAGGCCCAAAACCAGCTCTCAGATCCCACAGAACCCCAAGCTGGGGTTTCTGTTTCCATCTCCAGCTGGTTGCCCCTCCTGGGCTGTCCCGGTCTCTTGTTGTGAGCTGGCCTGATGGAGTATGGTTGCTTGCCATGCACCTTCCTCCTCTCTGTGCCCTTCCCTCTTTCCTGCCCCTCCGACTCTCTCCACTCATGTTTTTCCTCCTCACTTTTGCCGCTCCTCTTCCCATGCCCCTCCCGCTCACTTCATGCTGCATTCACGCTCCTCAGAAAGAGCACACTGGCTGAATCCAAATGCCATGGTCAGGGGTGGCCCCTGCAGGAAACAAGTCGAGCACAGGCGTACTCAGCACTCCTCCGCAGAAAGACTTGGCTTGGAAGGGACTACTTCACAACTGTTGAGAGAATCAAGGTTTTCGGTGGGTTGTTTTTCACCCCCCTTCAGTGAGAAGGATAGGCTTGTCAAATCAAAGCTGCTATTTCTTCTTTAGTGTCTGATTTAGGAGATTATACATCAGAGGGAAGCACTTGTAAAAGGATTATAGCATTATAGAAGAATAATTGGAATGTTTCATCTCTCTGCATATCATAGCTTGTTCAAGTTGCTGTAGGGACTAGCCAGATTAATTAGAAAGAAGAAATACGCTTATTTCTCTAACTCAACACTCTGATGGTCAGAGATATTCCTGTTTATCCTAGTAAAATTTTTTTTAAGATTTTATTTCTTTATTTGACAGAGATAGAGACAGCCAGCGAGAGAGGGAACACAAGCAGGGGGAGTGGGAGAGGAAGAAGCAGGCTCATAGTGGAAGAGCCTGCACAGCAGTTAAGCGTCTGCCTTCGGCTCAGGGCGTGATCCCGGCATTCTGGGATCGAGCCCCACGTCAGGCTCCTCCGCTAGGAGCCTGCTTCTTCCTCTCCCACTCCCCCTGCTTGTGTTCCCTCTCTCGCTGGCTGTCTCTCTGTCGAATAAATAAATAAAATCTTTAAAAAAAAAAAAGAGGAGATCATGGATATCGTCTTAATTCTGCAATTTACAAGATACACAAATTGCCCCCTCCCTCTTGCAGAGCAAGTGTGTGACGAGCTAAAACCTAGGCTACTGTAAAAAGGGCTATTTTCTTTTCCCTTAGGTATTATGGAGTGATTTTTAAGGATATCTATCAATTATCTCATTCATTTGGGTAATACAGACTCTCAGCCCATAGAGTTCACTGCTCTCAATAGATGTATTTTATAAGCCTGAGATAACCAGTCTGACAATCTAATGCATCCTAACAGGCTGTTAGTTAAAGTCTCTCCTTTATGGTGAGCTATTGATCCACTCCCCAAATATTTAAGTACAAATACAAAGAGCAACAGAAAAAATAAAGTTGGGAAAATTGTGAAGTTAGGAAAGATTATCAGGGGTGCCTGGGTGGCTCAGTCAGTTAAGCATCTGACTTCTGCTCAGGTCGTGATCTTGGGATCTTGGGGTCAAGCCCCGAGTCAAGCCCTCCCATTGGGCTCTGGGCTCCATGGGGAGTCTGCTTCTCCCTCTGCTTCTGCCCCTCCCCCTAGTTCATGTGCTCTCTCTTTCAAATAAATAAAATCTTTACATTAAAAAAAGGAAAAAAAGAAAAGATTATCTTTGATGCCTCTTTTCTATCTAAATATCTCTCTCCCCTTGTGATTTCCCCCTCTCCTACCTTCTCCAAATTCCCAAAAAACCTCACATCACTTCTTCATCCCCAGAATCTTCGTACATTCCCCCTCTGGCAGCACACTAGCCTCTCAAAATCACCTTGACCTCTGTTCCATTTCCTAGGCTCAGCCATAAGTAACCATGCATTACCAAGTACCCTGTGCCCGTGTTTCCTATGTGTTCATGAGTTTATACATTACCATCCCTGGTTAAGGTATTTACTTGTACAATACATTACCTCCTCATTAACCTGATTATTATTTGGCAAGGGCTTTGCAAAATATACCTAAATCCACAGGGATGACCATTTCCAGCACCAGGTAGGTTAGCAAAGCGATGATTTTTCAACAAGATTTTTCCTATCTTCTAGACCATACCACATGGGCAGCTGCCCTCACCTGTGACCTGACTTCCCTTCACAGGGAAGGCTGACATTCTCCTCCATATGAGCTTTCCTCCGTGTTGAGTATATATTCACTTTATTGGCCCTATATCAGACCATCTACATCTACAATAAACAGAAAAGAACTAACTTGTACAGTCATTCCCTCCCTCCCTCTACTTCCCACAGACCAGCAACCCCAAAGGGACCCTCCTGCTCCCCTCCATCACAATGCTATGGAAAGCATTTCCTATGGACCTTAGGTCCCTGCCTCCAAATACGCTAGTGTTCAAACATTGAAATTATTTCCCCTTAGCAGTGGACAAGGAATGTGTCTGGGGGTTTAAATACAGAAATGAAAGCTAGTAGAATAAAAACAACATGAAGAATCGGAACAGCCTGAAGATAGGATTAGCAAACCAGATGACTGAGCTAGGAAGAAGGCCCCTGACAACCTGGCTAACTACTCAACAACTTTGCCTCAGGCTAGCCCTTCCTAGACACCGGGAATGTGTCTTCTTCCATTACTGTCAAACATTCAAATCTCTTTTTAAGCTATCTAAGATCCCTTTTTTTTTGCTTCTTCATTACTTCCTTCTTTTGCTCGCTCCTTCAAGCATGCACAATGGGAAAGCACGATGGAAAATGCACTATGCTAAGATTTCTTTGTGGCCTGCATCAGACAGAATAAGCTAAAGACCCAGTGCAGGGGTCTCTGGTCCCAGTGGACTCAGAGGACACAGATCGCACTTCAGTCTTGTCTCCACCCCCCCAACGCGTGTGCGCATGCACACACACACACACACACACACATCCATGCATACACACACAACTAATATAAATAACTCCACCCCCTCCAGCACCAAACAGGAGATGCTAAGGCCTCAATAAACAGAAGCCTGAAGAACACTAACATGTGAAGTAGAAGAAGATAGCCTGCCAGGATACACTTGTCACATAAGAGCAAGAAATACCAGAGTAAGTACTGCAGCATGTGCTGACTTTCAAAACACAGGGTGGCCGTGCTCCCTAACAACTGACTCCCTCCCAACTGGTGAACCCTCAGGGTACCAGCTCCACCACTCTTGGGAACAGGTTGCAGGGTAGAGGAAATGGGAAGAGAAACATGCAAAGGGGGGCAGAAGTAGGGGAGAAAGAATGGAACACTTGTCTCCCCAGTACAAGAAAGGACAATATGGAGTAGGCTCTCAAATTGCAGAACCCAGAAACAGAAAAGAATGAGAAATAGTCAATGGAAAATGAACAATGTGGACAAGAAGTTCTAAGAGTTCAGAGGAAGAAGAAGTCAGAGGAGAAAAAAAAGGGAGGGTGGAATGATGTAGGAAAATTGCTGAAGAGAGAGAGAGATCTTTTGCAGAAGTGACTCAGAAGTAACACTTACAAACAGTAGGCCAAATCAGGAAAGAGATAAAGTGGTCTTGCCAACCCATGCAAATATGGCCTTCCATCATTTCCTCCACAAATCTGATTTTACAGGTGCTACAAAGAACAGAAGCAGCACGGGTCTGTTTACCCTTCGCAGGGGTTAGCTGCCTCCCCAGTCACACTGCATGAGTCTCACCATGAATCAAAATGAGATGCTTTTTATCACTGCTTCTCAGACCTTGGTTAAATGACTTTCAACTCTCAGATGCAGCATAAGATCAGGTTTCTCCAATCCCAGCAGAGCATGTGTCTTCTGTTTTTTGCTTCAATAAAACATATAAAAGTGGAAATTTAACCAGAGGTCCCATATTGTAATTTGTTGATAAAAGGTCCAGAGTCAAGGTCCAAGAATTTCAACCATGGCAGGACCTCCGATATGTCTGTCAAGCTGGCAAAGCTCCTCAGAGCACACTGACCGTAAGTTTCTAAAGCTGACGCTGTAGGAACGTGGGGCCACCCTGTATCATGCTTTGCCATTATCCTCAGTCATCATGCTGAGCAGCAATCCTGGGAAATAAAATTTGGATCACAGAATACCCGGGGTCAGAGGTAGAAGGTCAAGGTCAGGTTTGAAGATGCAACAGACCTAATTCCCGAACTCGGTCAATGTTGATATCTGAAAAGCGGATGAACGGACTCAACCAGAATTAGAACCCACAGCTCACACTGAAATGGAAGGGTGACAGAAGGGCAAGTGAACAGAACATGACAAGTGACAGAGGTAAAATCAAGAAGATCCTTAAATGTTGTCTCTCTCCTGCCTGGTAGGGAAGGCAAATCGGTAGCTTAGATAGTTTGCCACAGCCCATCTGAAAGGCATGTGTCAGAGGGTTATTCTGTGCGGATTGGCCCAAATTTCCCTCTTGGAAAATAAGCCTGGTTACAATGCTATCACTACACTGACCTAAAGAAGATCCCTTTGAAATTCTACTGAGAAGATAGAAAACCTCTGTAGGACTTTTCCTGAAACCTAGAGGATGTTGAACCTGCCCCTTCAAAAATGCTGCTTCTCGATCCAGTTGTACAATGGCAGAGAGGGCTTAAGAGTAAGGGGCTCAGCAAGAAGGTGAGTCAAGAAGCGGGGCTGAACTGACCTTGCCTGATTGGACACCTAACATGTTCACAGAAGATTCTGGGGCCACAGCCAGAATCCATCACCAATGAGAGCTGAAAGTGAGAGAAGCAGAGAATTGATCAAGATGGCAAGGACTCAAAGCCTAGAGCAACATTTCCCCACGTGTAGAGGACCACCTGCCTCAGAATCAACCAGGGGCATTGTTAGGAAGGCAGTCTGGGCCCCACCCTAGATCTATTCAGAATAGAATATCTGGATATGAGCCTAGGAATCTGCATTTTTAAGTAGACTTCATGCCCAGCATGGGGCCCAATGCAGGGCTTGAACCCATGACTCAGATCAAGACCTCAGCCAAGATCAAGGGTAGGACACTTAACCAACTGAGCCACTCAAGTGCCCCGGGAATCTGCATTTTAAGAAGCTTCCCCTACTCCTACTCCTTTGAATTAGGAACTTTTTTGTCTTCCCAGGATTTGCTACCTTCAACAGAGAAGGGGGTTAAATCCAATGTCTAGCTAATATCATGGGAGAGTCCAGATTATCACCCACTGCATCCCTCAGGGAAGAATGGCCCAGGGCGGGGGAGGTGGGAGGGGGGGTGCAGAGGGGGAATGACAGGATACCAGGAAACGCTGCAAGAGGATATGAACCAATTACAGAGTCCCTAAAGTGCAACTTGGACCCGAGGGCAGCTTTATTGTTTTCTGAGCCATTTGAAGGTTGGAACCAGGGCTCCCAGAGTATGGTGGTATTCAGTGGGTGCTTAATAAATTTGGAGGAGAGAGAGAGGGAATGTGTGACAAGAACATGGCCCGCCCTCCTTCAGTCTTAATTTTAATTCTCGTGTTCGGTCTGGGTCTTATCCTCAGCTCTAACCCACTTGTAGCCAACCTCTCGCACTCGGAGTGCTGGGAATTCTCACTCATCCTGCTNAATTAAGAGACCCTCAGTTCATGTAACTGCCATTGCCTCTGGTTCTCCACCCTGTCATTTGCTCAAGGAAGAAAGCATTTTTCTTCTATTTTACATACAAGGTTCTTCTGGAGGTCAGAGCAGCTGGGGAGCACACACAGAGAACTGATGTCAATCAGTCCGTGGCCCCAGGCTCAGCCCGTGCACTGTTTCACCAGCTCTTCAGTTCCCCAAAAGCCCAACCCCTCCTCTGACTCCGGGTGTGTGAACAGCAGGGCAGGGAGAGCAGAGACGAGGGAGGAGAAAGGTGTGATTTCTGAATTTCTTACAGACCGTTCACACTCCCTGTCCTGTGGAGACTCTGGGTCTTCCAAGCTGCCGAGAATCTGGGGCAGCCCCGTGCCGGCCCCATCTTCTCTGCCGTCGACATTCCCATTTCCATACTTTCCACTCCAGTTGCTAAATGTTTTAATGCCACTATTTCTGCAATGGCACTCTACACTAGGTGCTGAGATCAGGCTGCTGAAAATGGAGTATGTATGTTTTCTGTTTAATTTCAAATTATTTGTAGCAGATCTGAAAAGATGAACTAAAAATATCTCTAATCCTAACAGTCGTCAATAATCACTATTAACAAGTAGATCTGTGTGCTCCCCACTGTAAAATTTGTAAATATGTACACAGCTGTAAATTTTTTCAAAATTAGGACCATATTTGGACATGCTAGGATGATATGATCAATTATGAATTCAAGGACATCTCTATTTAATTTCCTCCACCCTCAATCACTCTGATATCCTTCAGATTTTTCTGACAACTCCTGCTCCCTGCAACCCTCTCCCTCCAATCCATTTCTGTTGGACTTACCCCTTTAGCTTCTGCTGCTCACTTTCTCCTAGAAGGCTTCTCCCAGTCCCTGATCAGAATCAGTCCCTATCCAGGGCTCTGAAGGGATAGCTTTGTTTCTTTATTATGAATGTGTGTACATGTCTGTCTCCACACCAAACTCGAAACCAGGGAATGAGGATTCCCAAAACCTAGCACTGGGTCTGGCACACAGTAGGTGCTCAATAAATGTTTGTTAAATTGAATTGGACGGTGTGAACCACTCTCTTATATATGTCTAAGCAAGTTAATAAGACGAGAATCCAAAGGAACAAGATAGGAACCCTCGCATCCTCAGCTGCACTGGTATGTGCAAAAGAAAAAATTCTCCATTTTCTTATTTCATTTTTTTAAAGCTCGTGTTTGCTTAAGTCCCAGCCACCTGCTGCTCTGCGGCTGTATGGGAGAATAAGTCTGTGCTCCAAATTACCAACTCAGAGCTTCCCGGTGGCTTTTCTACTAACAAGCGGCCAAGTCCAGAATGATGGGGTTTCTGTTTTAGCTGACAACCAAAAACAAAATCTGGCTGCTCTAAACAGGCTCTTTTCACTCCACCTGCTGCTTCTACAGCTAACGTGGAGAATGACATATGAACCACCAAAGCCTGAGGCCGGGATGCTACTGAAAGTCCACGGACGTCAATTCAAGGCATTGAGAAATTGATCATATGTTATGCATTTATTCCTACAGAAATCACCCATGGAAAACAAAAAAAAAAAAATACTTTAATACCTTAAAGGCTGTCCATGGCCTTTCCTGTCTAGGAACCTGTGTCTGATGATAGAGCCCAGAGCTGGGGTGGGGGAGGGCTCTCTCATCGTTTTATCACCTCTTAAACCCCTAAAAGGGAAGAATGACCTAATCAAACTCACTTTTGTTCTGCAAAACTTCCCTTGCCATTAGGCAGGAGTGGCCCGTAGTAGGAATTCTAGACACTGAGACAGAGTGGTAAAGAACTGTTTGAAGACTAAGGATTTTCAGTGCCACTCACATCAATCTTGGTGTCAACTGAGACTCAGTCAGAGGGTATTGAGAAAAGCATAGATGAAACCATCATCATCGTCATTGCATTGGGTCAACTTGATAAATCTCATTTGTTTTGGGTGAACCCATGTGGTGCAGGGGCAGGGGAGGGGGCCTCAGAAGGCCATAGCCTCCCCATCAAATCATCTGACCCTTACATTCTGTAGCACTGGACAGGGAGCAGACACTTTCAATTGTCAGATAGCTTCAAAGAATCATAAATAAACAAGCATTGTGTTTCAATAATAGTAAATTTATGATTATAAAACATTAGTTTGTTGAGTATTTACTATGCATCAAGCACTATGCTAGCACTTTAAATACATTATCTCATTAGAAATCTCACTCCATGTCACACGGCTGGCGAAAGTTTGAGCAGGATTTGGACCCAATAAACACTAAACTATTTGGTCTTATTTTGTCCCAATCCAGCAAACGTGGAAGCTGCCTTTCCAGACTAGCTCAGATTACAGGTTGAAAATATTCCTAACCCACAGAGAAGAGAAGTTGTCCAGATAGGCCTGTTGAATTTCCAGGATACCTGCCTTGCAAAAAGGGTTCTCACTGTAACAGGAACGCAAGAAATACAACCTATACAAAAAAGGACACAGATTCTGGACTCCATCAGCCTCTGGGGACCCCTGATTTGGATGAATTTCTGAGAGTATTTTCCAGATATAACTCTCTCCCTTCCCAACAAAGCCCCAAAGTTGCCCACCTCGCACATAGGGGCCTTCATTGTAGGCATTTTCAATGAAATTTAGCTTTAGACAAAACAAGTTTGATTATATCAAAAGGGCCCTTGCAATACTTATCTTAAAACACTATTCAATAGAAGCATATCTTGGGTACATGATTTCTAGGCTAAGTAGTTTGGGCTAAGCATTTTATTGAGTTAAGTTGACAAAGCTGTATGTACATATTTTGAACAATTTTTTTCCAGAATATAGAATTAACATATTCTCCTTCAATTCTTTGTTTACTCCTGAGTTGTGCTTTGGTTCCTGGCAAAGAAATCTAATGGTAGAATTGATTCCCTTCCTAAAAATTTTCATTTCCAACTAATATTGGTTGAACTTAGGTGGTATCAGTATGTATTCTATCATGTAAGTTTAATAAAGGTTAGTTATTAAAAACCTCACCCACTCAGAACAAAGCACTGTTTGTTTGTTTTTAATAAGAGAGAAGAGCAGAGGTCATACCTTTTCAAAATATATATTATAAAGTCCATTCACGAATACTTTTCGCAACTTAGAGACGTGGGGCCCTCACACAGTCTCTTTATTCCCTATTCCAGACACTGTTCTACTAAGGGTAGGCATTTGGTATCTTAGCCTATAGTTGATTTTCAGCAGGAAATTGGAAGGATTTTTTGATAAACAAATTCCGACAATAGTGAGCTACTGCCTCTGATGGTAGACAAAAGCAACCATGAAAAGCAGGCGCAAGAAACCCAGAAGCAGATCTGTCTGTGCCCACGGGGACCATGCTGTGCATACATCAAAGATTAGCAGGAGTTATCTACATCATTCCCAAAACAAAACAATACGGACCAGATGGTGTTCACTGCCCTCTGTTCAAGATCATCTAAGGATTACACCAACTTTTTAAATACATATTTTTAATACTGCTTAAAGGAGCAGTTAGATCCTTGTAACTCCCAAATCAAGCACACTCTGAGACTTGGACATTTAGGATTTTAACCCCGGGTTGGTCCTAATGGGCCTTGGATGCCAAGTCAACATAATCCCCACTGCCCTCCAAGATGTGAGTGGGGCGTGAATTAAAAGAAGGACCTTCCTGAATTTGAACTCTGGTGACTTTTAGCTAGACAATTAACAAATTTCTTTCTATTTATTTTTTGTTGAAGTGAGTTGACCTACGATGGTATATTCCTTTCAGACATACACCATAGTGATTCAACATTTATATACAATGCAAAGTGATCACCACGAGAAATCTAGTTACCATCTGTCACCTTACAAATGTGTTACATATTACTAATTATATTCCCTATGCTATACGTTGTATCTCCATTTCTTATTGATTTGATAACTGGACATTTGTACCTTTTAATCCCCTTTCCCTATTTCTCCCATCCCTCCACCTCTTCGCCTCTGACCACCACCAGATTGTTCTCTGGAGCTCTGAAAACTGCTCTTTAACACAGCAATAATAACTACTGGTAATCAGTCCCATAGAGTCTCTCTCTTTTTTTTCCTCACACACACCCAGAGCATAAAGGATCTGGACTCAGGTCTTCTCATTCCAAATCCAGCCTTCTCACAAGTTGTGCATGGTGCAATCAGGGCCAAGTCTGTAAAAATAAGAAATGCGGGGGGCTGGTGCGGGATGGGATAGGGGAGTACAATGTCCCATTTCTACTGATGGTTGTCTCTATGATTAGAGTCCTTGATTAAAGCAGAGATACTAATCTGTAAAATGTATTTTAAAACAGTGATTCTCAAACGTGGGTGATTTTGCACCATCACCGCCCCATAGGCTATTTGGCAATGTCCTCAGACATTGGTGACATTTTTTGTTATCACGGTTGGTGGATAAAGGACAAAAGTGCTGATCAGCTTCCCTGCAATGCACAGAGCAGCCCTCACAATGAAGAACTGTGGGCCCAGAGTGGCAATAGTATTGAGAATGAGAAACCCCATTTAAGAGGTTCCGTGAAACATGGGTGCCGCATATAAACGCAGCAGAACGTGTAACTGCATCAGAACCCCAGCCTGGTGAGAAGGGGAATGACCCCTGTCTTATCGGCATTGCAGCTCCTGCGGCTCCATCAGCCTGGGCAGGCCACCACCAAAACTGTCAGGCAGCTCAAGATTCTATGGGCCCCTCTTTCTTCTTTCTGTCTATCTTCTCCCCTTTCCAACGTCCTCAGGTCACCTGGGCTCCTGCCCCTCCCAACTCCGCTTGGAGACACTATATCTCCTCCATGCCTGGACTCAGCACTGTCCCGTTCCTGACCCAACACTAAGAAGAACCAAAAACAACAAAGAACACAAATGGCAAATTGAGCTTTTCCCCGGCAGAAGCTCCCCATAACTGGGAGAGGATGCCTTTATTATGCGGGCTAGATACTTTACATATTGTAGCTCACTAAATTTAACAACAATCCTATGAGAGACATATGATTTCCACTTCGAAGTTAAGGAAACTAAAAGTCAGAGAGATTAAATAATCTGCCTACTTTCTTAAAAATAACGAGAGGCCAATACCTGTTCTGTATTAATTCCAGAGCATGCTCTTAGGCCACATTTAGTCCACACCTGACTTTCTGTTCCAAAGTCATATTAAATTGGATACAAGCCAAGATACAATTTTGCAGATTTATATTTTAAATTATCAGAAATAAATCCACAAGCCAAATAAATCATCAGTGTCTTCTGTAGTCTGTGTTTTAGTTAGGATCCTTTGATTGCAAGTTACAGAAACCAATTCAATCTAGATAAAATAAATTGGAGCAATTTACTACAGGGATGTGGGGATTCTCACAAAAAATCAAGGAGAAAAAAACTGGAAAGCTGCTGTTTTCTCACTTGTATTCCAGATCAGCTTTCTGAGCTCCCTGTCCTTGATTGCAGCCCTCACATGGCATGTTGCACCTCCATTCTCCCCCTCTGTCTCTGTCTCTCCTTCTCCCTCTTCCAAATCCTGGAAAAGAGAATGCTCCCAGTTTGAGATAGATTTCAACTCCTGACCAAGTTAGTTCTTCCCAAGGGAGAAGAGTCATGCAGAACACACATGCAGGGAGACGCCACCTCCCGTAGATGAGGAAAGGACAATAGTTTCCAGAAAATGGGAAGAGTCCCTGGGTTGTGAGCTCAGCTGGCCCATTACAATGAGAATGTCTAATATTCCACAGCTCTTTTGTGAGGTGAACAGCATCTCAGAGCTGGCCGGGTTGGTTTGCCCCTTAAAAGAGAATCATGTAAAGCCAATCAAAAGAATTTACACAGTGAAAGGAGGCGATAATACTTCATCCCAGTTCCCTCTGAATTTTGATGAGTACAGTAAACAGAATAGTGAGCTGACGAGAAGGCCCTCCACTTTCTGCACTACTGAGGCTGTGAGCCTTACCACTTCCCACTCTTTCAGAAGTTTATTTACTATTTGAACTCATGTCAGAGCTAATGGTCCTCTTTTGTCCTATTGGTCCCTACATGATTCTCTAAATCGGGGCAGAGGTAGACTAAAAATGGACCCCTTCCTCTCTGTAGGACATACAGATGCACCTTCATAGAAAAGAATGAGGACGACTTACATGCAGCCTGAGAGTAATCTCACTAGTCAACACAGAGGCCTTCTCCTATCTCATAATACTAGCTTATTTATCTCAATAAAGATGCTTGGCAACATAGAGATTAAAAAGTGAGGACAAATGACTAAAATTTCACTTCTAAGGTTTTAGATTCACACAGCCATTTTGGTCAAAACTATAACAGTGAATCCCGTCTTCCCCTTCACCCTCACATTCACATTGGCCTTCTAAGCCAACCCGCCTCTTAGCTATTGTAAAAATAAAAAGAAATACCTTGGACACCAGCAAATGGTGTTGGGAGATAGAATAAGTGCATCGAGTAGAATATAAGTCAGGCCGGTGGAGATACTTTCTTTCTCTTCTACCCTATAAAATGCAGATAGCTGAAGAGCTTCTGCAGACATCATAAAGTGGCTATATTTTTAGCCCCTACTCATTACGGCTTTTAGTGAATAGTCTCTCTGTTGTCTTAAGCCATTCATCTTTGGAGAAATATGGCCCCATTTCTCTATTTATTTATCTCTTTAGAAATGGGAAAGCATAAACTGTTGCACTACAATAAATTTTCTCACTTTTAATAGTTCAAATGGGTCCCCAGTAAAATGAAAGTCAAGCATTATTTTTATTCCTTGGATTTTTGTCGTTTTGAGCATCCTTAGCACATTTAATGTCATTGATCCCTAAGAATGGCCTCAACTCGATTATCTGTCTTCTGAAGATGGTTATCTCAAACTTTAGACAGTTACAAGTAGACTAGAAGAGAGCTTAATCGTCTCTTCTGTCTAAAAGTATAGAGAAAGCAGGTGTTTTTAGATAACTAATTTCTAACTCATCCATGCAAATTTCAAAATACAGAAAAGCAAAAACAGAGAGGACTAAAATTATCCAAAAATAATAGTTTTTTCTAGGACAAGAAGAGCTAAACAACTCCAAGTTATTCTTAACATGAAATTTAATTGGAAAATACAAAGTTAACAGAATCTTGGATGTACCAAGAATATGATTTACTGACACCTTTGCTATTCAGGCAGGGAATTAATTTTCATATGTTTTCATAAGAGATTAGTGTTGGGTTCATATATTCCATCTGCCTCACCCTGGTTCCTAAAAATTATAGCACAAGAGATGTTTCAGATAAACGCAAGCTGTCTATTCCTGGACCGTGCTTGTAACCTGAATCCCTGCCTCCTTTCTCATCCCAGAGGAGCTGAGCTGGACCAACTAGAAGGAGACTTGGGGAGCCTGGGTGGCTCAGTCATTAAGCGTCTGCCTTCGGCTCAGGGCGTGATCCCAAGGTCCTGGGATCGAGCCCCACATCGGGCTCCTCTGCTGTGTTCCCTCTCTCACTGGCTGTCTCTCTCTCTCTGTCAAATAAATAAATAAAATCTTTAAAAAAAAAAAAACTGGAAGGAGACTTGAAGACTCCCCTCTCACCCTTGAATTGAGCACCACAACGATATAGCCTGCTTTCATCTTCTCTGAGCATCCCAGATTCAAAGAAGACTCATAGGAGAAAGGCATTTAAAGAGGGGAAAGAGTAAGTGAAAAAGAGACAACCCCACAAAAGCCCTCAGGCCAAAATACTTCCCAAAACACAGGCCAATCGCCACTCCCTCCCTCCCCAAAATCAAATCTCCAGTCGAAACCTCTAAGCCAAAATACCCTCCTGCTCCTGTTGAAGGTCCTATATGAAACCTTGCAATGCCCAAGATGAAGAATTAAGGAAATGAAATGTCCATCTCACTCGAGATGGGAGAATTTCCTATGTCTTAATTTTTTCCCCATATAGTGCTCATTTCAGGAGCACATCTACTAATTTTTCCCATCTACTGATTTTTTAAACCATAAACCCTTAATGAACTGACCCATGTTCTAGGCTCATTTTCTCATGCGTCATATCCAGTATGGCTCCAGAATATCATCTCACTTGGATTCAGCATGAATGTCCTTAGATTGTAAGCTTTCATTTCTTATGAGATTATAAACCACTTGTGGAAAGAACCTTTGTCTCCTGCAGCTTCACGGTTAATAGCGTGGACTTTGAAACCAGACTGCCTGTTTGCAAATCATGGTCGGTCCCTGACTAGCTGTCTGATTTTGTTACTTTACCTCCCAGTGTCTCAGTTTCCCCATCTGTAAGATGAATGAGGATATTGCTGGGACCTGCCTCCTGGCAAGACAGCGAGGATCGAATGAGACAGTATGTGTAAGGAACTTGGAGCACTGTGCCATGTGATTAGTGGTCACTTAATAGTGATCACTTACGTCAGTAGTATTATTTCCCTAGTGTGCGGTGCATAATGGTTTCCACTAGTGTGTTAGATGAATAAATGAATCATGAGGGGCAATTTTTTTCTCTCAGAAGAAACCCTGGCATTATTGGAGGAGATATTGGTTGTTCTAGAGAACCCTTTCGTGGCTTGAGAGAAGCATATCCACAGAGAACAGCAAAGCATACAAATCTTCCTAAACCAAGGTTCTTGACCCATCCTAATGGATTCCACATTTTTCTTGTCTTTTTGTTTATCACTGTTTAGGACCCAAGAACAATTTCCTTTGACAAAAACAGAAGGAATTCGGAGTTAGGGTAGAGATAATGTGAAAGGGAAAAGCCGGAGTCTTTCATAGATGTTCTTCATCTCCTGTCCAGCCTGAAAAATCGTCTCTATCCAGGAAAGAAATGAGGTGCAGAGAAAATTAAGAATGCAAGTAGAAAGTTGATTTTGGTTTTTACGGGCACTTGAGTGGTATCTCAAAAAATTTAGAGGCCATCTAAAAGTACCTCTTCTTATTTATGGTCTCACTTCCTGAATGAAATACTGTCTGTATTAATTCCATCTGGAATTACAGGGCCTTTCTATGTTGGATGCCTCCGGAAACTTAGAACACAAACACCAACCAAAGAAAAAATATATGGACAAACATAAATTAGACTTTTCTCCCCATTGGGATGCATCCATGCATTATAGCTTATAAATCTAGATTATATCTCTACTGCCATCGTGTGATAGAATGGTTTTTAGTGAAGGTGTCCTAAAAAAGAGAGTCAAAAACTCAGAACACAAGGAGCTTTCAAGGAAAAAATGCTGAATCCTTCTTTTCCCTGCCTACCAAGCAAGGCCACACTTTCCGATGCTTGTGATCACAGCAAAAGTTTGGGAAGGCCTGTGTTTCCTCACACAGAAACAGAGCAGGAGAGAGAATGCAGAGCACTGAAAAGAACATGAAGACAGGATCCAGCTATTTTTCTCAGTCACATGTAATAAAAGAATGATTCTGTTTTGTCTCACTTCAGATGAAAATCTCTAATTTTAGGATGCTGTCTCTCCCTCTGCCCATCCTCCAGGCTGTCCATCCGCTGGCCCAGAGTGGGTTCAGCCCAGAATGGGTGTCCTTCTTCCCTCCTATCTTCCCACTTATCTCCCCACTGGACTCAGGCATCCCCTTAGGTGTTCATTTTTCTTTTGCTGTTTGAACTTCTGTCTTATTAGAGATTACCTCCAGCGCTTTGAATTACCTGGAAATTTGAGAAGAGTGTCCCACAAATCATTAAGTCAATGCTTGACCTGGGTCTGAACACAGACCTCTCTCTTCCTCTGAGAGGAAGACTCCATGTCTCCCCAGCCCTGCATCATTGGGAAATGTGTGGACCTTTTACCTGGTGCTCTCTCTTTGCCTCTCCCCACACTCTAATCCTCCATCCCAGCCTTCCACTACCCACAAAATGCCTCTGGCTGCCCTTCCCTCTTACCACACCTGGCCATTCTACTGTCTTATTCTTTTTTTTTTTTTAAGATTTTATTTATTTATTTGACAGAGAGCGAGAGAGAGAGCGAGAAAGGGAACACAAGCAGGGGGAGTGGGAGAGGAAGAAGCAGGCTCCCAGCGGAGGAGCCTGATGTGGGGCTCGATCCCAGAATGCTGGGATCACGCCCTGAGCCCAAAGGCAGACGCTTAATGACTGAGCCACCCAGGCGCCCCTCTACTGTCTTATTCTATACCTTTCTCCCCACTCTCCCCTGTCAAGCCCGCTCTCAGAACCTAGCCTGTGTAAAGATGAGAAACTAATTCACATTAAGTTACTAATAATGACTGATGATGAATCCTCTGTTTATTTCTGTCATGGGATATTTGTGTCCAGCAGAGGAAAATGGACTTAAGTTAAATAAGTTAATATGTATCCCATTGTATTATGGGCTCGTCTGTTCCTGCAACCTCCCACCTCCACACTTTCTTATCAGAGTTTTCATCTACACCTCCTGTGTCCGTGGCAAATGTTACCTCCTAGGAGGCCTTACCCGGAATACAAAGAAACAGAGGCTCACAATGCTTTTGAGCTTCTAAATAAATTTTGAAGAATTATAGCAAAGACTTAAAAGTCGTGGCTTTTATTTGCAAACCTTTGGGTTTTTTGGTTGGGTGCCTAAGCCCTAAAGAATACAAAGCATAAAATGTGAGCTTCTTCAAATAAAAAAGAGAAGATCTGAAGTTCCAGGGGCCCCACCAATCTGGACTAGATTGGGTGAGGGAGAATTAAAGTCAGAGAGAGAGAGGAAAAAAAAATCTGTAAACTTTCCTGTGGATGTCTCCGTCCTGTGCTGAACTGGAGGAGGGAAGGCAAGAGGGAGGGGGAGGGCAGAAGTACCAGACACGTCGCGGAATTTAAGAATAAAGGACCCCAGTGCCTTATGTGCTAGGGAAGAACAGCTTCCTGCACCAGCATGGTGCTACAGCAAAGGAGGAGAGCCTAGACTATGATGTGTTTTGACAGAAATAGGACTTAAGATAGAGCCCCACACCCACCCCCAACATGTGAACAGATCCTTAGAGGGTCTTGGAAGTTGGCTGCAAGGACCTATCAACCTGCGAGACAGAGAATGTAAATATGTATAACTATAGCCAAATGGCAGAGTGAACAGACATTTCCGTGGGTATTGGTGGGAATAGAGACCAGTGACCAAGAGCTATCGAAGATGATGTCTACCTCATCCAAGGCCATTACAACCAAGCTCCAGATGACCCTTCCAACATCTGGAGACCTCACAACCCACTTCTCTTCCATCTGTATCAGCGTCCAGCATTTTGGAGAAAGAGGGCGGGAAATCCTGAATTGATTGAGTTTATACTCAAAATGACCTAGACAACCTGAAAATGACAGAACTTACCTGAAAAACAATTAGATTATCTAGGCAGAATGGGGGCTTGAGATAGAAGAAAGGTTGTGACATTAAAAAGTAAAGGAAGTTGCATTTCTGTTGCACATCTGAACTTGTGGACAGAACCATCTAGAACATTATGACATCTGGTAGAGCATGGAGGATGGAGCCTCTGGGGAGGTACTAAGAGCTTATTTCAGGCAGTCGACCGTCCCTGAATGCTTGGTTGGTCCAGCCTCTGCGTCTATCCTGGATCGTCAGGTTTACCACACAGAATCAGAGCTGTCATCAGCCACGCTCATTCATTTACGCATCCAAAAAACCTCAACTAAATGGAGCACTAGGGAAATCAAAGTTCCTTGTAGATTCAGATTTCTGGCTAACTGCGGGTTACTCAGGATCCCAAAATCTATCGTGAAAATTATCCCCAATCGTTGCGACTTCCTTGAGTCTTCAGGGTTATCACTACAAGCATTGCCCATGCCCTTCTACCTTCTTCTCCACGAGGAGATTTCTGAGGCTCCTCGGGTTTTCAGTATCTAACATGATTCCAAGGCCACTCTCCTCTGAAAGTGTCTGATTCGTCCATATCTTTTGGAAGACTCACTTGAAAACAGATCACAAATCACAAATTCCCAGCATTGGCTGATGTGAAAAGATTAGCTCCGGACGATCACTAAACACTCTTCTTCTATTCATTTCACCCACCATGTTAATTGAATCCGTTAAGTCAGGAATTCTTGACATTGAGTTAATGGATGGGCTTCAAGGGTGTATAAACTTTTTGGATATGGTATGCAAAAAAAATTATATGTATGCTTATCTGTGTATGTGTGGAGGGGTGTCTCTTCTTATGCACGTGTGACTGTGTGTTCCTGTGTGTGTGTATTTCATCAGATGCTCAAGGGAGTCCATGACACAAAAAAATAAAAACCATGGCCTTAAGGGCCTATTTTGCATGCCACTGCTAAGCCTAGATCTCTCCTCCTATAGAATCCTCAATTTCAGATTTTTCAGAAGGTGGAAGTCAGGAGACATTGGGGAAAAAATTAAGGTCCAGACATTTTCAGGCTCCCAGACCAGACCATCAGCATTCATGGGGGTTGGTGGTAGAGCTGAACTGGTTCGTTTCCTCTCCTCACAGAGAATGTGGAGATACGTACTAGCTGCAGAAAAGCAGGGTCCAGTTCGCCACCAAGGATGACCTGGATCTTGTGATTTTCAAACAGAAGGAAAAAATTTCTTTCAGGCCTCCTTCCTGGAACATCATCGCAGGCTGAAGTGCATTGCCCATAACCGGCAGCAACTGATGGGCTTGCACACCATGCAGCGATCCTGTGTCTGGCTCCTGTCAAGTAGATCCGGCCTTGCAGCGGCCAGAGGTGCACAATGAGGAGCAAGTGTTGAGAACTCTTCACCCCACTCCTGTTGAGAGAAGCATTACCATGTAGAAATGGTACTCAAAAGCAGAAAGCAGGAAGACCATTAGTATTGAGGTCACTTCATCAGGCTGACAAGCCAGAACTGGGACAGAAGAGAGGGAGTCCAGGGGAATAGGCAGACATTACATTAAAACAGAGGAAGGAAGTACAAACCTGGGAGTGAGGGTCCCCTATGTTCTCGATATTAATAGCCACGCAAAGCCACACACCTGTGAGCACTACACGCTCTACATTTCCAAGGTGTCAGGGTGGAGATCATCTGTGTATCTCCACGGAACTTCCGGGAAAGGAAACTATTTGTAAGAATGCTGCCAGATCAACAGGGACTCTGAGACCAAAGGTCTGGCCCCCAGACATAGGAATGATGATGACTGGACAAAGGGGAAAGTGATGACTGCTCCACCCACGGGGAAGAGTCCACTAAGGAGGATGCCAAGAAGAGCAGAGCACACGGGAAATAGGAGAGAGCTGAAGCGTGGGGGACCCAATACAGCCCTTTAGTGGGAGGGTAGTGCTGGGTCACAGGTGCCAAGCTCCCTTGAAAACTTATTTAAAGTTTTATAAGAGAAGGGGTAATGTAATCACAAGACTTGACATCAGTCATTACTTAGATATCAGATCATGCCGTCTTGGCAATAATTTGCAGTCTCAGTCTCCTTTCCAGCCTGAGGAGCAGTGGGGTGCTAGAGGTGTAAACAGAGTCTTCTGCTGAACAAATATGCCCACAGTGGTAGAAAAAATGGGAAAGATCGCCAGCCTTTCACAGTTTCTTCCTACACAGTCACCAGCTCCTGTCAGGTCTCCCGCTTCCCACAGATCGTTGCCTCAAAGATCTCTTGTGGCTTTTTCACCTGCTTGACCTCCTGGGTCAGCATGCTCCAGGTTTTGCTTCCTCACCCGTCACTAAAACGTCCCACTGGACTTCACACAGTGTCTGAGATGTTGCCTTTGGTGTCCCTTTGCTCTCCAGCCCACAGCTGTCACCCAGTTCTTCCCACCACTAGTTCAGACTGGAACCCCATGCCTCTTGGTAACCCAGGAGCGCCATTCATACAAGATAAGAGGAACACGGGCAGGAAAACAACCTGCCACTGAGTAACCCCTGAGGACAGTAAACCACCACAGAGGAGTGAGTGAGCCATCAGAAACCCACGAAAGACATGAAGAGTCCTGAGATCCAATTGTGCAGATTATCAGGGTCAAAAACCATTGTCATCTTCAAGATGGCCAAAGACATCTCAAGAATCGGAAAGGCCTGGGAAAGCCAGCACAATATGCAAAAGCATAAAGCACCCATTGTGTGAGGTGATCCTATCTACCTAATTAGGGTTTTAGTTCCCTGAACACAGTCCCAACCTCTGAGATGGGGTCCTACACACTCATTAAGTATATACTGCTATCAAGTACCTGGTTAGTTAAACCAATTCAGTCATTACAATAAATTAGTGCTTGGACTTATATATTCGAAGTAGGTAGAAGCTTGACTGATTTAATTTTATATTGTTTATTTGAGGCCAGACATGAGTATGGACAAAGGTAATGTTGAAAATATTTAGCAGGGCTCCTATCAGTAAGAACGGTCACAGTGGACCAATACAATATGTGCTGGCTGGTGCAGTACGCTGTACCACACTGGCCAAATACACCCTGGTATGAGACGCTACAGAGAAGCTGCTTTTATTGAATGATGGGCATGTGGTTACGAGTTACCACAAATATTCGTAACAGATACATTATATGCCAACAATTAATAATTTCCCTTGTCATTAATAATTATCATAATATTTATAACAGGTATGAATTACTAGATGAGTTATAACTGAAATGGCCATAGGTTAGTGAGCTTAAAGTGTCTTCTTTTTAATGGACCAATAAGAAAAACCTGTTTGAAATATAAAACTGGAAGTGATTATTTGCAAGGGTAAGATCTGTGTGTCATAAGGAGAAAAAAATATTACTGATTTTAAAAGTGGAAACTAAATGTAGCCAGGCTCATATTCTAAGGGGAGTGGCAAAATTTGAGGGAGAGAGGGGGAAATTTGCTCTGTGGTTTGGTAAGACACTGCCGGTGGGCATTTGGGGGTGAAAGCGGGGGCTGAAGGTTGTGCTGGAGAGAATGGCTGAGACGAGTAGCCTCGGAGTAGCCTTTGAGCTTTTGGCTGAACAACCTGATAGGCGGGGATGGGGCCTCTGAGCTCAGTAATGAACGAGGTGGAGAAACCATCTTTGAGAAGAAAACTCCCAACTCAACAACCCAGCAGCAGGCTGGGACCCCAAGTGAAGCATGATCAGAGAGAGATCCCCTTTAGTGAGGGCTAGTCAATTTGGGGAAGAGTTTCAAGATATCTCTGTGCCGTATGATGATGCTTTTGGGCGGCCCCAAGATTTCATTCCGAGACTTTAACACCACATTGGTGCTCTAAGAACTGAAGTGGTATGCACGGCATGGGGTGGGGATGTGACTTTCCCCCCACATGTTGCCCCCAAACGTGCTCTGCGTCTGGGAACACGGTGGGGATAGCAGCTTCTTACTGATGGAGGACTGTAGCCCCCAAGGGCCACATGATCGGTGACTACGACCTCAGAACCAAGATGGAGCTGGGCCTGACAGTAGAGAAGCAGGCTAAGTATGGCTCAGTCCAGGAACAGACCTGAGAGAAGTCCACTTTTCCCCAAATAGGCTTCTTGATGGAGCAGGGCCTGGGGGTAGGGAGACTCCGATGCTCTGAGGGCTGGAGTGGGGACATGTGCATATATACGCACGCGAGAGAGACTGAGAGCCTAGGGGCTGCCTGTGTGGTATAAAGTAGCCCAAACACCAAGTAAAAGCAAGATCTGACAAATGGAGGATTTCAAGTACTTATCAAAAAACATTCTTTCACTGAGAGGCTTTTGCAGAATTCAATCACACTGAAAAATGGAAGCAAGGTAAGCATTGAAAAAAACTTCCTGCGTCCCCACGATAAGATATCGGGGCTTTCCAGGAAGACTATAAATCCTAGGCTCACAGAATACCAATGTGGACAGCAGGCCATCACAACAGCTCATGAACCCAGAGGAAGCGGGCCTCCCCAGCTGTGCACATAAAGGAAAGGTGTGTAACGGCCTTGAACTCAAGAAAGGCAGACATGAAAATGAAATGTCACTGGGGCATAACGTCAAAACTGCAGCTAATGCTGCCTCCACTTCTCTGCCACCTGCAAGACCTTGTCCTGAGATCTGCTGTGTAGCGAGCAAACAAAACTGGGACCTGGAATCGTATGGACAAGAGAGGAAGAGAGAGTCTTCCTGTGTACGTGTGTGTGTGTGTGTGTGTGTATGTGAACAACACTAAAATATAGAAGCACCAAGATACATTTATAATGTTGTCCCTATTGCTATTTCTGTAAACTTGCCTCCTTTAGATGCTGTGTTAGTCCAGATGTCCTTTACTGTAACATGAGAGATCTTAATACACCCAGCCGCTTACTCACTCACTAGGTGAACATGTATTGAACACCAGTAGGTGCCCAGCACCCTTCCAGGCAGCTTCTCATAGTCGCAATTAGTTCCCAGAACTCTGTAAGATGTATAAATCCTCTTTTTTTTCCAAAAAGAAAACCAAAGCTCGGGGAGATTAAGTGGCTGGCCACTGTTGCCAATGCTAAACGGTTGAGGATTTCAAGCTGGGTCTCCTGATACTGGGGATACCGGCTTGCACACAAAGGACTTTGAGCCGTAGCCCGTAGGACAACAGCTCCCAATCTTTTTCACTCGATTCCAAATTCCAGTGAGCACCAGAGCTGCCTAAGTACAAAAATTATATATTATATGTGAGAGCTTATTTAAGAAAAGTTTGTTGACGGCCACCTATGTGACATGCATAAATTTTAGCACCAAGTACTTATTCTCAAGTTGCTCATAATACTGACGCATGAGAAAAATATAAGCAAAAATCAAATTGTAGCACAGTGTGATTGTTTGAACAACGGGAATAAGTAGCAGGGACAGCAGTGACCGGAGTCCAGGTAATGACCCCAACTCAGGGGTTTGGAGGGGAAATAAATCATGTAAGACATTCACAGAAAAAGTAACAGTGAAGTATAGTCTTGGTGGAAAAACAGGAATTTCCAAAGAGAACAATAGAGAAAGGAGACTCCAGGAAGAAGGAAAGCCTTTGCCAAGGCACAGCAGTGGGACAGCTCTGGGCTGGAGGACCTGCAGCGGAGCATCGGAGGGGGAACATGGTGGGAGGGTGGGATGAGGCCTAAGGCAGGCCGAGCAGCCGCGAGTTACACAAGAGGGATGACACATGTCAGGAGCCGTGCTGGGTGAGCTGGAGCTTGTTCTCAGCCGCATCCGAAAGCTGGAAGTAGGCGACTTCTCACCCCCGCAGAGGGCCTCAAAAACCTCCCGGGAGGAAGAGTTGAACCCCGTCCAGTAGTGAGGTTTGAACATGTCTGATGACCTCGAAAGACAGCAGATGGGCTGTATGGTCTATTTGAAAGTTGCTGAGAGTAGAATTTAAAAGTTCTCATCACAAAGGGGAGGGGGGAAGAGTTTTTTGTAACTATATGGGGAGATAAATGTTAATTACATTTATTTTGGTAATCATTTTGCAATATATGTATGTCAAGTCATTATAAGGTACACCTTAAACTTAGACGACAGAGCTGGATGTCAATTATATCTCAATAAGACTGGAGAGAGAAAAAGACAACAGATGGAATGAAGAGATGAATAAGGAAGTTTCCATGAGAAAAGGAAGAGGCTGGCCAAATTAAGCAAAGCCTGAGGATCGGAGTGGAGCGGGGGTCTGGATGTGGTGTGGCAGCTTCTTCCAGAACCTCTGCTAGCCTGGGCTTCTGGTTCAGCTGGAGATGTGTTTATGAATTAAAAGGATGGGTCATGTATTCACGAAGATGTGTAAACTCCTCTGGAAATTTGTTCAGATGAAGGAGACCAAGGAAGCGGCCTTCAGGATTAGAGAGACTTGCTTTGCTTTGTTGTATCTTTTTGTACTACTTGGATTTTTTGCTTTTAATCACATAAGTGAAGTTGCTATTCAAAGACTTTAAGAAATATGTATTCTTAAAGGAAAAAGCTGTGTCACTTACTAGGGTCCAAGCAACAGCAGTCGAACAACCTCTGAAGAAAACAAGGAGAGAACATCCTTCTCGATGCACCAGGGCCTTCCTGGGTGTTGAGTGGTGTCTGGCACTGGGGTAGGGTCCAAGCCTATCAGTGGTGGAGTGGGTATTTCAGCTTCACTGCCCGTGACAGTGTCAAGAATGAAGGGGAAGGGGAGGCGGGCAGATTCATCAGTTAACTCCAGCAGAGAGTTTTCCACTGCAAAACTTTTACATCCGGGCCACCTTGCTGGGGCATTCAAATAAAGTGTAACCAGAAAGGAGCATCTTCCTTCTTGTTTGGAAAAGGAAAGGGATATTAACAGTGCCAGTGCTGTGAGGAGGAGTGATGAATACTGCCTGGTGGTGGGAAGATTCAGAAGAACATCAGAGGCCCTCCAAGTCTTAGGGCCCCCAGGCAACATCAAGGGGAAAATAGTCATAGCTCAGAGCAGTATCTCATGGAGCTTGTCAGGGCTGTGGAAGCCACAGTAACAAATAACAACTGGGAGTGCTTTGTATATACATAGAAGCATTCTTGGGGGCCCCCAGAAATAAATAGGGAAGAGTCTGGTTTGGGGATGGGAGTTAGAGATGCAAATAAAGCCAAAGGGGACCTAAAGATATAGTCCCTTATGAATATTAACGTTAACCACAAACAAAGGACAGTGGATTGCTTTTACAGGACAGTGCGTCTCCGGGTTTTATCCCCATGACAGAGGAGATGGGCAATTCAGAAGTGGGACCTTGAGTCCACCCTAATCTATTTTTTAAGCTCTATGAATTATTCAGAAAGTTTGGCATTTTATTACTAGTGATAAATTACCTGTGAGAATTCAACCACTGATTGGAACCACCAAGGTACAATAAAAACATAGTAAGAACAACCTGAACCAGTCAGGAATATGTTCAGTTCCATGTGATAAAAACAACCATTCCAGGGGCTAAATAAATAAGACGTCTATTTCTTACATAACAAGAAGTCTAGAGATAGACAGTCCAGTGCTGACATCAGGGCTCATGGTAACCATGGGGATCCAGGCTCCTTCCATCCTCTGATTTTGTCATCTATGACAGATTGCTTGCCAGGATGAACAATTGCTCCCATCCCTGGATACATGTTCTTAAATCTGAGCTGGCCATGTGACTTGCTTTGACCAATAGCATATGGCAGAAGTTTCTCTGTGTGACTTCTCAGCCTTATCCTCAAGGAGACTTGAAGGATCTGCTCTCATCATCTTGCCCTGAAAGCATCATGTAGGAATGTCCTAGCCTGCTAGAGGAAGGGAAACTAGATAGAGAAAGAGACCAAATGAGGAAAGAGACCAGATGGAGAATGAAGCCAGATCGAGAAAAGCCCAGCCAACCCGGCCTTTCCAGACATCTCCACCAAGGCTCCAGACACCTGATTGTTGAAACCATCCAGGACCAACCAACCCTTAGGCAATTCCTTATTGTACACAACCCCAGGGAAAGACCTGGAGAAGAACCACCTAGCCTAGCCCTCCAGATAGAATTGTGAGCAAATAAATGGTACTTTTTGAGTCACTGAGTCTTGGATGATTTGCACTCAGCAATAAACAACTGAAACACTACCCTTTGGGTTTCCTTTCTGTTTTGTAGTTAGCAGGATGGCTGCTGCCTCAAAAGTATGTCCAAGGGAAGAAAGATCAAAAGGCAAACTGTTGATGCCAATCACGTGTGTCTCCTCTAAAGCATTTCCCATCACCTCCACCCAATGACTTGTGCATACATCTCATCGAGTGGCACTGGGCCACATGCTGCAAGGGGGTCTAAGGAGGCGAGCTGGGCACACTGCCACCTGAGAAACCGGAAGGTGACTAGTCAGTAGGTATTTAGCAGTAAATGTCAAGTCATTGCTGATGGAGAAAAAAAGAAGAAGAAAAAAAGGAGCCCCTGAAGGTTGTTGGCAGAAAAATAATGTGATCAGAACTGCATTTTAAGAAGACCTCTCCGGAAGATACATGGAGGAGAAATTGAAAGGGGCCGGACTGGAGACAGGAATATCAGGTTGCTATATCAGCCCAGCAAAACGAAACTCTAAGCAAGGCTATGACAGTGGAGATGGGGAGAAGAGGGTGTTTAAGGAGGAGCTTCAGACTGATTTGATGTAACGAATGAGGAAGTGGGAATTCTATCTGGCTGGGGTGTTGTGGTGAATGATGGAACTAAAACTAAGTGTTGTGTTTTACACACAGTCAGTTCTCGTTACTCATGGTGGGTATGTTCTATCATCGCTGCAAACACTGATTTAATGAATACCGAACCATTGCTCCTAGGGGAAATGCAAGGTTAAGTTCCTGCAAGCCTCTGGCCACAACTTTTCATCAACTAATCAATACGTAACATTGTTTAATGTGCATTTCTCTTTAAAGACTCCTTGTTTAATATATATTGTTGATTCATTGATTGAACTTACAGGCCACAGCACTGTAACTCACACCTGAATGAAGTTTATCTAACACATGCATTTTCTCCACAAAGCACGTCACAGCCTCCTTGTGCTTAGGAACACTAGACAGCACATCAGCACTAAGGTTGGGGCCCATTTTAAACAGTGAAATCACCCAAAAAATGCACAGAACTGCAAACAACATGGCAATGATTAGACAGTGAAAAAGAAACTTGTTTACAATATGAGAGCTGAACTAAGAAGGTGGGGTGTTACCTTGTTCAACCTTACCTGGGAACATGCTATCAAAATTGTTCACTGCTCTGCCCTGTCCTTAAATGACTATAAAAGCATCCCAAGTATTAATTTGGAGATTACAAATAAATTTTAGCTAATAAGAGTTCACAGAAGTGGAATCTTTAAATGATGAAGACCAACTGCATTTAACTAGACATGCCCATGGCACATCCAAAAACCAATTGAACATAGCAGTCTGGAGACAGGAGAGGGCTATCTGCGCTATCAGTCAGACATTTCACACCTTTTCTCACAGCCCTGCAATGCTACTTGGTCATTCAGATCAAAAGCCAAAGTCCTTACCATAGCGCTCTGGGACCTACATGATCTACCCACCCCCCATTTCCATTTGAACTCATCTCCTACTTCTCTTCCCTGAGATCACCCTGCTTGCTCTGGCCACACAGTCCTCCTCCCCATTCCTTGAACTTGACAAGAATGCACCTCAGGGCATTTGCACTGTTACTTTCCTCTGCCTGGATGCTCTTCCCACAGACAGCGGTACAGCTGACTCCCTCAGCTCCTTCAGAGCTTTGCCCCAATATCATCTTCTCAATGAGGACTACCATGCTCCTCTTATCTCAAATCACAACCTCGTCCCGCCCTCTGTGTCCTCAGCACTTCCATCCTTCTCACCCTGCTTTGCTTTTCCTCTTCCCCTTAAGCTATTACATAGTTTTCTTATTTAATTATGTTTACTGCATATTGTCTGCCCCCCTTCCCACCCTGCTACCAGAATGCAAGCTCTCCAAAGACAGATCTGCGTGTGATTTGGTCGATGTTGTATCCTAAGAACCTAGACTGGTGGTTGACACATAGTAAGCAATATACTCTCAGAAATATTTGTTAAATTAATGAATAAAAGAAATATGAATTGGGGCATCATTAGGATATAAATTATAATTAAACCATACGTGCAAGTAAAAGCACTCACAGAGAATGAACCAAGAAGAGGACTGAGGACATAACCCGTGGGAATACCAGTGCTTAAAACTAGCAGGGCATGATGAGCCAAGAAGGGACACAGAGCAGAATGGAACAGAAAGAGGAGAGCAGCGGTTAGAGCGGTACCTCAAAAGCCAACGGAAGAGATACTTTCAAGGAAGGAGACTTGAATAGTGTAAAATGTCACAACTGAAAAATCCTCATCCATTCAATTAAAAAACAAATCACTGTAGGGGCACCTGGGTGGCTCCGTTCGTTAAGCTTCCGACTCTTGATTTGGTTCAGGTCATGTTCTCTGGGTCATTGAACTGAGCCCCACCAGGCTCTGTGCTCAGCATGGAGTCGTTTGGGATTCTTTCTCTCCCTCTCCCTCTGCCCCTCCCCCTGCTGGCTCTCTATAAATAAATATATGTATGTATACATATAATATATATTTATATATGTAATTTATATTTATATATATATTATATATAAAATCTTAAAAAACAAATCACTGCACACCTTCCATGTACCAGGCACTGTGAACATTGGGACTTTTGCTAACAATGTCACACAAGGAATGTGACTGTAGTGGCAATGTCAGAGCTCCACCCAGGCCCCCTGGGATCACTTTTTGTCACTGTTGCAATCCACTTCCCTTCAGTATCCCTTTGCTTCTAATACTCATCAGTGAGACAGCCCCACTGACAGGCTTGCCCACACACTTACACACAGGAGAGCTGGAATCCTGGGGGTTTACCTTATCCATGGCAGCCCTCGACCAGTGACCTATACACGTGGGGATACCACAGCCCATTGCTCCCGTGGAGCAATGCTGGGGCATCATCTACACTCCCGAGCTCCCTGCAGGACCAGGCTGGAGTCACCCTCCAGGATATCCCTTGAGGACAGAACTTTGCTTGGTTCCCTCCCCCTCACTGTCCTGCTCCCCCAACTCCCCGCCAGGCTCCCTAAGGAGCACTTCCTTTAGAACATCACCTATCCTTGAACCCTAATGTTAGAGTCTGCTGCTGAGGCCTTTGAGGTGCTCACTCTCTAGAAGGGGGAGGAGCAAGTGAACGGTAAGCACGTGTGAAAAAGTGGGGGAAACAGATAACACCAGAGGGACATAGGGGAAGCACAGGCTCTAGATTTATGGGACCAGAGAGGGCTTCCAGGAGCCAAGGAAGTCTATGCTAACACTGCAGAGGTGAGTAAGGATCAGCCTAGCAAAGTGGGAGAGCATTTCTGACAGAGGAAGAAGCCAGGCAAAGATCCTGAGAAAAGGAACAGCAGAGCGAGTTAAGGAAATTACAAATAAATCAATACAGCAGGAGCACCACATGTGACAAGGGACTGGCAGGAAGAAGGGAGCAAGGTGGGCAATGGTTGCATCCAAATGGCTCTATAAACCAAGCAAGGGGATTTAGAACATCCTTCAGGGCCTCAAGTGCCTTTGGGGATCCCTTTGGAGACAGTGAAAAGAATGGGTTCGAAAGGGGCAAGATACAGGATGCGGAGACCAGTTAGGAAGCTGTTGCAACAATCCAACCGAGAAATGAGGGCAGCCTGAAATAAAGTAGAAGCGAGGCCAGAGAGAGTGAATGAACTCTAATTGGGAGACCACTGGTGATATGGCAAGGTCAAGGCCGATGAACCAGCCTGAATGGGTGGGCAAGCTTTGGAACGTAAAAATAAGAGCAAGTAAAAATTATATTTTTTCAGAAGCTTGGCCAAGGGAGAGGGAAAGAAAATTCAGGGTTAAAAGAGAGTGGGATGGCCATATATACAATGGAGTATTACTCAGCCATAAGAAAGGATGAATACCCACCATTTGCATCAACATCGATGGAACTGGAGGGGGTTATGCTAAGTGAAATAAGTCAAGCAGAAAAAGACAATTATCATATGGTTTCCCTTATTTGTGGAATATAAGGAATAGCAGGGAGATCATTAAGAGAAGGAAGGGAAAAATGAAGGGGAGGAAATCAGAGGGGGAGACAAACCATGAGAGACTAGGGACTCCGGAAAACAAACTGAGGGTTTCAGAGGGGAGGGTCGTGGGGGGATGGGCTAGCCCGGTGACGGGTATTAAGGAGGGCACGTATTGCATGGAGCACTGGGTGTTATACGCAAACAATGAATCATGGAACACTGCATCAAAAACTAATGATGTACCATATGGTGACTAATATATCATAATAATAATAAAAAAAAAAGAGGGTGGGATGGGGAAGGAGGGGGTGGTGTTTAAGTCGGAAGAGAGTTGAAGCACCTTTATAGACTTACCAGGACATGCCCTTCAAAGTGTCAGCCCGATTCTCCCTCTCCCTTTCTTGCTTGCATTTTTCTTTTTTCCCTACACTGAAGACCTGTTGTGACGGATAGTGTCCTCATCCTGCGAGCGAGAAATGTTAGCGGCAAGAAGATACAGGAACATAAAGAAAAACAAACACTTCAAGTTCAGACTTATTCCTGTCCAAGCTTTTCTTTAGAGATCATTTGCTTTTTCCAGTCTGGGTCTTCTGAAAAGGCCGAGACGGCACAAGCGGTCCTGTTATGGCTGTGGAGGGCAGAAGGTTGGAGGAAAAGCTCAATTAAAATCCTGCCTTCCTCAGCCTGATAATGGGGTTGACATTTGCAAAGGATTCGCGGGCAACATGCCTGCCATTGTGCACCCCGCAAATTGGGAAAGGTTTTTTGTTGCAGGCTGAGAGAGCACCAAACAAAAGGTCTCAGGCAGCACAGCCTTTCCTGGTCGAAGTGTTGTGGTGCCCCGCCGTCCACCTTCTCACGCGTGGCACCCTCTCCCCTGAACCTCCCCAGACATGACCCCTTGGACAGACAGCCCCTCCAGGTGAGTCCCCGGGGAAAATAACACCTGCCGACAGGCCTGGTAGAATAATTCCTCCCTCAGATTTTCTAAAACCCAAAAAGGCGTCTGGTTACCTCAAAAAGATGTGAAATCTTTGGCTAATTTTCAAAAGGTGAGAATGATTGACAGTGCAAAAGGAAGTGTTTTCCAAGAAACTTCAAGTGGACCTTTGCCTAGGAGTTCTACGGTTTACAAAACACTGTAGACACATGATCTTATTGGATTCTGGCAATAATTCTGTGTTTCTCCCACTCTAGAGATAAGAAAGAGGAGACTCAAGTATTTTTGGCTAATTTTCAAAAGGTGAGAATGATTGACAGTGCAAAAGGAAGTGTTTTCCAAGAAACTTCAAGTGGACCTTTGCCTAGGAGTTCTACGGTTTACAAAACACTGTAGACACATGATCTTATTGGATTCTGGCAATAATTCTGTGTTTCTCCCACTCTAGAGATAAGAAAGAGGAGACTCAAGTATTACCTTTTGGCTTCTGCTTGTTTCTTTTTGTTTCTCATAGTCCATAGTCTCTCATGTTTCATTCCCCCTTCTGATTACCCCCCTTTCTTTATCCCTTTCTTCCCCTACCGATCATCCTAGTTCTTATGTTCCATAGATGAGAGAAATCATATGATAGTTGTCTTTCTCTGCTTGACTTATTTCACTTAGCATTATCTCCTCCAGTGCTGTCCATGTTGTAGCAAATGTTGAGAACTCGTTCTTTCTGATTGCTGAGTAATATTCCATTGTATATATGGACCACAACTTCTTAATCCAGTCATCTGTTGCAGGGCATCTCGGCTCCTTCCACGATTTAGCTATTGTGGACATTGCTGCTATGAACATTGGGGTGCATATGGCCCTTCTCTTCACTACGTCTGTATCATTGGGGTAAACACCCAGTAGTGCAATGGCTGGATCATAGGGTAGCTCAATTTTTAACTTTTTAAGGGACCTCCACACTGTTTTCCAGAGTGGCTGTACCAACTTGCATTCCCACCAACAATGTAGGAGGGATCCCCTTTCTCCACATCCTCTCCAACAATTGTTGTTTCTTGCCTTGTCTATTTTTGCCATTCTAACTGGCGTAAGGTGGTATCTCAGTGTGGTTTTGATTTGAATTTCCTTGATGGCTAATGATTTTGAACATTTTTTCATGTGTCTGTTAGCCATTTGTATGTCTTCATTGGAAAAGTGTCTGTTCATATCTTCTGCCCATTTTTTGATTTGTTTATTTGTTTCTCGTGTATTGAGTTTGAGAAGTTCTTTGTAGATCTTGGATACCAGTCCTTTATCTGTAGTGTCATTTGCAAATATATTCTCCCATTCCGTGGGCTGCCTCTTAGTTTTTCTGACTGTTTCCTTGGCTGTGCAGAAACTTTTAATCTTGATGAAGTCCCATAAATTCATTTTATCTTTTGTTTCTCTTGCCTTTGGGGATGTGTCATGAAAAAGGTTGCTTTGGCCGATGTCGTAGAGGTTGCTGCCTATGTTCTCCTCTAGAATTTTGATGGATTCCTGTCTCACATCGAGGTCTTTCATCCATTTGGAGTTTATTTTTGTGTATGGTGTGAGAGAGTGGTCAAGTTTCATTCTTTTGCATGTAGCTGTCCAATTTTCCCAGCACCATTTATTGAAGAGACTGTCTTTTTCCCACCGGATGTTTTTTCCTGCTTTATCAAATATTAGTTGCCCAAAGAGCCGAGGGTCCATTTCTGGGCTCTCTATTCTGTTCCATTGGTCTATGTGTCTGTTTTTGTGCCAGTACCATGCTGTCTTTGTGATCACAGCTTTGTAGTACAGCTCGAAATCCGGCATTGTGATGCCCCCAGCTTTGTTTTTCCTTTTCAACAGTTCCTTGGAGATTCGGGGCCTTTTCTGTTTCCATACAAATTTAAGGACTATTTGTTCCAGTTCTTTGAAAAATGTCCTCGGTATTTTGATCGGGATAGCATTGAAAGTGTAGATTGCTCTGGGTAGCATGGACATTTTAACTATGTTAATTCTTCCAATCCATGAGCATGGAATATCTTTCCATCTTTTTATGTCTTCCTCAATGTCTTTCAAGAGTGATTTATAGTTTCTAGAATATAGGTCCTTTACGTCTCTGGTTAAGTTAATTCCAAGGTAACGTATGGTTTTTGGTGCTATTGTAAATGGGATGGATTCCCTAATTTCTCTTTCTTCGGTCTCGTTATTCGTGTATAGAAATGCAACTGATTTCTGAGCATTGATTTTGTATCCCGCCACGTTACTGAATTGCTCTATAACTTCTAATAGTTTGGGAGTGGCTTCTTTTGGGTTTTCCATATAGAGTATCATGTCATCTGCAAAGAGAGACATTTTGACTTCTTCTTTGCCAATTTGAATACCTTTGATCCCTTTTTGTCGTCTGATTGCTGTTGCAAGGACTTCTAGTACTATGTTGAATAATAGTGGCGAGAGTGGGCATCCTTGTCGAGTTCCTGATCTTAAGGGAAAGGCTTCCAGCTTTTCCCCATTGAGAATAATATTTGCAGTAGGCTTTTCATAGATGGCTTTTATGAGATTGAGAAATGTACCTTCTATTCCTACACTCTGAAGGGTTTTAATCAGGAAAGGATGCTGTATTTTGTCAAATGCTTTTTCGGCATCGATTGAGAGGATCATATGGTTCCTGAGTCTTTTCTTGTTGATATGATGTATCACGCTGATTGATTTGCGAATATTGAACCACGCTTGCATCCCAGGTATGAATCCCACTTGATCGTGATGGATAATCCTTTTAATGTACTGTTGGATTCTATTAGCAAGTATCTTGTTGAGGATTTTGGCGTCCATATTCATTAGGGAAATCGGTCTGTAATTCTCCTTTTTGAGGGGGTCTTTGCCTGGTTTGGGGATCAAGGTAATATTGGCCTCATAGAATGAGTTTGGTAGCTTTCCTTCTGTTTCTATTTTTTGAAATAGCTTTAGGAGAATAGGTATTATTTCTTCTTTGAATGTTTGGTAGAATTCCCCAGGAAAACCGTCCGGGCCTGGAGTTTTGTTATTTGGAAGGTTGTTTATCACTGACTCAATTTCTTCATAATTAATTGGCCTGTTTAAGGAATCAATTTCTTCCGGTTTCAATCTTGGTAGTTTATAGGTTTCCAGGAAGGATTCCATCTCTTCCAGATTGCTTAGTTTATTGGCATATAGCTGTTGATAAAAATTTCTAATAATCCTTCCAATTTCAATGGTGTTCGTCGTGACCTCTCCTTTTTCATTCATAATTTTAATAATCTGGGTCCTTTCTCTTTTCTTTTGGATAAGTCTTGCCAGTGGTCTGTCAATTTTATTGATTCTCTCAAAGAACCAGCTTCTAGTCCTGTTGATCTGCTCTACTGTACTTCTGGTTTCTGCTTGATTGATTTCAGCTCTAATTTTGGTCAACTGCTTCCTCGTGCGTGGATTAGGCCTGTCCCTCTGTTGCTGTTCCAGCTTCTTGAGGTGAGAATATAAAAACTGCATTTTAGATTTTTCTATTCTTTTGAGTGAGGCTTGGATGGCTATGTATTTCCCCCTTAGGACTGCCTTTGCAGTATCCCATAGGTTTTGGACTGTTGTATTTTCATTCTCATTGGTCTCCATAAATTGTTTAATTTGATTTTTGATTTCCTGGTTTATCGAGTCATTCCTGAGCAGGATGGTTCTTAGTCTCCAAGTGTTTGAGTTTCTTCCAAATTTTTCCTTGTGGTTGAGTTCCAATTTCAGAGCGTTGTGGTCTGAGAATATGCAGGGGATAATTTCAATCTTTTGGTATCGGTTGAGACCTGTTTTGTGTCCCAGAACATGGTCTATTCTTGAGAATGTTCCATGGGCATTAGAATAGAATGAGTATTCTTTGGTTCTGGGGTGTAGTGTTCTATATATATCTATGAGGTCCAACTCGTCGAGTATGGCATTCAAAGCCTTTGATTCTTTGCTTAGTTTTTGCCAGGGTGTTCTGTCTATTTCTGAGAGTGGAGTGTTGAGGTCCCCTACTATTAATGTATTTTTATTTATATGTCTCTTTATTCTGGTTAAGAGTTGGCTTGTGTATCTTGCTGCTCCCCTGTTGGGGGCATATATATTTATAATTGTCATATCCACTTGTTGAATACTTCCCTTAAGAATAATATAGTGCCCTTCTGCATCTCTAACTATAGTCTGTAGTTTAAAATCCAATTTATCTGATATGAGAATTGCTACCCCAGCTTTCTTTTGAGGTCCATTTGCGTGAAAGATGGTACTCCATCCCCTTACTCTCAGTCTGAATGCATCTTTGGGTTCGAAATGAGTCTCTTGTAGACAGCAAATGGATGGGTCATTTCTTTTTATCCAATCTGCAACCCTGTGGCGTTTTATGGGATGGTTCAAACCATTTACATTAAGACTGATTACTGAGAGATATGATTTTAATGTTGCCATGTTGCCAGTAAAGTCTTTGTTTGTATTGGCTGTGACTTTCTGTTCTGTATCACTCTTGGGGCCTTTTTACTTTTATAGAACCCCCCGTAATATCTCCTGTAGGGCTGGTTTCGTGGTTACAAAATTGGTTAGTGACTGGCGATTCTGAAATGTCTTTATTTCTCCATCAATTCTGAATGACAGCCTTGCTGGATAAAGGATCCTTGGCTGCATGTTTTTCTCTGAAAGAGCTTTAAATATGCTCCCCCAACCCTTTCTCTCATTCCAGGTCTGTGTAGACAGGTCTGACGTAATTCTGATGCTTTTGCCTTGGTACGTGAGAAATTTCTTTGCCCTGGCCGCTTTCAATACTGTATCCTTGCATCTAATATTTGCGAATTGCACTATGACGTGACGTGGCGTAGGTTTGTCGTGGTTGAGCTTGGGAGGGGTCCTCTCTGCCTCTTGGACACGAATGTTTGTTTCCCTTGCTAGATTAGGGAAGTTTTCAGCTACAATTTGTTCAAATATCTCTTCTAGACCTCTGTTTTTCTCCACCCCCTCGGGGATGCCGATGATTCTAACATTGGATCGTTTCATTGAGTCAGTAATCTCCCGTAACCTACATTCGTGGGCGTGGATTTTTTTAAGACCATCTTCTATTTTCATTTTTTCCTCTATTAACCCATCCTCCAATTCACTAACCCGTTCCTCTGCTTCTGCGACCCTGGCCGTCAGAGCCTCTAGTTTTGCCTGCATTTGGCTCATAGAATTTTTAATTTCTGTCAGATTCGCTCTCATTTCTGTCCTTAGGGATTCTATATTCTCAGTAACCTTTTCGTTAATAGTTTTTTCAATTCTACTCATCATTTTGACCATCGTTACTCTGAATTCCATTTCTGATAATTTGGTTACATCCATATCCATTATTTCTGTGGCAGAGGCCACAGAATCACTGTCTTTTCTTTGCTGGGGGGGGCTTCTCCTTCTTGTCATTCTGATGAAGAGAGGTTGCGGGGTTTCCAGAGCCCAAATTATTGACTGGGTCCCAGGCCGTGCCCCTTGTTTTATAGGGATCTTAGGGATGTGGGCTTCTTCTTTAAAGATTTTATTTATTTATTTATGTGGCAGCCAACCAGCGAGAGAGGGAACAGAAGCAGGGGAGTGGGAGAGGAAGAAGCAGGCTCCCAGCGGAGGAGCCCGATGAGGGACTCCTTTCCGGAACGCCGGGATCACGCCCTAAGCCGAAGGCAGGCGCTCAATGACTGCGCCACCCAGGCGCCCGGGTTGTGGGCTTCTTGATTTTTCAGCCTGCCTTCTGTGTTCTGGGGGAGGGGCCTGCCGCGCCAATACTCAGGCAACCCTGTTTGGGTAGAGTCTCCGTGTCCCCTGCGAGGGAGGATGGGGATGGGCACTCTCTGAGCCGGTATTTCCAGGCTTTTGTTCTCTGGCGGCTTTCCCTGGCGGTTTGCTGTGCCTCTTCTGAGAGTCAGAGCAGCAGCGGCCAAATTTCAGCCTCTGTCACGGAACACACGGTTTACAGCTCCCCTCTTGGTACCTCAATACTCAGCGCTGGAGATGTTCATTTGTAGAGATCCAGATGCATCATCCTGCGTCTCAGGCTGATTCCGTGGTTCTTTAGGCTGGTCTGGTACCTATCCAGCTCGACTCAGGGGACCGGCTGAAAAAGGGGTCCCCTACTCCTCCGCCATCTTAACTCCTCCTCCCCTTCTGCTTGTTTCTGATGTTTGCTTTTTCTGCACTGCTGCGAAAAGGAATAAGATTTTAAAAAATGGAGGCGGCACCACTTGCAGATGGATAGGAAAGACCACTATAACATTTGGACAAGGTAGATCAAGGCAAGTGCTGATCTGAGGAAAAACTGAAGAATCACCATGGGTGGCCCTTAGTGCCTTTTTGTCCCTTACCCTCCAATGTCCAGGCCCTCGTTCTGCCCCTTCACTAACCAAGGCAACCCTTCTGTGTTGCCCACAGGAGAAGCACCCTACACTCTGACCTCACTAACTCCTTCCCTCCCCTCAAAACTTACCTGTCCTTACCTGTGTCTGCTCCCTCACTTCTCTCTAAGTGACTGATTGGTTCTCATCTGATCACTAAGCTTCACTCCGAGAGTCGTGATTCTCTGCATGGGCGCTAAGGCGGTTAAGATCAAAAGTCACTCCAGCGTTACCCCTTCCCGATCGTACTGCAACCTTGACAGGGGCTCTGTTGACTCAACACGAGCCCCACACTGATGTCAGCGTTTCCGGCTAATAGGCATAGGTATTACTGGGTGGGGACCAAGACTATTTCCAGCTTCCCTCAGTCAGAACATCACTGCCTATCCATCACCTGACCAGCATCATGGCCAGTGACCAAAAATAAGCTCTCAAAATAAAAACAGCCCATGAAATTTTTTAAAAAGCTCATCCAGATAGCTTTGAGTTTGCAAAGGCTCATCAACATAATCTTTGCTGCTTCCGTCCAGAGATGTCAAGTCTACCTCAGTGATCTATGATACCTTTTCAAATACACATTGTGGGTGCTCATGACTGGGCCCACCCAGGTGCTGGCCAAGAAATCAACCCCTGGGGCGCCTGGGTGGCACAGCGGTTAAAGCGTCTGCCTTCGGCTCAGGGCGTGATCCCGGCGTTCCGGGTTCGAGCCCCACGTCAGGCTCCTCCTCTATGAGCCTGCTTCTTCCTCTCCCACTCCCCCTGCTTGTGTTCCCTCTCTCGCTGGCTGTCTCTATCTCTGTCGAATAAATAAATAAAAAAATCTTTAAAAAAAAAAAAAGAGAGAAATCAACCCCTGACCAGGCTCTAGTAGCTACAGCTGCTGACTCCGGGAAGCGGTTACCTGAAATAGCCAGGATCAGATGTGGGCGGGGGTGTCTGTAAGCTTGTCCTAAGGAATGCCAAATCAAAGTGGGATTGGTTAGATATTGTCACCTTTCAAAAAATAAGGGAGAGCATGAAATGAAGAATAAGGAACAGAGGAAACAAAGAAAGCTGCTGGGATGAAGGAGTGTTCCATGAACAAACGAGGGACAGAAGTCAACAAGTCCAAGAGAGCTCGGCCGCAGCAACTTCTTGCAAGACACATCTCTAAAGACAAGGGAAACAAAAGCAAAAATGAACTATTGGGACTTCATCAAGATAAAAATCTTCCGCATGGCAAAGGAAACAGTCAACAAAACTAAAAGGCAACCTACTGAATGGAAGAAGATATTTCAAATGACATAACGGATAAAGGGCTGGTATCCAAGATCTATAAAGAATTTCTCAAACTCAACAACCAAAAAACAAATAATCCAATCAAGAAATGGGCAGAAGACATGAACAGAAACTTCTCTAAAGAAGACATACAAATGGTCAACAGACACATGAAAAAATGCTCCATATCCCTTGGCATCAGGGAAATACAAATCAAAACCACAATGAGATACCACCTTACACCAGTTAGAATGGTTAAAATTAACAAGACAGGGAACAACAAATGTTGGGGAGGATGTGGAGAAAGGGGAACCCTCTTACACCATTGGTGGGAATGCAAGCTGGTATTGCCACTCTGGAAAACAGTATAGAGATTCCTCAAGAAGTTAAAATTAGAACTACCCTATGACCCAGCAATTGTCCTGTATTTACCCGAAAGACACAGAAGTAGTGAAAAGAAGGGGCACCTGTACCCCAATGTTCATAGCAGCAATGTCCACAATAGCCAAACTGGAAGGAGCCAAGATGTCCCTCAACAGAGGAATGGATAAAGAAGATGTGGTATATATACACAATGGACTATCACTCAGCCATCAGAAAGGATGAATACCTACCATTTGCATCGATATGGATGGAACTGGAGGGTATTGTGCTAAACGAAATAAGTCAAGTAGAGAAAGCTAATTATCATATGGTCTCACTAATATGTGGAACATCAGGAATAGCACAGAGGACCATAGGGGAAGGGAGGAAAACCTGAATGGGAAGAAATCAGAGAGGGACACAAACCATGAGAGACTCTGGACTCTGGGAAACAAACTGAGGGTCACAGAAAGGAGGAGGGTGGGGGGATGTGGTAACTGAGTGATGGGCATTAAGGAGGACATGGGATGTGATGAGCACTGGGTGTTATAGGCAACTAATGAATCATTTAACATTACATCAAAAAGTAATGATGTATTATATGTTGGCTAATTGAATTTAAATTAAAAAGAAAAAAAGTCCAAGAGAATTAACTAAATTCAGAGACCCACACTTGTTTTCCTGCCTGAAGACTGGGTGGGATGTGGGGTCAGGTTAGAGGTATAGAGTTGGGGTTCCCCAGGGGTCCAAAGATATCCTCCCTAGGATGGGCTAATAATAAGGCTATTGTCTTACTGGGGGAAATGCCCTCCATTGGACACCTTCCCTCTTTCCTCCAGAACTTAGTGACCTTCCTCCCAGGACATCATATGATGAAGGCCTTGCTAAGAGTCAGTACCAAGAGCCAGTTATGTTGCTAGGAAGATGCAACCAAGTGGAGATGTGGAGCCAGATTAGATAACCCACCCTGACTGTGCTTCTGGGTTCTACCATGACACTGAGGCTGTTGACCCAAAGCCAGTTGGAGAGAACTGCCAGAAGGTGGGGCCATGAGATGTGAATGTATTCCTTAAGGCTCAGTGGCCCTGGGAGTTCAGCACCCTTGGGAGACCTATGGAAGAGGCTTTGAGCCTATCCAGGGTACCAGAGACTTACCCCTGGGAGCACCTCCCCCAGCCAGGCCTGACCACACAGTCCCAAAGGACAAAACCCAGATGATGAAATCTGTCTCCAACACTGAACTGTTTTTCTTGGACTCAGAAATATAAGAACAACTTTTGGAAAAGAATAGTGAAGACCCGGAAACGCTGGAAAGGAAACTGAGTGGTCTCAGAGTTCAAGAGCCTTTGCTCCAGTCTCAGCTCAGCCACTTACCAGTGGAGGGGTCTTGGACAACCCACAGAACCTCTCAGGGCTTCTCCTTCGTCATCTGCAAAATGGGACAGCAAGACCTGGCCTGCTCACAGGTCTGTCCTGAGCTCCAGATAAGATGGTGCTGCAAGAATGCCTGGGAACGCTACCGCCACAACGTACTGGCAAACTTTGCTACTAACAGGTGAGAAACCTGTGGCCTGAGGAAAAGAAACAACCCACTTGTCCATTCTCTTGGTTTTGGTCCCCCTATGAAATAGACCCTGAAACAAGGGTTTGAATGCAAGTCGTTTAAGAAATGCAAGAAAACAGAGTCCTGGGGAAGTGAGGCAAGGAAGAGAAGGCAGCCAGTAAAGGATGTGTTTGCAGTCCAGATAACCACTGTGGGTACCAGATTACTCCCCTGAGGAAATTCTGGAGATGGAGCAGAACAGAGGCCTCAGAGTTATCCCACCCAGGCAGCGAGGGAGCTGGAGTTCTTACATGCCTACTCGCCAGAGTCATTGGTGGAAGGTTGTTGGGACAGCGTGTGGGGGGAGGGGCCTGCCGTGGCTCTTTGAAGCAAGCCCGCAGACAAATGAAAGCAGAGGCTGACAGCTGGGGCTTGGCCACAGAGCACCAAAGTGTAAGACACCTTGGATGTGTGTGGTACCACAGTCACTGACGGCTGGTAATGGGCAGAGCTGAGACCAGAACTTCAGTCACCTGACCCACGAGGATCTCTCTCTGCCACGTCGTGCTGTCGTCTGGCACTGTGAATGGACTGGACTCTACTGACCTCCGGAGGCTTCTGCTCAGACTGCTTCCTGCCAGGGCCTCTCTGCCTCTACATGGCAGCCCCAGCGGGTCAGAGCCTAGAGAAGGGATGTCTGGAACACACTGTCTTCTGCAGGCTTCAGCCACTCAGCCCAGCATGCCTCTCCCTGCAAACCTAGTACAGAGAACCTGACATGCGAGTTCACAGATCTGGGGTCCTGTTCCAGGCCTAAGGGGATCTCTTACCAAGATATCAATCCAGAGACACACTTCGGCAGAAGAGAAGATAGTGACCAGGACAAAAGGCAAGGAAGAAGAAAAGCAAGCTCTTGAGTCCAAGTAGTAGGACGAAAAGGGCAAGACAGGGTACAGGGGACTTAGAACCTGGTCCAGGTACTAAATCGGCAAACAAGAAGCAACGTCTCCGGACTGGACTCAAACGCCCGCGCTGGCCAGCTCTGGGCTGTACGCACATGCTCAGGAATGACCCAGGCTCCTGGGAGGAAAAGAAGCAGGCCCCGAGGCCCCACGAGTGTCATCAGCAGATTGCTAAAGGCCTGCCTGGCCCTGACAGCCCGAAGACTGGGGGAGGAGAAGGAGATTCTCCAGGAAACATGTGAAGATTTTTTCCTGTTTGTGTCTTGGTGATGGGGAGAAACTGAAAGGGAAACACAGAAAACCTCAAAAGCACGGAATAGAGACAATCCTGACCCCTTGGACACTGACCCGTAAGTAAAGTGCAGCCTGGCCTCACGGCGGCTGCATGCGACCCATCTAAGCCCATGTTTTCTCACATTTCAGCATCTCTGAAATTGGCTTGTACCTTGCAGCGATGCTGGGCGCCGTCTCTCCCAGCCAGGAGTCAATTACAGTGGAACCGATGTCGCCCACGTGCCCCAGCGTGGCCGGGCCAGTTCCATGGTCTTTGTCACGTACTGCATTTAATTAAAGCTTAAAATGTCTTCACACCAGAACAGTAAAATGTTGGTGATTGTTGAAGTTAGATAATAGATTCATGGGAGTTCATTATTCTATTCTTTCCACTTTTTTATGTTTCAACATTTCCTTAATCAAAAGGGGAAAAAAATCCTCCAAAATGTAGAAGAATTCAACATTGAAGCGAAATGCCCCTTGTGTTTTCAGGTAAGGAGAAAACAGAGTACACAGTGTCAATGTGATATTAGTAAAACAAACATTTGACAGTGAAGGAAAAAGTGCAATTTTGTGTGTATGTGTGTGTGTGTGTGTGTGTGTGTAAACTAACAAGCAAGCTCTTTCAAAGACCTGAGGAAGAAAGATATCCATAAATGGATAAAGCCACATATATTTTGCTACTGAGATCAAAGGCAAGAGAAATTGCCCAGAACTTTGAAATTTGTTAAAGAAATGTGAAGCAATGTGACCAAGTCATGGGTCATGCTGCCCTATCACTAAGACCTTGTGTCATAGTTTAAATGATGACAAAACAATGGTGTATCTTTCCGTCAGCGGTGTCTTAGAGTCAATAAAATACAGTGTTTCCAATCTTGAGTATTCCCAATGTTGACTATCCAATGCAAAATTTAGAAGGAAATGAACAGGTTTTTAATCACCAAAGTCCTTTTTCTGGAGAGTTCTGTATGTGTCTAGAAGAAATGCTTTAATGGGAGACAGTAAAATGTCAGGGACGGGATCAGGGGCTCTGGAATCTGCCTGCCTGCATTTGAATCCTGACTCCGCCACTTACCAGTTGTGCAGCCTCAGACCAGTTGCCTAGCTGTTCTATGGCTCAGTTTTCTCTTTGGCAAAATGAGCATAATGAAACTGGATCCTTCATAGGGTTCCATGGAGATTGAATAAAATAATAAATGCAAAGAATGAAGACTAGTAGCTGGCACAGAGATCATGCTATGGAAATTTTTCTATTCCTGGAGAGGCTTAGAGACAGACAATAGATGGACAGCAATTCAGAGAGAGGAAACCCACGTGACAGCAGAGCTTTTCCTGAAATGTGATGCTGCTCCCAGAATTCCCCAAGTAAAATCATGCAGTTGGGTTTTATTAGGGAAAATGTTAGAGGTGGATACTGTCACTAGAAGTGACGCTGCTTTTCTTGTGTTCATTGCTCATCGTTAGGCTTGTAATATTCATGGCTGCCCTTGTGCGTAGCTGCTGTGTGTATCTCCTTTCACTGCCGGATAATATTCAGTTGTATGCATATACCACAATTTATTTTTCCATTCCTCTGTTAATAGACAGTGTGGCTTCTAGTTTGGGACAATTAGAAACAAAGCTGTTATCAACATTGCTTATCACTGATATCTGTTTCGTGGTGCTCTTATGCACACGTTTCTCTAGCTTTAACCCCAGAAAATGATGCCCCGGGTCGTAAGGAATGAAGATCGCCAATTGCAGTTTTCCAAGGTGTTTGTTCCATTTTACGTTCCTACCAGCATGAGAGAGCAATTCCTCCGCTCCACACTTCATCAACACTTGGTATTTCAGAGTCTTTAATTTTAGCCATTCTGGTTGAGTTTTAATGCTATTCCTTGGTGGTTTTATTTTGCATTTCCTGGATGACTAATGAAGTTAAGCACATTCTCACATATTTACTGGCCATTTATATTTCCTTCTTATGAAGAGTGGGTTGAAATCCTTTGCTGATTCTTCTTTTGAATTGTCTTTTTCTTAATAGTTTGAAGGAGTTGGTTATGTATTCTGGGCACTAGCCTTTTGTAATGATAATTGTCAAAAATCTCTTTCCTACCCCAGAGTTTGTCTTTTCACTTTCTTGTTGATGTGTTTTGTTGAACAAAAGTTTTTCGTTTTAATACACAGTTGAATTTATCAGTCTTTCCCTTAGAGTTAGTGCTTTGGGGGTCTAATTTAAGGATCCTTCCCTGCTCCAAGAACATAAAGGTATTGTTCTATATTTGCTGCAAAAAGATTGACAGTCCTGCCTTTCACTTTTAGGTCTTTCGTCCCTCCACCATTAAATTTGAAAATGTCTCAAATTTCTTTGTCCAATTACAATGGGGGCCATAGCATCAGGGTTTTGAGCACAGACTGGGAAGCAGGCAGCTTGTGTTTGAGTCTGCATGCAGCTCAGTTACTCACTAGCTGTGTGACTCGGAGAAGTTGCTTAACTTCTCTGTGCCTTGTTTCTCCAGCCGTAGTCGTACCTACCTTACAGAGTGTTTATGAGGTTTCAGTGAGTTAATAAACGTAAAAGTGCTTAAAGGGAAGAAGTCTTGGCATGTTACATGCTTCCTGGAACTTGGCTCTATCTTTGTTCTGCCCTTAAAGTTCCTGCCCAGCTCGCTCGGAGCACACGATCCGTCCTTGCCACTGCCCGGCAGTAACCAAGACACAAGACCGTGTGAGGCTCCACGCTGTTGTGATAACTATTCTGCCCGAAGAGTTTCTTCTTACTTCTTACATGATTTTCTTACATGTGTCAATATTTGTGGGCTTCGTATGGAAACTCCATCTGCAGGTGCCTCAGCCCCCCAGCAAGAGGACAGCCTCGTTCTGTCAACTTGAAGATCAGAGAGAGTGGAAGTCAGTTCTCCCCGGACATTTCTCATGCTCCCTGGGAAGTTAAATAGCTCTGAAAGTGGTGGAAAAGAGAAAGATTTCTCAACTTTTACTGCTCGGGGATGTATATTTGAATTGTTGGGGACACCCCGTGCGATCTGTCTCTTTTTCCTATCTCTGGGTGGCACCTTCAAGGCAGGGAAAACGGCTTCTCAAGCCAGAGAAGGAAAGAAGCTAGCATTTGTTGAAAGACTTCAAAGTAATAAGTGCTTTATATATGTTATGCACGTGATCCTCTGAAAAGCGTGAGAGGGAGGGAAGTAAGTGATGTGCCAACAGGCTGGAAGGGCTGGGGTTCAGAACAAGGTTTTGGGGCTTCAGGGTGAGAACCCTTTATACCGGGCAGCCTCACGCAGAGGCACTGACCCGTAGAATTACCAGGAAGAATCATTCTCACCCTACTGAGTGCTCCACACATTATTTGCTATTCTGTCACCTCATCTGTGCCCCTGGTCACTTGTCCCCAAGCCAGCCCGGGGTTGCACTTTTTCTTTTTAATCATTTTTTATTATGTAATGTTAGTCACCATACAGTACATCATTAGTTTTTGATGTAGTGTTCCATGATTCATTATTTGCACATAACACCCAGTGTACCATGCAGTATGTGCCCTCCTTAATACCCATCACCAGCCTATCCCAATCCCCCACCCCCCTCCCCTCTGAAGCCCTCAGTTTGTTTCCCAGAGTCCACAGTCTCTCAAGGTTGCACTTTTATCACCACAAACTGCTCTTCCGGTGAATGTCACTGCCTGAACTTGACCACCCACCACATCTCGGACGGGATTTAGTATCTCCCAGATATGCTAGGGGCCACCCCTGCAGTCTCCCCCTGGGACTGGCAGCATAGGAACCTTCTCAAAGCTCCTTCTCTTGCACAGGTAAGTTTCTGTATACAGGTCAGCGAGTGTGTGTTTGTGCACCGGGACACAAGTAAGCAAGGGCAGGTGTGTCACAGTAATGACCTGATTCGTCAGATCGTGTGATCATTGTGCACAGTTGTGTGTGTGTGTGTGTGTGTGTGTGTATGTATGAGACACACAAGTGAAAGTTTCGCATACAACTTAGGTGTACATGCAAGAAAAGTTCACATAACCTAACTAACTGGCATTAACGAAGTGGAATATTTTTGCTGAATCCACTTTTAGAATGTCAAGAATGCAAGTAACTGGGACACTGCTGTTATTTTCAAGATCTCATGCAAATGAGCCACTTCTAGGTTGAGTCTTTAAACAACCCGCGGGCTCTGAGCTCTCTGGCACAATGGCCCTGGCTTCGGGGTCTGCGGATCTCCGGTTCACAGCCCAGGTCTGGCCCCCATCCTGAGACCTGCAGCAAATGCGTGTTGCATAAACAGATGAAAGCATGAACTGGAGCTGTTGACACGCGGCCCGATCGATCGTCTTTCCAGGCTAGCTCCAGCCCTGTGCCAGTGATCAGGAGAAGTAAGAAGTGGCGCCCTGAGGCTGGACACAGGCCAGGTCGTCAGATTTGGTCTGACGATCCAACTTAGACACAATTGGGCAAAAAAGTTGACTCGGGCATTTCAGAAATTATTTCACAGCAGGAGTTAAGATTGGAATTTTTCTTCAAAACCCATAACACATGGTTTTGCATGAAGCAAACATTTAATAAATATTAACTGATTAGCCTTCTGAAATCTGGATAATTCTATTACAAATTCCTCTTTGGCTGTATGTGTATTGATTAACCAAGGTAAATGTGCATAGACCCACATGTGCCCCATTCATCCTGCCACGAGCTCTCCCCCCTCGCTTCCCGGTCTCCATCTGGGGGTTGGCTGCAAAGGCACCAGGTCCCATGCTTAGAATCTGAGTAAATTCCTTCTTCCCAGAGTTTCCGTATGACTTTGCTCTTCTTCTTAAGGGTTTAGCAAAAGTTCATTCCCACCCTGCCCCTTACACATGAGGCTGTCTTCTCCAGCGGGAACACTGTGGCGTCGCAGAGATGGCCCCAGCCTACGGTGGACTCCACAGACCCTGGCCCCTTCTAGTCTTCTGCAGCGTGCCTGCAGAGGATACGCGGGCAGCCCCACAATGCAGCCAGCAAAGACATGGACTTGAAGGGTGACCTATGCACCTGACCTCCCTGAATTGTTTTATGGGTTTCGCACATCTGGGAGCTATTACTAACAATGGTAGCCGGCCCGTTAGTGGTGGGTCAGTCCAAGCACGGTACAATCACCTCTCCGACTGCCAGTAGACAAGAAGTGGATGGCAAAATAAGCTACGGCTGAGGCTTTAGGCAGTGTTACAGCCCGATGGTGGCCCCCACCAAGGTTCATTTGTTGTCAGTCTAACCCCCAGTACCTCAGAGTGTGACTATATTTGGAGATAAATCCTTGAAAGAAGTAAATAGAGTCAAATGAGGTCTTATGGGTGAGCCCTAATCCAATATGGAAGTTGTGCTTACAAGCAGAGGAGATTAGGACACAGACACACAGAGAAGACCACGGAACAACACAGAGAGGAGGCAGTATCCACAGCAAGCAGAAGAGCCTTCAAGGAAAACAACCTGGCCAACACGTTGATCTGGGACACCCAGCCTCCAGAGACAAGACATTCCTATCGTTTAAGCCACTCGCTCAGTGGCGCTTTGTTTTGGCAGCCCGCCTGACTGATGCAGGTGGCAGAGGCTGGGGCGACTGTGACCAGCTGAAGCATCGGTCAGCACCCTAAGTGGACACCAGAGGCAGAGAGTCACAACGATTAAAGAATAGGGACTATTAAGGGGACAGTGCACCCCTTTCTTTACATCTCCTGAGAAGTTTCCCAAAATCTCTGTGTCAGTTCTCGATCACTGCATCACAAGCCACTGAAAGCTTAGCAGCTTCAAATGACGACCACCCGTGGGCTCACAACTCTGTGCGCCAGCAGCTCAGGCCAAGATCATCTGGGCGGCGCTTCTGTGGATCTCCCCCAAGGCATCCCAACTGGGGGACAGTTTGAAGATGGCCCCGTTCACATGTCTGGCAATCGGTGCTGGCTGTCGGCGGCAGGGCCTGGGTTCCCACACTCCGGCAGGCTGGACAGAGCTGCTCTCCATGGTGGTCTTGAGTCAGCCAGGAAAAAGGGCAAAAGCAGAAACTGGGAGGGTCTTTGAGGTCTGGTTCAGAAGTCCCGCAATGTCAGTTCAAACACAGCCATTTGGTCAAGTAAGTCACAAGGTCTGATTCAGTGGGAGGAAGATGAAACCCACTTCTTGATGGGAAGAGCGGTAAGGTCATAGTGCAAGGGTGTATGTCCACAGGAAGGGCAGTATCACTGTGGCCACCTTTACAAACAGGCTTCCCCACTCCCTGTGGACTCAGGGTCATTTCCCTGATTATAAGGCAGATGCATGCTCTAGGCCGGGCGTTTAGAAGGACAGGTGGCAGACACTCGCGTGTGAGTGTGCCCTAAGGAATGTGACAACTCCTTCGCCCATCCAACCATTCTGAAAACACAAAATGAAAATCTACTCTGGGCCCAGATACCAGGAATGCAAAGGTGAGTATGACAGAATGCCCCCCTTCAAGGAAAGTTCATTTACTAGCGTCATGGAGAGCCAAATAAGTGTATTGGAACAGAATTGCGTACGGAGTAGTCAATCCTAGGAGGAAAAAGGCCGAAGATCTTATAAAGAAAAAAATGTTGAGAGAGATGAGATGCTTACCGAGTAAAGTGACGTTAAGAAGGGAACAGCGTGACTTATTTCACTTAGCATTATCTGTAGGGGAAGAAAGGGATAAAGAAGAGGGGGTAATCAGAAGGGGGAATGAAACATGAGAGACTATGGACTATGAGAAAAAAACTGAGGGCCTCAGAGGGGAGGGGGGTGGGGGAATGGGATAGACTGGTGATGGGTAGTAAGGAGGGCACGTATTGCATGGTGCACTGGGTGTTATACGCAACTAATGAATCATCGAACTTTACATCGGAAACCGGGGATGTACTGTATGGTGACTAACATAATATAATAAAAAAACATAAAAAAAAAAAAAGAAAGAAAGAAAGGAACAGCATGAGAGCAAGGGTTCCTGAGCAGGAGGCTGAATTCACATGCTGGCCTGTAGGGGGCAGACTTCTCCTACGTGCTAAGGGCATGAGCGTTCCCGTAGGCAAGAGAGGCAAGAGGGAGACACTGAAAAGAATTTCAGGTTTGGGCTTGTTATGGTTAAACTTGCTGTTTAGAAAAACCTGCAGGATTTCTGGAGGAAAGCGGACTAGTGAAGGGGCTTTTCCAGTTCAGGCATGGTGATCACAACTCTGAGCAACTGAAGCCAAAGAGGAATTCGTCCACGGCGGTGGAGGTGCTCACGGGGCTGAGGAAGCTGGAGAACCAGACTTGCAGCCCTCAGAAACGGGACGGCTCTAGAAAGTGTGAAAACAAGCACCACTCAGTTCTCTGCACCACGCACCACGTGCCCCCGCCCCGGACGCTGCTGCCAGACACGCAGGACCTGAGTATTCCTCCTATTTTGATCATTCAGTTTCAGGTTCAGAGTTTGGGGAGAGAAAACCCAACCGATCTAGTTTATGTCGCAGGCTGCTCCCCGGCCATCCAGGGCTGAGAGGGAATGCCCAGGGCTCACTCACACAGGTCTGTGATGGGAGGTTCAGCCCCTTCTTTATTGCTCCGCAAGGCAGAGTGGTAATTCCCCCAGAAGGAAACCAAGGTGCCGTTAGGAGGAGGAATGGAAAGTAGGCAGCCAAAAATCAACAATACCCGCTCCAGGGCCATCCTAAGAGCCCAGGGGCCAACTGAGAGCCATCCACCTCTCCGGGGCAGTGTAAGTCTAGAGAATAAATACAAAAACTGCAGGTGGCCAGGGCCATAATTCGGCCCAGCCTAGATGCCGCCGCCCCAACTCTAGCCCCTCCCCAGTGGCACTCTCTCCTCTGTAACGCAGAATTTAACCAAATTGCTTATACATTGTTTTCTGAACCAAAATACCAAATGAAATGACTAATTCAATTGTGCCTCCATGATTAGTTCTTTGACAAAGTTTGAAGAGGTCACCTACCTTCTTCACTTCTTTTCCCAAACATCAGAGGCAAACCTTGAACATGACCTGGGATGTACCCACACACACTCACACCCCCAAGAACTCTACCACAAAGAGGTTTGTGCACAAGATCTAATTTTTAAAAAGTCTCTGACCCCCTCCCCCCCAAAAACCTTTAATTTTCCTTAAAATAGCTTCCATCAGCAGCTAGACAAATAAGAGCTCAGAGCACCTGGGTGGCTCAGTCGCTTAAGCATCTGACTCTTGATCACAACTCAGGTCTTGATCTCAGAGCCGTGAGTTCAAGCCCCACATTGGGCTCCATACTGGGCACGGAGGCTACTCTAAATAAATAAATAAATAAATAAATAAATAAATATCTTTTAAAAAGATAAGAGCTCAAGACTTTCCCATGAAAGTAATGGCCAGATCAGTTTATAACCCCAAGCTATGCCATGAGCCATCAGCTCCCAGTCCACCAGTAATTCCCAGACAACAGTACTCGTAGTATGCTTTGCAACGTCAATCACAGGTTGAGACTTTCCAAGTCATATCTGAAGAAATGGTCCATCCCTCACTTGGCTAATGCTACTTCTGAAGATGCAGACACCTTTCCTAGCTCCGACACTTTCCAGATGTGACCAGCCTGCTGGAAGATGAGCGTGAAGCTGGTTGCTGGCTGGATGTTATGGAACGTGAACTTTGGATACCAGACCGGCTTGCTACCAGTCACAAACTCTATGAAAGAATAGTGATGATGAATTTATAAATCTTGCTCTAGAAAGGGCATTGGAAGTTTTATTTATTTATTTGTTTATTTTTAATATATGAAGATCTGCCCTACAGAACTTGACCAGGAATTGAAACCACAAACTCAGTTCATCCAAGGGCTTTCTTTCTTTCTTTCTTTCTTTCTTTCTTTCTTTCTTTCTTTCAGATTTTATTTATTTGAGTGAGAGGGAGGGAGGGAGCACAAGCAGGAGCATAGGGAGAGGGAGAAGCGGACTCCCTGCTGGGCAGGGACCCCCCCCCCCCCGATGCAGGGCTCATCCCCAGGACCCTGGGATCATGACCTGAGCCGAAGGCAGATGCTTCACCAGCCGAGCCACCCAGGCGCCCCTCATCAGAAGTTTTAGATGTGATCTCCGGTGATCTCCTCTTAATAGCCATGGAATCTCTGGATGATTGTTTTGATTTTCATGCACTTCTATTTACTGATTTATAAAATGGAGATAATATCTATTCCGCTTACCTCAAGAAGTTTCTTAAAAGAGAAAGTAAAAACACAGTCTACAGACTTTATACACTGTATCTCCCAGGTGAGTGAATGGGAGGAGGCGTTTGTGACCATGCTGACATTTTCATAGCTCTACGGAGACATTTTTTTAGGTACATCTTGTTCTCATGGAGCAGAAACCGCTTGTATCAATTTCTCAATCTATCTTGCACTGGTTAGCTTGCTAAGGAGCAAGCTCACTGGCCCTAAGAATCTTGAAAGATGAAGTGTTTTAAGGTGAATTAAGTAAGCTATTTGTACTTCAAAGAACCTCCTGTGAGAGCTGGCGATAATGATGACCTTGGAAATGTGTCTCAATTGCACCTCCTCTTCCTTCTCCCTTTTCATTCCTACCTCCATTTTTCCCTCATTTGTTCCTCAGTTTCTCTTGTTCATTCACCAGTTTATTTATCCACTCATTATCTCTTGCTCCTACCCGTCCGTTGAGTCTCTACCATGCCTCAGGTACTCCGCCTGGACAGGTTTTCACAGAACGGTTCAGATCTTCACCAGCTGAGGGACCGTGAGCTGTTACTGAGCCCGCACTCCAGAAATGTCATGTTTTACTACTCCTCCGCCCCTGCCCTGTGCCTCGTGCTTGAGGATGCCAGCCTGCGGCCTGCTGCTAAACCTTCCATGCATAAGATGTTCTAGGCTTCATATTTTTGCTTGATGGAAGCTAAGTGAAATTCTCATTTATAAACATACACAAAATGAAGCCAAATGCTGTGGAGTGTCTTCTGCTGGAGCCTCAGAGAGGCAGTTTCAAAAATAGTACTCACCTTCCCTACCTGGGCTTTGAACACGTTGAGAAATAAGATACAAAGCAAAGATGGAGGGACACGTGGGTGGCTCAGTTGGTGAAGCGTCTGGAGGGAGCCTGCTTCTCCCACTGCCTCTGCCTATCTCTCTCTTTGTCTCTCATGAATAAATAAATAAAATCTTTGAAAAAGACAAAGCAAAGATGGTGGCCAAAATATCAATCTAATACTGACAGAAGCTAAGTTGAGAGATACAGCTTAATAGGAGAGCCAACAGGGCCTCTATCGACACCCTAGGTGATGATGGCAGACTTCCTCATGTTGTCACAGAGGACACTAGGCCAAGGCAGGCCTCCCTGCACAGGAGAGGTCCCTGGACAACTGGCAGAAAGGAGCCGCAGAGGAGAACATTCTTTACGGAGCCACAGAGAACATTCTTCATGCTCAGGAAATACAAGAAGGATGGAAATAGCTGAGCTACTTCTGCCTGGTTTTTCTTCTCTAATTTATGAATGAGCATTCCACCTGCCCAGGGTGGAAGTGAGCACAGGCATGGAGAGAAACCTGGACTTCCAGCAGTCAGGCTGTCTTTACAGGAAGGAAGGAGAGCAGTGTGGAGAAATGTCCCTGTTAACATCCACTGCAAGAGAGATGGGTGTCCTCATCACCTTCCCATTTAAACAGAATAAGCCTTGGGGCGCCTGGGTGGCGCAGTCATTAAGCGTCTGCCTTCGGCTTAAGGCGTGATCCCGAAGTCCTGGGCTCAAGCCCCCCATCAGGCTCCTCCACCGGGAGCCTGCTTCTTCCTCTCCCACTCCCCCTGCTTGTGTTCCCTCTCTCGCTGGCTGCCTATCTCTCTGTCAAATAAATAAATAAAATCTTAAATAAATTAATTAATTTAATTAAATTAACAGAGTAAGCCTTTTCTGTATACAATACTCTTTCACTTTATTTTAAACTATGAGCAGTGCCTCTGCCTTCCTTACCTAAATGACCATTTCCGGAGCCTTTTTACTCTTGAAATCAAACTCAGCGCACACAGATGAACCCGGCATACGTTGTCAGCGGTGGGGAAGCAAAGGACCAAGTCCACATGTAGTAAGTGGTAGGTTCTCCAGTGTCTAGAATAAGCATTCTTGTACAGCATTTTCAGATTTAATCTGACTTAGAAAACTAATGCTGCACCTAGTAGGTGCTAGGTACTATGTTCGGGACTGAAGAGATAAAGAGAAATGAATCAGAATCTCCTCTCAACAAGCCCGTAAAGCATCGTAGGGGACAGACAGGACAATCAGTAACATAATGTGATAAGGGCTTCGGCAAAGATACCATGGAATGCCACAAAACACGGGCAAGGGGACTGATTATTCGGCCAGGTAGGAATCAGGGAAAGCTATAGAGAGAGGGTAAAACTAGTAAAGTAATTAACTAATAACGAAGTAAACAAATGAATGAATGACCTTCCATTTCTGTGGTTCAGAGATGAGCTTTCCAGGTCCCTTCCGTGTGTCTTCTCTTCCGCCCTGGTGAGCAGACTTGGACAGGCTCACCCCCATTCCGTGCCCTCTTCCATCCTTGTCCAGTTCGCCCATGAACCCCACACTGAAAGGAGAGGGTGCGGAAAGAGCAGAACTAGGTCTCCTGCATTTGAGAAGCTGGCAGGAGGTGACCAGGTGATAACAGCACTTAACATTCTTCGGATCACCTACTCAGATCACAGTGTTGGGAACCTTTAAAACCTAGATGCAAGCCATCCTGGGGCCATGAATAATTAATGAATTATTCATTAATTGAACTAATGCTTATTGAGTATCCTGTGTGCCGATTCTAGGTACACCAATTAAACAAGATAGGCGATATCCCTGCTCTGGTAGACTTTATTCTCTCACAGATTTTTGTCCATAAAGTACTAAAGTAATTAGTCCAAACGCACAGAACTAGAAAGTGGTAGACCTGGGATTTGAACCTTGCCCTTTCTGACTCAGTCCTACACTCTCTCAACACTGTTCTAAGATAAAGGCAAAATCACACAGAAAAACGTGTGTATGCTCTCAAGAGAGGGGTAAACAACCAGGGAACAGACCATCACTTGCTCCTCTGCCACCGGGCACCGACACCTCGGGGGCTGTGACTGGACGTCTGGGTTTTAAAGCTGCCCAGGTGATTAAAATTGGCACCCAACTGGGTGTTATACACAACTAATGAATCATCGAGCCTTACATCGAAAACCGGGGGTGTACTGTATGGTGACTAACATAATATAATAAAAAATCATTATAAAAAAAAAAATAAAATAATAAAATAAAATTGGCACCCAAGGCTGAGAGCCACTTTCCCAGGAGCGGCAAGGACCTGCTTTGGGATACCTTGGAGGAAGAAAAGAAGGCGGCAGGCTCAGAGCCTCCCCTTCCCCCTCCTCCAGCTTAAACCTGAGCACCCCCACTTTTATCTTGTTTATATATTGGGTCTCTGCCTCAGATTTCCACTGAAAAAAGAGCTCTGCTGCTAACACGATAAACAAGTTTGAACCATTGTTTTAAAGTTCTTAGATGTAAAGTGTCCGTGGGGTTTTTGTAGCAAGAAAACTTCTTCTCAGCATCGTTTTAGATGTTCCCTACCGGTACCCTGGTTACTGGAGTTCTTATATGCTGTTGCTGAAAAGAAAATATAATTGCTTGAATTATTAGGACAGTGCCTTGCCTTAACAGAAGTATCAACAAATGCCGTAAACATAGAGTTTAGGATAACCTTCACATATCCGTTCAGTGAATATTTATTGGGGATTATCTACTATGTTCCAGATGCTGAGGATACCACCTGGAAGTTGAGAAACGAGGTCTGGCTGTTGGGAAGCTTATATTCTAGTGAGGGGACAAACAAGAGACACACATGCACATGAGATGGTGTCCCGTCAGCCGCATCTTGCAGTCTCGAGTCCTGTGTGCCCAGAGTCCTGGAGGAGGGCTGGGTATTCCTGCTCAGTCCTCCCAGACTCGGAGGGGCCACTTTCCCTTCTGGCAAGGACAGGGGGTTCCTCAGCGGCTTAGCTCCTGGGGACCCGCCGGCACGTGCTACAGCTGCCACCGCTGAGGCCCTCTGTCCTCGAAGGTTTCCCTGATACCAAATGGGCTCCCGGGAACCAGCTCGCTGCGAGGCGGGCCAGGCAGCGGTCTGTGGGCAGCAGAGGAAGGATGCTTAGATAACGACGAGTTTGCCCTCAAGTATCTTCACCTCCCCAAGGCTGCCTGGCTTCTAAAGAGGTTTGAAATGTCCCGAAGCCCGTTGTCTGAGAGGGGCTCGCGTCAGTAGGTCTTGTGGTGGTGGTGAATTTGGTTCTTCCGTAGCAACGACCAACCCGGTGAGTGTCTGGGATCCAGCCTGGAGACAGGATTCTCGTATCTGTCTGGATAAAGACGGTTCGTGACTATTCAGAGCTTGATAGACGTGGTACACTGGTATAGTTGATACACCGATACAGCTTACAGTCCGAGGTCAAGGCTGGAGACGGGTGCTGATGCGGAGGGTTACTCCTATAATCGAATGAATATGTAAGAGAAGCATGAAATAAGCACGTCAAGGAGAAGGTAGTTCGACCCCCATGTAAACAGTCTGTTCTCCTAAACATTGTCTTGTCCTTAACGTCCTTTTGCAGCCTCAGCAGAAAGGGCTCCTACCTCCTATGGATGTGATCATAAATTTCAAATGAAGAAAGTGATAATTAATGAGATCTTTTTTCCCCCTTTAAATGGTTGTATGTAAACTTCAAACAGCTCTTCCCTAGTCAAATCATCCCCATCAGGAATTTCAGGCTTCTAACTTTCATTCCTCTGGGTTCATCTTCCAGATTAAAAGATTTGTTTATTATTTTCTTCTCTTCCTGATAAAGTTACACACACTTCAAAGTTAAAAACAAAGAAATAAAGGCACACAGAGACAAGTGAAAAATCACCCAGAAATTCCTAGCTAGACATACAAATATTAACAATTTGGAGTCTTTTCCTCCAGTCTTCCATATTACAGAATATTTTTATATGAATAACGATTTTGCAAAAACCTGAACGACCGCACATCAGGGCAGAGTTCCATAATTAGTGGCAGGGGCGAAGATAGAAGACGGTCTCCAGCTACTGAATTGGCAAGATCAGAAATGAACGGCGTCATAAAGGTCCCGTGTCTTTCATTAATGCTTAAAGCTGAGACTTTATTTATAAGGAGATTCTAAATTCCAGGCTGGTCTCACCCGGCTGCCCTTGATAGAGGGAGCCTGTTTGTCATGTTAATGAAGAGAAAAGTTCGAAGTTCCACAAAGAACTTTTTTCCCCACAGCTGAAGGAGAGAAAGAGATGTTGGCAAGTCAGGGGCAGAATTGGGGCAACCCTAAAATAACTACTTTATCTTTGGGGCCAGCTGGCCTCAAGTCAGGAGTGAGGTTATCCCAGCTGAGGGCAAAGCACTGACCACACAGCGAGAGGGGACTCCCAGAAGCAAAGCCACAGCCCAGCATTTGAGCAGGTTGGACTACTGTCTATACTAGTGGTTCCCCAACTTGAACTGGCATCAGAACCCCCCAAGGGGCTTTACAAAAACAGGCTGCTGAGCCCTATTTCAGAGGTTCCAAGTCAGTAGACCTGGGGTGGGGCCTGAGCGTTTGCATTTCTAAGTCACCAAGTGACGCCAGTACTGAGGCTCCCAGGAACACACTTTGAGAACCACTGGTCTATCCTGACACTTGAACTGCTTAACACGGGTTCAAGAGCTCAGGCTTTCAAGTTAGAGAGACTTGTTTTTATCCCTGGCTCCTAATAGCAGTGTGAACTTGAGCAAGTAATTTAATTAATCTGAACCTCTATTTTCCCACAAGTAGAATAGGGATTATTATAAGGATGTTCTAAGAAACGGATCATATAATGTACGTTACCTATTAAGCACATTGCCAAGGTCACAGTAAACATTCGTGATTATTAGTCTTTCTATTCGAGTTTCATCTCAACACCGTTCTGGAATCTTTATGCACCTGTTAGAACTGATGTCCCAGGCCCTCTAAAAGGCTGACTCACTCCCTTTCCTTTCCAACCTGCCCTTGTGGTAAGGGAACTCCAGCTTCCTACCCCCACGGGGTCTCCCAAATCCGCTTCAAGGAGCCTCTGACCAGGCTAGTCCTCTGCTGCCACCTTGTGGTCTGCAGTCCCCTAACACCTTTCAGGACAATCTGTCAAGGTGCCGCTCCTGGGGCCGCAACCCCAAAACCAATCATCAAACCAATCATCAGCAAAGGAGCCAGGGGTGGTGCCCACTCAAGGCTGCTCCTTGGTTAAGGGACCATAGGGAAGGGTTCCCGACCAGATCCATCTGAAGGACAACAGAAGTCCTGAGGGCTACAAAATGACGCAGGTGCCTGGATCAAGACCAAGAGACCAGCAGAGCTAATCTGACAGCTGATCCCTGAGCAGAAGTCTGGAGGCTTCCGCCGACCTCACATCTGGCCTGGCCGGGGACCTTCTGAGCGGGCCCTCAGGACATCTGCCTGTAGACATTTCTGAGGACTCCTGGGACTTCAGGACTTAACCCTTCAGGTTGCTCTTACTGCTGCTGCCAATACATGTCAGGGGCAAGGGACCTCAACAGAACCCACTTCTGATGGACTGGTCACTACGCTAGGTCTTTGGGACAAGCTCGCTGCTTTAGCAGGGAAAGAAAGCAGGACGCAGAGGCACGTGGGCAACGAAATGAATACCTGAGATGCCCTTGCCATCTCGTCTCATTCCCACTGCCCCTTTCCTTCAGTACAGGTGCTTTACTTCAGCTCAGTGGGAGGCGCAAATACAAACCCTCTTCTTTTTTTAACGATTTTATCCCCTCCGGCTGGAAAGCAGATTTCTTGATGACAGCTGAACAGAATTCATAACTTGGGGGACACTTCTGGTTATTAAAACTTACTCTGACCAGTTTTAAACCTTTCTCACACTCCATCTTTCAGCTGAGTACAGGACTGAGCAGGGACCCTGACTTTCGGAGCAAAGGAGGGAGAGGAGGGCCTGGTCTAGCTCTGGGCGCCTCCTCCCGCTTCCTTCTTCAGGGTGGCGAGGTCACACGTCTCTCTACTCAACCGCCTTTCACTGAGCACTCTCACTATCGGGTGTAGCTGCATTCCCGGCAAACAGAAATTGGCCCCCATGTGGCAAGAACAAGGGCTTGCTCTCCCACGGGACCCCACACAGGGGCTTCTTGTAAAGACTCCCTGAGCACAGTTCCCTGTGGGAGAGGCCGCTGCAGCTCCCCCCACCCATCCCCTGCAGGCCATCACCAGGCATGGACCCAACAGTATCTTCTGCTAGAGTCCTCTGGCAGCCCTGTTTGCTGAACCCTCTGGTTTCCTCGACCCACAGGAAATCCTCACATCTTTGCCCAAACATGAATGCACTGTTTCTATGACACTTACTCTAGTCCCCCGCACACGTGGCCCAGAACAGATCAGTAATGAACATCCCTCTAGAAAATGAAACATCATCTCTCCCTTCTTGCAGGCACCTAAAATCTTCACACCTGATACTCTTGGAGCCCTCCCCTGTCTTCCTTCAGGCTTACGGAAAGGAAAGTACACTCCCTCCTCTCCCCTTTAGGGAGGGCAGGGAAGCACCTTTCCTAGCCACCGCCCACCCCCACCACCAGATCAATGAACTCCTGCACAGCCAGAGAACACCGTCTTGGGAACATTGCCCGGGACGGCTGCCACCTCTCCGTAAGGCCGGGCCGGGAGAGGGGTGCCGTGTTAACTTCTCTTTTAGAACGTGGCTCATTTGGTTCCTCTTCAACCTCAGTTTTGGACCCCTACTGCCGATCTGGGCGACTGAAAAGTTCTGATCAACATCTGCTCCCAACACAGTCCAGCCCGGGGCTCAGGTGGGCCCCTGGAAGGAGTAAAAGACCAAGCATTCTGGTTCTTCTCCCGTGGCTGCCCCCAGTTCCACTCTGGGTAGGCTTGTGTAAGACTTGCCTTGGCTCATCATTGCTCCATCTCTATGTTAGAGCTCATGAAGTGTTAGGTCACCTTGGGCACTCCCTCCTGTCTCTAGAAGAAGAGGGATTAAACAACGGAGTAGGGCAAGACCGAGGCATGGGTAGAGAAATGTAGGGCCTGCGTGGGCAAGTCAGAAGGTGCATGGCAGGTGGGGGAGCAGGTTATCTACAGACTATCTTCCCCTTAATGTGACGTGAACTCAGAAAATTACCTTTATTTTTTTTTAAAGATTTTATTTATTTATTTGACAGAGAAAGACACATCCAGCGAGAGAGGGAACACAAGCAGGGGGACTGGGAGAGGAAGAAGCAGGCTCCCAGTGGAGGAGCCTGATGTGGGGCTCGATCCCAGGACCCTGGGATCACGCCCTGAGCCAAAGGCAGACGCTTAACGACTTAGCCACCCAGGCGCCCCAGAAAATTACTCTTTTAAACTAAGTATTTAATAATGCTATCTCACATTTTATAAGGCATGCTACAGTTTGACAGGGGCCTTTTCATTCATTCATTCGTTCATTCACGTGGGTTTTGGATCTTGCCGCCATCTTCGGGTTGGTAGAACAAGGCTCAGTTACTCACAGATAAGAAAATGGAGGCTTCCAGGCAGTAAACCACTTGTCCCAAACCATAGAGCATTAGCCTCTCTTGTGAGTAAAGGCACTGATATCCAACACAACAGACTTGGATAGGATCTGGCTACCTAACAAGCTTCAAGCACTTGTGACCAAGGCTTCAAAGGAAAAGGGGTGAGGGTGCGTAGACAAGACACATATAAGTTGGGGTGGAAGGAGGAAAGTTCCAGAATGAGAGCCCAAGCTCAGTGGACTTAATTTGGTAGCCGTCAGCAATCAGGAGCATGAGTCTTCAGTGCCAGGACAGAGAGAGGGAGCTTTCCAGATTAGCAATCAAGCAACAGAAGGCAAACTCGTTTACCGCCATGTTTCTCTCCTCCTCATATTGATCCATATATGCCCAGATGTACGATGGGAAAATCCCTTCCCAAAGCCAGCACTTTCTGAAGGGAAAAAAGAAAATTCCTGAATTAGTTTTAACTATTTTTGTGTTGTTCTAACTTGTCTTAGCAGCAAAGAAACTTTCCTTTGTGAACTCAGGGGCTTCAAACCCACTTTGTTTTCATGTGTGCTATTGATCTGGATTCTCCAGAGGGTCTCTTGACATCTCTCCACGCCTCACCTGATTAATCCAGCAGGTCCAACCGGCCCCTCATCCACTGACAGGGAGAGGGAGGGACGGAAAATTTCAGAGCCTCGTCTGAGGCCACAAAACCTCTCCATGGTGGAGTGTGGAGCTGAATGCCAAATTTCTATCCAGACCTGCGTGAGCTCCTCCACACAGCACGCGTTCCTAGCCCAGAGCAAAGACCGAGTTCTCTTTGATGAAAGAGGCTGTGGGATTTTCATGTTCTCCGCTTCCTCACTGAAGCAAACTTTCTGAAGGCAGCCCCGTGGCTCCCTCCCTGAGAGGGGGGCCGAGCCGGCCCTCAGGAACCCTGCTCCCAGCCTGGCCTCGCCTACCACCGGCTATGTCACTCTGCCACTTCCCCTCTTCTGGGCTCGCTCTCCACACCCGCGGAACAAGGGGCAGAACGGGGCTTCTGCAGTCCTCTTCAGCTGCCTTTTCACTTTGATGGTTGAACCCTTCCTTTCATGCTCACCTTGACGTGGTGTTTAGGTCTTGCCTTGATCCGCTCAGACTCGCACAACAAAATACCAACACTGGGCGGCTTAAACAACAGACATTTATTTCTCACAGTTTTGGAGGCTAGAAAGTCCGAGATCAGGGGTTCTCCCAGGCTTGCGAATGACTGCCATTCCGTCGTGTCCTCACATGAAGGAAAAGGGGAGCACCAGTGTCTCCCTCTCCTTATAAGGACACTAATCTCATCATGGGCTCCACCCTCGTGACCTAATCTAAACCTAATTACCTCCCCAAAGTCCCACCTGCTAATAGCGGCACATTAGGGATTAAAGCCTCAACCTATTAATGGCGGTGGGGTGGATATAAATATTCAGTCCAAAAGGGGTCTTCAGACATTAAACTCTGGCATGTCTGAAGGAGTAGAGAGCAGAGGCAGACTTGCCAGATGGTTTCAGCAAAAATACCTCACACACTTGATAAATATTTATCAGCCAAGAAGGTATAAACTTATTCTACTTATGTGTCTGATATTTTCACAGTTTGGTTCCTGAAAATTCAAAGCTGACTTCTCAGGGTTGGATTCAGACATCTGGCAGGCTGAGCTTAGAAGAACCGTGTGCTCTCCAGGTGCTTTGGTTAGCCTGGGGGATGGGGATTATGGTGTATTATATGATAAACTAGAGGACATTTTACTTTCTGTCATAAACATATTTGTAGTCAGTCTCAGAGACACCAAGTCACAGAAGAAAGAAGAATAAAAATAAAGAGAATTGTGTTGTTAGCAGTCGTTCCTCCCTTCACCCAAGAAAAGCAGCTGTCAGGAGGAGGGCATTCAGCAGGATTTGCTAAGCTTGCTTACTCAAGACCGGACCCCCACAGCTTACCCCGTGCAACACATACTGAAAGGGACAGGGATGCTCAGAGCCCGTCTCAGCCGCCTCTCTCAACCCCTCCCTCCCAGGACCAACCTGGACCTGGGGGCCTCGACAGAGTGGAAATGGACAAAACAAGCAAAGGATGTCAGGGGGAGGCTTTGGAGAGGATAAGACAATAAAGGTCTGGTTAGTGACCTGGAGTTTAAGACCATCTTAATCAGGAGGTGGTAGTGGTGAGATAGTGGAAGTTATGCCGGAACGGAGGCTCAGTTGGAATCCCGTCTATTATACTCACTATAATCGTAGGATTCTCACTCACTTCTATGGACCTAAGTTTCCTTATCTGTAAGACAGGTAGAATCTCACGTCACTTGCAGGGATTCTTTGAATTCAGATGAAATAGCATCTGTGACGTCATCTGGTAGAGCGGCTCGCAGATGCTAGGGGCTCAGCAAATGCTTATTAAATCTCTGCTGAAATATTTCCCAGTTACCTCTGCGAGGACAGCACTGGAATAAACCTGTGGGATGAGAAAAAAAAATTTTTTTTAATGAGATATGTCTGCTTTTAGGTTGATTAAGCCTCTGTGGTTAAGATATTTATCTTGAACTAAATGCATCCCCTTGTATAAAAGCAATGCAAATATATTCCAAGGAAAGGCCTTCAGGGAAAGGGCATAATTTCATCTTTACCTATTTTTATATTTCTTTACAGTTGCCATGAGAGCATTTTAATAACCTCCACGGAGTTGAAAGTGAGGCAGGTAATTGCCATAAGTAATTTAAGGGCTATTAAAGCCAACAAACCTCTCCTGTGGAATACCTTGTTAAACAGTGATCAGCAGAAATCACGTAAAAATCGTGCGCAGTGTAAATTCAAGCTCTTTTTGCAGTTAAGCTGAAGTGAAAATGTAATTACGTTACACAGAAGAGGGGTGTGGATATTCAAGTCTTCCTGCCCCAGCCTCGGGTTGGCTCTAGTTGAAGACGCCCTGGTATTCTAACGAGATGCACTTTCTTCCTTCTGAAGAGGTAGCCTCGTCACTGTTGTCATTTCCCACTAGCTGAAGCGGCAGCTAATTTTCCATGCATACTTCTGAAGATTATAAATCTGAGCGTTTCTTCGTGCAAAGCCCCCAGGGATCCCAGTTCCGGCCTTGGATCAGCCGATCATAACTGTGTGACCTTGAGCAATTCTTTTTGCCTCTCTAGGCATGAACTACCACAACTATAAAATAAAAAGATTTTATTGCATGCCCTCAAAGATATCCCCCAGCTCTAAAATTCCTTGATCCTAAACCAGCTCTATACTCAGAAGCCCCTTTTCTGACTATTTTAACTATCAAAAATATAACCGCGAATCAAAAAGAGGGCAGAAAGAGAGAAAGAACCCATGAAAAGCATTAAGTTGATGTTACAAAGTCCATACGTTGTATGCCTTCCAGAAGCTGGTAGGCCCAGGCTCACAATCAATTTATTCTTCTTTGCTACACTGGCCTAGTAACTTGATTGCTCTATTTGCTGGGCTCACAACACATTAGAAGGGGAAAATTAGCTGAAACAGGCAAGAACACTGACAATGATAAGAAGTGAAAGCCCAAAGGAGAAAACAGAAAACTTCAAGAAGTCAGGACTTTATCTGGTTCATTGCTATATACCCAGTGTCGGGTACATAGTATATGCTCAATAAATGTTAAATGAATGAACGATAGGGAGGATGAATAAATGAATGAAAGCAATACCTACAAAAAACAGATACAATTGTTTTAAGTACAGTGGTCAGGGAACATTTAGTACAGGTAACAACGACCATGCACGTCTGAAGAGCCTCTCAAAGACTTGTACACACATAGTTAATATGCATGTGGGTGGCCGAGACAGCAAGGGAAATGACACTGTGCTCGGTAAGCGCTCACTGAGATAGCAAATGATGGCATCTGCTCAAACATGGGAGAGTGAGCACAGGTGTTATCGCTGCTTCCCTCCTAATACCCTACTTAAAAGGACAGGAAAGTGATAGGTATGTGATTTCCACAAGGAAAAAGAGAAAAAGATCCACAGTGGACAAGAGATGTCAACCGACATTTCTAGGCTAGAAAGGATCAAATGAAATGGTTAGAGCTGATAAAGCAGAACAGCAAGGGCCTACAGAAGGAAGCCGGTGAGAAGCCAGCCAGGTCAGGCCTCCGATCCCTGGAAAGACTCAAATGAGAGGCACTGGGACAAGGCAGGAGACTGGAGGATTCTTACCTGGGGAGCAGAATATACCCGGAGAGAAAATCTCTAAATACTGGCGCTCGGTATTTATAGATACTACATTCTCCGTGTAGGGTTTTCCCATGAGCCCCTGGATCCCCATCCAGCCACGTCATAGCTGACGAGCCCTGCTTCTCCCCTCCCAAAAAGTGACCAATCTGCTCCCCTATAATCAGACCCCAAACACCAGAAGTAAGCCTCCAATAAGGAAAATCAAGACCAAAACAAACACAAAAGGAACTCAGAGGAAATCAAGACAGTGAAGGGAGAAGAAAACTTTGAACATATGTAACTGATATCCTTAGAGAGACAGGAGAAAATATTCTTCATAGCAAAAGAACAGAATGCTACTTTTTTTAAGGAATATAGGAAACAAATTAGAACGATTACAGTTTGACAATGTGATCGCTGACTAAGAATCAACAGGAAAAAATTCAATAAAAATTTTGGAATGTAAAGTCAAAAGATTTTCTCAGAAAGCTGAGCAAAAAGACAGATAAACAGTAGGAGATATGAGGAAATTTGAGTATCAGTCAGCTCAAAGTCTAACCACTGTGTAATAGAGTTCCAGAAAACGAGAACAGAGTAAAATAAAAGACAAATTATCAAAATGTTGATGCACGAGATATTCTCATAACTGGGAGACATAAATATTCAGATTATAAAAGCCTGTCGAATGTATAGCACAATGAATAAAGAAACCCCCATGTCAAGTTACACTGATGAGAAATTTTAGAGCACAGGGGATAAATCGAAGATATTAAAATCCTCAAGTCTAACTAGTTCGCATCAAACGATTGCAACTAGGAATGTCATCTGACTTCTCAACAACATAGTTAAAGCCTGAAGTCAATGGAGCAACAGCTTCAAATTCTGAATAAATATTTGCATCCCAGAATGCCACATTCAGTCAATCATCAGTCATGTGTGAAGAGATAATAATACATATCCACACTTTCAGGGTCTCAAAAAATATTTCTTATGCATGCTTTCTCAAGAAACTACTGAAGGATATGCTCTACTGAAATCAGGGCATTTACCAAGGATGAGAAAGAGGTGGGATTTAGGAAACAAGAAACACATCTCAGGAGAGAAGCAAAGAGCCAGGAGCACATGTGTAGGGCATGCCCAGAGCACAGCTGGGTCCGGCAGGAGCAGGAGGACAGAGGACTCCCAGAGGAACATCTCCAAGAACAAAGAAAAGGTGATGCTTTAGGGGCGCCTGGGTGGCTCAGTCGTTAAGCATCTGCCTTCGGCTCAGGGTGTGATCCCAGGGTTCTGGGATCGAGCCCCACACCAGGCTCCCTCCTCTTCTTCCTCTCCCACTCCCCCTGCTTGTGTTCCCTCTCTCGCTGCCTGTCTCTCTGTCAAATAAATAAATAAAATCTTTAAAAAGAAAGAAAAGGTGATGCTTTAGACTGGATGGGAAATAACAAAGTCACTGGAGTTGGAAACTTGGAAAACAATTAGTGTTAAGAACATAGACAAAGAAGTGGGGGGAGGGGAATAAAGTTAACTATTAACTTCAGGAAGCACAATATTTTGAACGAGAGAGGAAGTGTAATCACAAAATACCAGACAGAAAATCAGGCAAACATTTTACATTGCTTTAACTAAACATTTTGTTATAATTATCAAATTCTCCTGAAAACAGGAGGGAAAGCAAGGATGTTGGGTCATAGAAGGATGTGAAGTCCTCATCTTCATAATAAAAAGCCAATCAAAGTGGAAAAGGATAAGATTTGATAAATCAAGGACTAAACATTACACTCAAACGTTTACAAAGGAAGAGAGCAGGGGACTTCTGGGATTGTTTGTTTGTGTGTTTATTTATATTATTTGTTTCCTTTAACAGACTTCTAATTTTGGAAAAAGTTTTAAGTAACTTTAAAAATGAAATCAGATTGTCACAAATAGCCTGACCCAAACCAGTGGTTATGCTTGCAGTTTTCACCTAAAGAGTAGGACGTGCTACAACCAAGTTAGAGTGACCATAGTATGAGGGCTAAGGAAACCCAACCAGACCTGCCAACCCAGGATGACCTGAGCCATCACCAAAGGCCAAGGGGTCATGTCCAAAGGGGTGGGTGAGACGCAGTGAAGAATCTCTGAGCTGTGTGCCTCTTGACATCAGGTGAAGACACAAGTCTTTAATTAAGAGCCTCAAAAATATCAAGAATATTGAAGCAGATGGGATAGGCTGGTGATGGGTAGTAAGGAGGGCACGTATTGCATGGTGCACTGGGTGTTATACGCAACTAATGAAGCATCGAGCTTTGCATCAGAAACCAGGGATGTACTGTATGGTGACTAATATAATATAATAAAAAAAACATTTAAAAAAAAAGAATATTGAAGCAGGGCTCCGTCTTGGGTAAAATGGCCATGGAGAGTATGGGTTAGGCCTCCGGTTCTGCTAGACAATAACCAGCCTGCACTTCAGAATCTATAGTCTTACGGATAACAGAGCAGCAGGTGCTTACAAAAAAGCCCACAGCATCTGCCGTCCGGGCCCGTGATGGTGTGAACCGGGGTAGTGACAGCTCAGTGATCATGAAGGTCCTCAGGCTTCAATCCACCCACATTTCAATAAGCGACGGGAGCCCCAAACTCAGGTTCCAGTTTCCACCGAGCTAGGGACTATCCACGCACACCCAGGCTCATGGTTTCACTGGCCCCAAGCCTGCGCAGGGTTGGCTCTTCAGATGCCAGACAACACTGGGGACAGAGAAAATGGGGCTGGCACAGGAAGTGACTTACAGAACAAAAATGTTCAATACAAGCCAGAAAGATTCCCTTCAAAATGGTTAAGTTTTGTGTTAAGCTTTAGTGCTTAATGCTTCCATTACATGAAATATTCACTTATGTAGAACAGCTCATTCCCCAGTAATATGAGATTAATGAGGCATCACTGTACATAAAAACTACCGAGCTGGCTCAGATCAATCGTCTGTCCTGTCCAGCAGCCTGCCTTTCAAAGGGCACAAAAGAATATGAAATCCAGAAACAGAAGCATCTGGATTGGGGGCCTCTTTTCGCCACCTTGAACTGTGGGACTTTGGGCAAGCTGTTATCTATCTGCTCCCAGTCTCAATTTACTCATCTGTAAAATAGTTCTATGAATACCTTCCTCTCAGTGGTGGTGTAAAAATTCATCGAGATGATACCCTTAAAAGTACCTTTCAGACTGTAATGCTGTCTAAATATATTCATTAATTTAGCTGAAGGATCTATGAAAGCCTAATAGTTGTTGTCTATCATAGTTTTCTTCCATATCCTGAAGATGATTAACTTCTTTTAAGAAATCTGATTACTGACTTTTCTATGAATATATTTTTTTAAATGCTGAATCTGTCTAGAATCTTGGTCTCTGTATTTTTTTTAAAGATTTTATTCACTTATTTATTTGAGAGAGAGAGAGAGTGAGAGAGAAAGAGAGAGAGAGAGAGGAGAAGCAGAGGGAGAGGGACAAGCAAACTCCCCGCTGAGCACAGAGCCAGACGCAGGGCTCGATCTCACGACCTGAGTCAGACACTTACCCAACTGAGCCACCCAGGTGCCCCTTGGTCTCTGGTTTTTCAAAGAACTATTGGTATATTCATCTTCAAAAATTTTGTAGGGCAGTCCATTGAATCTTTTTTTTAAACGTAGAAAACCCCGTAACCTAACACATTCCTAAACCTTCTCACCCAGCATCTGTGTCCCTCCAGACCCACCCCGCGGCTCCGTTGTATTCTTAGTGCAAACTTCCCGGACTGTGGTGTTGTAGGTGAGTCAGAAGCTTAGTGGGGGCTGGAAGAGCTGGGCTAAGTCAAATAGTTAGGCTTTGACAGACACTCAGTGAAACACTTTCTGGAAGACTGAATGCAGCTGAAGCTTTCTCATGTGTTTTCAGGAGCTGTCTGTCCCGAAGGCCTAAGCCAGTGGGCTTGACAGTGGGCTGAGCAGGCTGTGCCCTTTGGGGCTCACCCAGGGGGAGGTATCTGGAGGCATAGCATAAAAAGGAAGGGGCACCCCATAACATTCTTATTAACAGTTCAGTTTAAATTTTCGGGTTTTTCTGCTTCTGTTAGGAGACCCCGTCAAGTAGACAAGGCAGTAAGAAGGAAATCGGATAAAGAGCCAGTCCTAAATCCAACCAGCTATGAGACTAAACAAGACACCTGTTCTCCACGAGTCTCAGTTCGTACAAATAAGGGGCATGGAGTAGATCAGGGTTTTCAAATATGTTCTGTGGCTTCTGGGTTCTCCATTTACACATTGGGTCCCATCCCAAGAGGTAGAGGAAAGAGTATTAAGGGAGTGGAGGCCAAGTGTGTCTGTGTCTCTCCCCCGGATCCCATGTAAAAAGAAATGCTTTACTACCACCTCTTTTATCCATTTTATATTAGGGCTTTTGAAGGCAGTGCTCCCTGACTAAAAACACGTTCAAGAACCACGGGATTGTATATCCCTAATGTTCCCTTCCAATCCTATGATTATCTGATAAACTAACACCCTACACACTGGATACAGGAAATAGATCACACTATGCAATGCATTCTGGTCTTGGAGGTATATTCTTGAGAGATGTATCCAAATCAGCTCACCCAGCTTAGGAAGCATTGCTGGCTGGAGCCATCCCGTTCATCCCCAAGAAAATAAGTTCTTGCTCAATACCCATTCATTGTTACGTCAGCCACCACAATGTGCTCACAGAAGTAATAAAAGACAGAGTCGGCCCTTGCAGGACTTACACTATTGAGGAGGTAAGACTGAAACACATACAGAATAGTTACAGCTCAACACCCCCTCCCCCCTTAAAAGTGCATAATTACGTGAGACACTGCAAGGTACAAACTCTAATTGTGTCTGCATGCGGCAGTAGGGGAAGCATGAGAGGAGACGGTCCAACAGTGAGAAAAGGCATCATGGAGGAGGCGAGAGTCTGGAGCTAAGCCTTCAAGACAACCAAAGTCCAAGTACTAAACACTAAATCCCTTTAAAGATTTCAAGCCGCGTAAGTTCAGAAATACGATCAATGTTAACTAATCGTGCTGACTTGAAAAACACTTATTTTGCGGCAGAAGAGAGTTTCCTTCCACCCTTAACTCCTTACTTACTTTAAACTTTATTGCAGGAAGGTTTGAGCAGGGATCCATGGTAAAGAGACCCAAGTTCTGTTAACCTAATAATTTGTGGAAGTCATGCTATAAAACGTGTGAATACTCGCAAAAGGAAGGTGTGTCTTGCACATTGTTGTACCACAGCATCTAAAGGGCCTGATCTGCGGGCAGGATGGCACAATGAATCACCCCCCAAACAATAATCAAGTCTTCACCTCACTCAAAAAATAGAAATAGAACAAGGCTTACACTACTGAGGAGGTGAGACTGAAACACTCAGAAACATTACAACACAAAACCAGCCGCAGCTCTAGTCTGCTGGGCTTGGGCCACAGGATGGTCCCTGAGGATGCTGGGAGACCAAAGCCAGGCCCCTGCAGGAAAACCGGGACTGGGGTTGGCACCCTCCCCTTTCACCTGGAGGGAAGGCAAGAGGAAGCAGAGGCAGCTGCCCGTGATCTCGGGCATCCGATCTGCAATATCTCTAGAGAAGGAGTCATCGGAATACCACTGGCTCCGACATGCGGGGCCTTCGAGCGGGGTGGAGGAAACTGTATGGAGGCGCACAGTGAGACTGAGATGGGACACATCAACACTGCCCCCACCCTCAGCTCACAAATACTAAAATTCCAAAGCAAGGGAGTACAACTAATGTCAGAAAGATAGCCACATCAAAAAGACAGGACATAGCATAACAAGTGTTGGCAAGGATGTGGAGAAAAGGGAACCCTTGTGCACTGTTGGTGGGATGCAAACTGGTGCAGCCACCAGGGAAAACAGTATGCAGGGTCCTCGAAAAATTAAGCATAGAGCTACCACATGATCAGCTATTCCATTTCTGGGTATATATTCAAAGGTATCTGTACTCATTGCAGCATTATTCACAACAGCAAAGATAGGAAGTATATATTTAATGGAATATTATTCATCCATGGGAAAGAATGAAATCCTGCTGCTTGAGACACATGGATGGACCTTGAGGGCATCATGGTAAGTGAAATAAGTCAGGCAGAGAAAGACAAATACTATATTATTCATTTATATGTAGACTCTAAAAAAGCCAAACTCATAGAGGGTAGAGTGGTGATTACCAGAAGCTAGGGGGTGGGGAGAAAGGGGAAAAGGTAGGTCAGGGGCACCTGGGTGGTACAGTCATTAAGCATCTGCCTTCGGCTCAGGCCGTGATCCCGGAGTCCTGGAATCGTGCCCCACATCAGGCTCCTCCGCTGGGAGCCTGCTTCTTCCTCTCCCACTCCCCCCTGCCTGCTGTGTTCCCTCTCTCGCTGGCTGTCTCTCTGTCAAATAAATAAAATCTTTAAAAAGAAAGAAAGGTAGGTCAAAGGGTACAAATTTCCAGTTGTAAGATGAATACGTTCTGGGGCTCTAATACACACTATGGTGATTACAGTTAATAATACTGCACTGTGTACTTGCAAGGTGCTATGAAAGCGGACCTTAGGTGTTCTTATCACAAAAAGATGGTGACTATGTGATGTGACGGAGGTATTAGCTAACACCAGAGCTGTGACCATTCTGCAATAGTCTATCAAATCAACGTGGTGTACACCACAAACTCACACAGTTATACGTCAACTATATCTCTATGAGACTGAAAAAAGCCAACAAATTGAACAAATGAGAGATTTCCTTTTTATAGGATTCTAAATGATAATTCAATATTTTGTAAAAAATGACCTTAAAATAGTAATGGTCTATCTATACTCATGGATGGGAAGGATAAATATTGTTAAAATGTCCATATTACCCAAAACAATCTACAGATTTAATGCAATCCTACCAAAATACAAACAGCATTTTTCACAGAACTAGGACCAAAAAATCCTAAAATTTGTATGGAACTGTAAAAGACCCTGAATAGCCAAAGAATTATTTTAAAAGAACAAATTGGAGGTGTCACAATCCCATATTTCAAGGTATAGTACAAAACTGTACTAACCAAAACAGTATGGTACTGACACAAAAATAGACACATAGATCAAAAGAACAGAATAGAGAGCCCAGAAACAAACCCATGATGATATGGTCAATAATCTTTGACAGAGGAAGCAAGAATATGTAATGGGAAAAAATCAATCTCTTCTTCAAATGGTATTAGGAAAACTGGACAGAAACATGCAAAAGAAGGAAACTGGACTGCTTTCTTATACTGTACACAAAAATAAACTCAAAATGGATTAAGGACCTACGTGTGAGACCCAAAACCACAAAAATCCTAGAAAAGAGCACAAGCAATAATGTCTCTGACATCAACCATAGGAACATTTTTCTAGATATGTCTCCCGAGGCAAGGGAAACAAAAGCAAATTAAATTATTAGGACTACATCAAAATAAAAATTACTGTACAGCAAGGGGCCCCTGGGTGGCACAGCAGTTAAGCGTCTGCCTTGGGCTCAGGGCGTGATCCCGGCGTTCCGGGATCGAGCCCCACATCAGGCTCCTCTGCTATGAGCCTGCTTCTTCCTCTCCCACTCCCCCTGCTTGTGTTCCCTCTCTCGCTGACTGTCTCTATCTCTGTTGAATAAATAAATAAAATCTTCAAAAAAAAAAAATTACTGTACAGCAAAGGAAATAATCGACAAAACTAAAAGACAGCCTACTGAATGGGAGAAGATATTTGCTAATGACATATCTGATAAAGGGTTAGTATCCAAAATATATATAAAGAACTTACAAAACTCAACACCAAAAAAACAAATAATCCAATTAAAAACGGGCAGAAGGCATGAACAGGTATTTCACCAAAGAAGACATCCAGACGGCCAACAGACACATGAAGAGATGTTCAACATCTCTCATCATCAGGGAAACGCAAATCAAAACCACAACGAGATATCACCTCACACCTGTCAGAATGGCTATAAATCAAAAACACAAGAAACAGGGGCGCCTGGGTGGCACAGCGGTTAAGCGTCTGCCTTCGGCTCAGGGCGTGATCCCAGCGTTGTGGGATCGAGCCCCACATCAGGCTCTTCCGCTATGAGCCTGCTTCTTCCTCTCCCACTCCCCCTGCTTGTGTTCCCTCTCTCGCTGGCTGTCTCTATGTCAAATAAATAAATAAAATCTTAAAAAAAAAAAACACACACAAGAAACAATCCGTGTTGGTGAGGATGTGGAGAAAAAGGAACTTTTGTTCATTGTTGGTGGGAATGCAAATGGGTGCAGCCACTGTGGAAAACAGCATGGAGCTTCCTCAAAAATTAAAAATAGAATTACCATATGATCCAGTAATTCCACTACTGGGCATTTGCCCAAAGAATACGAAAACACTAATTCAAAAAGATACATGCACCCTATGCTTGTTAAAGTATTATTCATAAGAGTCAAATTATGGAAGCAGCCCAATTGTCCATCCATTGATGAATGGATAAAGAAGATGTGGTATATATATACAATGGAATATTCCTCAGACATAAAAAAGAATGAAATCTTGCCATTTGCAACAACATGGAAGGAGTTAGAGAGTATAATGGTAAGTAAAACAAGTCAGAGAAAGACAAATACCATATGATTTCACTCATATGTGGAATTTAAGAAACAAAACAGATGAACAAAGAAAAAAAGAGACAAACCACAAAAGTCTCTTAACTATAGAGGACAAACCGATGGTTACAGGGAGGGGAGGTGGGGGGGATGGGTGAATAGATAAAAGGATGAAGAGCACACTTACTGTGATGAGCACGGAGTCACGTACAGAACGGCTGGGTCACGATAGTGTACGCCTGAAACGAACATAACACTGCATGTTAACTATACTGGAATTAAAATTTTTTAAAACGATAATAAAAAAATGGTATGGTCTAAATCCTCAGTGAGATAAAGTAATGGCTAACATCAACACACACACCCAAAAATGATGCAGCAAAAACAGGCAATTATAAATCAAGAACAGATAAAGATTGTTTTAGATTGGATTCAAAATACTGAAAATTAAACTGTAATCACCAAAGTAAAATAATCTCAGTGGAAAAGACCAGCGGTGAGTTTTTAAAGGCATAACTCCCCAAAATAAAGGAAGAGCAACTACACAGATTTGTACACACAGACACATAAAAGCTGAGAAGCAGACAGGCACGTGGAAACCAACTCAGCAGACCCCAAACGCCGAAACCGGAGGAAAGTAAGAGGCAGACGCGTTTATACAGTAGGACTCCGAAATGCTCAGGACCTGGAGGCGCCAGGGGGATCTGAGAGAGGAGGTAAAGGTGGGGCCGAGAGGAGGAAGCCAGGCTGAACATCCAGTTAGTGTGTAATTAGTGGCCCCGGCATATGGGGGGCTGGCGAGGGCCGGCCATCGGGACGAGGTGGTCCCCCGTATCCTTAGAGCCACTGAGTGGAGGGAAGGTCGGCGAAGGAGGGGCCTACTTTCAGTAGCACCACCAGCACGCCCGTCATCTACTGGGGCACCATGTACGATACTGCTTGAACAAAGGTATTGTCTTTAGGGGGTGGCGGGGAATGTTCTCCAAACCAGCCTCTTACACCGTCGCAGACGGAGGCTATGTGCCTACCATTTGGCTAAAATAGCTTACCGAGTAATTGGGCAAGTAGGTGAGGGTTCTGACCTTAATTAAAAACATCAGAAAAGAGTTAAAGGAAGAGCATGAGCCTGGGAATACCGCCCCAAAAGACGAAATTCCCACATTTTGTTTTAGAGGCAAACACAAGTTGATTTTGGAGACAAATCTCCCTAGAGGGATTCTTCTAGCAGCCCTTGCTGCAGCTCATTCTGTCACCTCATGATCCTCTGCTGGGAATTCTGACACAAAAGGGGAGGTTTGAAAGTGCCTCGAAGGAAGGAGAGGACTTCAAGTTTAATCGTAAGCCCAGCCTGGGTTGGTGGCACGTAATTCACGTGACTCACTCTCCGGAATCAGCCAGCCACGGTTTGAGTGTCCACGCTGTCATGTACTAGCCAGGTAACACTGGGCAAGTTGTGACGCTCCCAGCGTTTTCTTAGCTATAAAAAAATAAAAAAGAAAATACAAGAAAAAAGAAAACGAAAATAACAATTCTTACACCAAAGTGTTCAAGTTAAGATTTAATAAGATAATGAGTAATGAAAGGGTTTAGATTGGTGTCTGGGATATAGCAAAACTTGGTTGTCTTTATTATTGCTCAAAGGGCCACAAACTTCAGAAGGAAAACAAGCTGTTAGTTAAAGAGCATCAGTGCTTAGGGCTCCTAAAGGAATAGCAAGAGAAGACTTGGACACACAAGATACAGTTGATTTTTATCTGCACTTTAAATGAAAATTGTCCCAAGGTCTTCTGTTGTGTCTCAAGAAGACTGACAAACCCGTATCTTACGGCTAAATCAGCACAGTTCAATCCACACCAGATATTTGATTTCCATCTGGACCCAGTTCTGGAAGGATGGAACCTTTCGTGCGAGCAGACAACTGGATGTAGGAGGCTGATGCTCTGGGGAGGATTGAATCCCATTTTTTTCTGCTGGGATCAGCTCTTAGCAGGGTCAATGGGGTCCCTTCACTAATCAATAAAATCAGTGTTGAATTGCTCCATGGACTCAGAGTCCCGCGTGAGGACTTGGCTTGCCTTGCCCTGCCATCATCACACAGCCCCCCCGGGGGATCTAAACGTCACTACCCCTGACTCGGTGCTTTTTCTTCCCCGTGTCCCCCAACATTCTTTCCCTTCCTGGTATTACATACTAAGACTGAAGAAATGAGGGTGCCCCATATCCTTAAAAACCACAACCAGTAGAACAGTGGTTCTAGAAGTGTGGCCCCTGATACAGCAGCATGCACATCATCTGGGAGCTTGTTAAAAAAGGAAGTTCTTGGCCCCACCCAAGACCTACTGAATCAGAATGTCTGGGATAAACTCAGGGATCTGCGGTTTAATAAGCCCGCTGGGTGAGTTCAAAGCATCCTTGCATTTGAGTCTTTTAAATCAAACAAAGATTTTTTCATGGCAACTGAAAGGGAAAGCTTTGTGTCGGAGAACTAATAGCGTTTGACAGTATTAAAGGCTGAAGTGTGAGGACAAAACAAGGCTAGAGCTATTATGGCAGAAAAACCTTGCATAATTACTTTCCGGTGTTTATCTTCTCCACTCAGCTGTAAGCTCCAGCTGTCTCGTTCTTAGCAACAGTCAGTATAAGCTCTGTTACGCTACAAGGCCAAAACAACCCGAAATTCCGGGGGCTTTAAGCAGCAAAGCCTTATTACTCATTAACATTATGCTTCCATTAAAGATTGGTGGGGCTCTGCCCCATGTCAGAGACACCAGAATGACCGAGAAGGCACAATGGGAACATTGCTGGTTGTTGCAGCAGAGGGAAAGGGATCACAGCTTTTGAAGGTTCTGCTGAGTGATGACACTTGTCACTTCTACTCACACTTTAGGCCATAGTAAGCCACATGGCCAACCTGAGTTCAGTGGGGCAGGGTAGTACAGCCCTCCCATTTGCCTTGGAGGAAAGAACTAAATATTTGTAAAACAGCTAATAACTACACAACGAGTACCAGGCCCTCTGAGGTAGGTGGTCTCATTTTGCAGGTAAGAAAGAGACAGAGAGAGGTTACATAATGCGCCCCAAATCCCTTGGCAGGTCAGGATCCGAGCTGGCTTTCTGTTTGATTCCAAAGTTTGTGCTGGAAAACATGGTACCACCCTGTTGGAGATGGAAGCAGGGAAGGGGAAGTGGTTTTGCAGGAGATGAACTCGGCTTTAAAAGGGGATGGGACTTTGAAGTGGAAATCTCCCACAGCAACCCGAATGTGGAAATAGAACAGAGGAGATACAAGGGAGCTGGAGGTGCCTGTGGGGCAGGAACTTAACGCAGAGAAGAAAGACTCAGGGCAATACTCCTCTGCTTTTTCTCTCAAGACAGAAGGGCGTGGGGAGGAGTCCTCAGAATATTTGCAGGTTGGGGAAGAGAGAAAAGCTAATAAGAAAGTAATGATGAAAAAGGAAAACCTGAGGGGAAAAGTCTTCAGGAAGAGCACAAGGTTAAGACTATCTGTTACCAAAGGAAGCTGGTTATTGATAATACAAGTTTTTTAATCTATTATATTTGAATAGAAAGAAATCTAGAGTGTCCCCCAAGGAGCAGATTTAATAACGTTGTGAAATGGGAAACTCCAAATTCCAACGGCAGGAAAGGAAAAGAAGACTGTGGGTGTGAGCCACCAAATCAAAGACTTTAATATAGAACAATGGAAAAAATATATGGTTTCATATTTTACAAAGGGAAGTGTACAAATGCCTGAGTGCAGGAGGATAGGAGACCTAGAGAAGCAGAGTAAGAGGCACACAGACAGACAGGGATGCGGTAGAGATGAAATCAATGGGGTCCACGGGGCAGGAGGCAAGGATGCTTCAACAGACAGCAGGTCTTTGCTTGCTCTGAGATCCGGGAAGTGTGAGAGCCTGCAGGGAGGGAAATTGCTGATTGTAGATAAAGTCAAGGGCTCCGAGAGTACACAATTGATGACTCTATCTGCCACAGGCTAACCCCAAATCACAAAACATAGCATCTTTCTGTGTCCAAATGCTCTATTTGCCTGGTCCACAGCAGGGTAACTATCTCCAGGGATTTTTCCCTCTGTGCACCATTTTTCTTTTCTTTTTCCCAACTGGAAGATTATACCTGCTTTGTACAATTGATCACTCCTATGGCAGACACAGCTACTGGTCACCCAATATCCATTTTTCTTATCTTCTTTATTAAATGGCCCAAGTTTTTTCAGAGAGGCAATAACAGACACAAATTCTTCCTTTCTCAATCTCCCTTACATTCCTAACCAAAGAGACAGCGGTGGCAACAGATTTCTCCATTAGTTGGCAAATGGAGATGTCCCCTGGGAACTCATGTTGGGATTGGGAACTTCGGGGCATTGCAGTGTATGATTTCCATATAAAGAGAGCCATAATGGGGGGTCGATGGGGTAATCCTGACTAATTGAGTTGACCCAAACTTGCACTCTTCTATGGACAGCTCTGAGTACAGTATTCCTGGCCACCTGCTTGATCCTGACGGCACCATTTTGTGACCAGTAGGAAAAGGTCAAGGGAAACAAACATCATCTCTTCTAACCTAATTATTTATGCTCAAGACCATGGAATCACAAGGTTCTCAGGACATAGATGAAGGGCTGCTCTCAAAGAACCTTTGTTCTAGAAACATCTTAAAAGATAATGGATGAATGGTTAACACCTTGCTTTTGAGTTCTATTATATCCTTACTTCTGCTCTGTTGGTAGACTCTCTGATGTCTGTAAATAATCTGTACATAAAGAAGAATATTCTTTACTATTACATAATGCTTAATTTGTTAATTGTATGATTTCATTAAAGGATTAATGTTCTACAGATGGTAGCTACACTTGTGGTCAGCATAGCATAACACATAGACTTGTCAAATCACTGTGTTGTACACTTGAAACTAATGTAACATTGTGTGTCAATTATATTTCAGTAAAAAATAAGATGACATTCTTGTTAAGGAGTAAGCAGTCATTATTCTAAGTTTCACACAGTATCTTCATAACTAATGTCTGGACTTGGAATCTAATTAAACTTGCCCAAACTTATTAATTGGTTATGAGCTTATCTAATAAAATGTTCTAAACAGTTTAATTAAAATTATGATTATAACTATTTCATATTTTTCTGCAAAAAATCCTACAAAATACAAAAAATTAAATAAAGCTTTAATTTTTATTATACTTTCACTTTAAACCAGTAATAAAAGTGCTCAAATCAAGATGAATTTTAATTTCATCATACAGTCTTATGCTTCTTCCTCCCTAGGATTTTTGTTTTTATGTTTTATCAATGTTTCCCGAGGCTGAAGTAATTGTACCATCACAGACCAGCTGAAATGGCAGCTTCTGGAATTTTGCCACTTATCTTGGTTAGCCAAGGGTCCTGACTGTGTATACCCCTGTAATTTCAACCCAAGCCGTGGGGCTTTAGGCAGAATCCCTTTTTATAATAAAGGTTTACTTGATACATCATGAGATTTTTAAGTGTCTGCCTTTCATATAGGTTTCAAACTTTTGATATGGATTGCTTTCCCAGAAATGATGTGTTATTTAATATTTGGATGGTTGACATTTCTTTTTTTTTTTTTTAAAGATTTTATTTATTTATTTGACAGAGATAGAGACAGCCAGCGAGAGAGGGAACACAAGCAGGGGGAGTGGGAGAGGAAGAAGCAGGCTCATAGCGGAGGAGCCTGATGTGGGGCTCGATCCCATAACGCCGGGATCTCGCCCTGAGCCGAAGGCAGACGCTTAACCACTGTGCCACCCAGGCACCCCTGGATGGTTGACATTTCTTAACATGTAGGTACTAAATGTCTGTCTGTGGGTATTAATTGGAAACTTGTAATCAGTAAAAAAATACATTCTATCATATTTACATTTTTATTATAGCTACATTTTTTTACTTTTATTAACCTTTGAGTATCTTAATGACCTCATAGCCTTAATAATCACAATGACCATTCTCTATTTGATGCTCATATTGTCTCAAGTTGGCCAATAGGAGAACTTTTTTAAGTCATTCCTTTATTCTTTTAGCACTGCCTTGAATATTTTTGAGAAAGTGAAATCAGCCCTGGTGGCTATCAAGCTATGATAAACAAATTCTAACATAATTAAAGCCATAATGCAACTGGAGGAAAAAAGATCTCTGAGTGATGTTTTCTTTCTTACCAATGAAATCACCAGCCTAGCTGCATTCCTCCTACCTTCTGAACAGAGATTACTGAGATACCGAATCACTGAACTTCTCCAAGTTTCTTGACATTTCCCAATCCAGGGATGGTCCCTGCTTCCCCAATCTCTTCATAAAAATCATTCAGCAGAAGCACAAATCTTATAATAAGCCCCTCCCGAATCCCTTTTACCCAGATGCAGACGGTTTCCCTGGAGCACTTCTTCCGTGCTTAGCAAGCTAAATAAATTAAAATCTGTTCCTGATATGCTTTGACTAGTGGGTTGACACAGTAAAAGCACCCGTGCTTTCTAGCAACAACAAGATGTTCTAGACCCATCTGAATTTTCCTGCCAAGACTTAGGAATCAGCTACTTTTAAAGAAAATCTGGTTCTTTTAGTGGATAAAAACAAAACAGATGAAAATCTGGCACTAGACAGATGAGAGTCGTGATGAGCAAAATAGCTACTGTTGAAAATATTATTGCCATGGGCCCCTTTTTTAGCTAGAATATGTTTCCTTATTAAGTTGTGGGTTCACATCGATCTTTCCAGTCTGGCATGTTTTCTTACTGTACCTAACTTTCTTTTAGTCCATAGTCTCATTAATTACTAAGACTTTCTACAACATGGATGTTTGGAGATTCATCTGGCTGATCACCCACTGTCCTCCAACTCAAGTTCTCACCAATTGAGAAAAAGAAGGAAAGAATACGGTCTTTACTTAAAAAAAAAAAAAAGCTATATTACAAAACATATTCTGTGGACAAAAGGGAGGTTTCCTCTCCCTTTCCATTCCTTGAATTGATTCTATCACAGATGTTAAATGAACGGAAGACTTTGTGCTAGGTGGGAGGTCCTATCTTGGTGCTCCTACCATAGTGGAAGAGAAAGTGGAGGAAGAGGGAAGAGGAGAGTAAGTGAGCAGGGAAGAAGGAAAAGAGGAGAAACAGAGAAGGAGAGCAAGAACATGAGAGAGCTATTTCCTTGTACACAAAGAGGAATCTGTAAGATCTAGGTAATTGTGCTGTCGTTGGGATTAACTCAGCTGCCGTCCACTAGAGCCAGGTGTGTGAAAAGGCTCAGAAATGGCAGCGGGCATGGAGGCTTATGGTAAAACAGCTTTGATCATACTTTTGAACATAGTTGTACTGTACTCTTTAGGGTCAATTTCTAGAACCAGGGGTTCTGAGAAAAAAGAAAAAAGTATATAGCTTAAATGTTTAATATGCATTGTCAAACAGCCTTTTAGAAAAATTATCAATGTTTTAAAACTTTTCCAATTTGATAGACAAAATCAACTCACTATTGTTATTACCATTCCTTTCTGAATTTAATCTTTAATTTTATCAAAGTTACTTCTAGACACATTTTAGAGAGTCAAGTAGTTCTACAAGTTTGTTTTGCTTTAAAAAAGAGCCCCTTGGGGGCGCCTGGGTGGCTCAGTCATTAAGCGTCTGCCTTCGGCTCAGGCGTAATCCCAGCGTTATGGGATCGAGCCCCACATCAGGCTCCTCTGCTGGGAGCCTGCTTTTTCCTCTCCCACTCCCCCTGCTTGTGTTCCCTCCCTTGCTGGCTGTCTCTATCTCTGTCAAATAGGCAGTTGAATATTATAAGTAATATAATTTCATCAGGAATTTCTGAGGCTTCCTTCTCATCACTCTCCATTGATTTCCTCTGTTAGCTCTCGTTCCCACCATCGCCTCTCTTTGTAACCACACGCACACTTCCCCACCTGCCCAACGCAGATCGTCATAATCTACACCTTAGCAGCAGCCAGTGCTAACGTCATCATGACTTTGTAAACATGCTTGATGGTTATAGGCTCGGGAGAAATTAGTCTGCCTTCCTCCTCTTCATGTCAGCCCCCACCCACCCCCCGGCGGCCATCTCTACCTCCCCTCACTGTGTACCCTCCACTCCACTCAGCTGTCTGTCCCCCAGACATTTCTCTATCATGTACTCCTCTCCTCAAAAACATTCGGTGGTGCTCAGGAATCTCCGGGATAAATAGCAGAGGCTTCACAATCCCATCCCGCCTCACATAGCACCCTCCTCCCAAACAGTAAAGGAGAAGCTTACCGCATCCACACAAGTCTCCTTACGATCTAGTCTCCAGAAACTCTAAGAGGGTTTGTGAAGAAGTTTTTGTCTGGAATTGTCGCTACCACCAACTCCTTCCACAACTGTTCACATCTTATTTATCTTCTAAAGCTCAAACCCCCCTCTTTCAAAATGTTTTCCCTAATGCGTATTTATTTTTCCTGAGAGGTTTCCTCCTGTAGTAGCTATGCTATTTATATCGACACTTAATCATGTCCTTCTTTTTTGTTTCTGTAAATTCTCAAGATTAGGAAGTGTATTAATCATCTTTTTCTAGTAACTGGAGGGAACACTTGGATATGCCCAACACATATCTTCCCTGTGAGAGGATAAAGCCAGGCCATACAAGCTGTATTTACTCGGTGTGAATGAAACTCCTGTGAGGGAGAAGATCCCACTTTATTCCTGTGCATCGTTGGGGTTCAGAGGTGTGCATGTGTTTATGATTGTCGATAGTGTGAACAGCATGGCACTAGGACAGAGAGCTTATTGTGGGTTGAATTGTGTCCCTCCCAAAAACCTGTATGTTGAAGTTCTAACCCCCAGTACCTTAGCAGGTGACCTTATTTGGCAATAGGGTCTTTACAGAGATACTCAAGTTAAAGTTCGGTCATTAGGATGGGCTCTAATCCAATATAACTGGTGTCCTTATAAAAAGAGGAAATTTGGGGGCACCTGGGTGGCAGTTGGTTAAAGCATCTGACTCTTGGTTTGGGCTCAGGTTATGATCTCAGGGTCATGAGATCAAGCCCCGTGTCAGGCTCTGCACTTGGGATTCTCTCCCTCTCCCTCTCCCCTCCCTCCCTGCTCTCTCTCTCTCTCTCTCTCTCTCTCAAAATAAATAAATAAATCTTTTTTTTTTAAAGGGGGGGGTAGGATTTGGACCCAGAGATGCACACAGAGCGAAGACAATGTGAAGAGACACAGAGGGAAGAGGGTCCACGGCAAGCCAAGGAAATCTGCTGGAGCAGAGCCCCCCTCACAGCCCCCAGAGGGAAACAACCAACCCTGCCGACACCTTGATTTCCAGACACCTTGATTTCCAGACTCGAGCCTCTAGAATTGCACGGAAATAAGGTTCTGTTTTGTAAGCCACCCAGACTGTGGTGGTTAGAGCGGCGCTTGAAAACGAATACAGACCCAATGCCTAAATGCCTCTTTGGAGAAGCAAACCCTCTTCACTCTGTAATAGCGATTTTTTTTCCAAATTCCTTTCACCTCTGTTAGTAGGTCGAGCAAGAAAATGATGCAGAAACTCACAACCACCAGGGTGACTGCTCGCTGGCCTGTGCGGGGGACTCCGCAGCGGCTGTTAGGGTCACCCCGGCGTCCCTGACAGGGAGGGGCCCACACAGTCCGACGGTGGGGCGGGATAATTTCCCTGGAGCAGCCTCGTCTAGCCGTGAGATCACGGCTCCACTATGAAGAACTCAGCTCTTCGTGGCAGCGCTTGTAGAAATGACATTATTATTATGTGAGAGCAGAAAGCACCAGAGAAAATTATCAGAGAAGTGGGGATAGAAAGCAGGGCATGTCGAGAGAAGGACACATGCTGGTTGTGGTGTAACCACAGGCAGAGTGTTGGCCAGAGATTATGTGTAACCTCATCGAAGGTTCCACTGCACAGCAGATGTGACAGCAGTTTCAGTAGAATTACGAGAGGAAAAAAAGGGCCCTTAGAGATTGGGCTTTTTGCAGAAATGAAGATCTATCTTGATTCCACAACTGTGCATATCGACAATGCTAAAGCAAAGACTTATAAAAAGAAGCGGTCCCTCCCTAGGTTGGGCAGTGGGGGGAGAGTTTGGTCCCTTGAGCAAAATATAAGAGGGCAAAGGGAAATCTTACCATCTCATCTGGGACCATCTTTCTCTGAGAGTCTTGAACCAGACCCATTTAAGAAAAGATGAGATCATAATTTTCAAGTGGAATGTCTTGGAGAACCTCATGAGATTTATAACTTGAATATAATCATGAGATTCTTGGTCTTTTATGAAAAGTGAAGAGGCGAAATTGAGTACTGGATGAGTGACAGTATATGACCAGGAGAAAGAAACCGACGTCACAAAATGGATTGTGTTTCGGTCAAAGAGAGAGATGCTGCTACTCTTTGTTCTGGATTGTCAATTTCAGGTGGATGTGAAAGTAGCTTTGTCACTGAAACACATTATTGTCTCCACCCCCCACCGTGCCTGGCCACGTGAGCCAAGGTGTGCATCACGAGGCTGCAGGACCCGTGGGTCCCGTGCATACCCTCTGATCAGAAGGAGAAGTGTTTCTATCCTGCTGAGATGCCATTTCCTAAAGTCATAGACAACTCAGGGCAAGCTTGGCTTTACTATAGTGAGTCATCAGAGGGGTGTGCAGCCCTGGGTGCTGGAGAAGCAAGATGAAAGCATCTTATTTGCAGGCTTCCAGGCAGAGAAAGGCTAACATTAGGTCACTAATGTGTTGAACAAGAACAGAGTTTCCAGGAAACCTAATGTGATCTAAATCACTTTTAAGATTTTGGACTTTAGTCTTGGGAAATTCTGGTCTAGGTGAAATGGAAACCTTAATAGTAAGAAAGTAAACAGAAATTGCCTGTCGAGAGCTATTATTATGAAAAAGAAAGTTGGAACAAACTGCATCAGGAAAATATTTGAGTTGTGGGTTGTATTATGCCGGGAAAAGAAGGCAAGCCTGAGTACCTACCATTTGAAGATCCTAAAGGAAAGCGTGTCTTTGACAGATTTGGGGGTTCTTTAGCTGGCAGAATAGGGTAGGAAAAATATGAGTGACTCCAGCGGCAACCAGTTTCAGGTGATTTGGGAGGGAAATGGTAGGACTTCTATTGATTTTCACTAGTGGGCAGAATGAGGGAGTCTGACATCATTTATGTTTTGAGACAAAGAGTGGGTGGGAAGATGTAGATGAAAATATTCTTTGATGAGCAGACGTTATTACAAAGGAAGTTCTGGAGAGGGAAATTAAGTAAGCACATACAAAGAATTCCTGCTCAGAAATGAGTGGTATCTCATTTTACAGAAAGTCTAATAGATTGGTGGGAGAAAACAGGCTTAAAATGCAAATATGTTGGTCAGAAAGATGTTCTCAGAATGGGATGATACAATGGGAAATTTCCACTACCTTAAATACATCAGCAGTTCATGGAATATGGGAGAAATCTTGAGCCCTTAGATCGAAGGATATTTCGTTCTGGCCCCTAAGTCAACAAGGCACTTAAATTCAGTGTTACTGGAGGAAGAGAAAGAGAGATGATGTTACTATTTCCTGGGCTGGTCTATTGTGAAAGAAAAAAAAGGAAAGGAGTGAAAGTTTGTGGGACAGAAGTCAGTGCAGGTAGGTGATTCTCTCTAATTGGCCACTGGTTGTGTTGTTTTTTTTTTTTGTTTTTTTTTTTTTCCCAACGAATTTTCTTCATTTGCCAGATATTATCTGGGGCCCCTTTGCCTCTACCCCACTGCCACTTTTATCCTCCCTCTAATGTTTTCCTGCCCCTTTACTGGGGGCTTTAAAGCTTTTGACTGGTAACAGCATCAGTTTAATGATGAGGATTTCTGTTTTCCTAATTTGGCAAGCCAAGTAATAATCAGCTGTGAGGCCAGTTCATTTACCGATTTTCGATTGTCAATAGACACAGATGGATATATACGGATACATGTTGTTCCCGGACCCTGTGAACCAAGCTAGGCACAGAGGTAGCTAGGGGAGGAGTACTGGTGAGGCCTGAGAGTCTGTCAAAGAGCTGTTCCATGTGTCATAGTCAGCTGTTATTCAGGAGGTAAGGTTTGTCAGAAAGTGGGGCAGGACGACATCCTGGCCGGTCCCATCATCTTCCGGGCTCAACTATTTCTGATGCAGCATTGCACACCAAAGTAGATAGCATCAGCCCATGTTGGAGACTCCAACTACTCTTGAAATATCTGAGATTCTTTCTGAATGTGGATGAATACTAAATTTCTGAGTATATCTCCTAGGGTCCCGGTGTTCTGCACAGATCCTGTTGAGATTAGACAGGAATGGCTCTTAAAGAGGTCAATCTATCCTGAGTGGAGAAAATGAATTTGGCCTAAGTTGTAGGTGCTGCCTGAGACATGGAAGTTTTGAAGGAAGAGTTGTCTGGTCCGGAAAAGAGTAACGTAAGACATCTTTTCGTTGGGGTTGGTGGAGGGAGGCGGGCGGGGTGGGAGCGGCGTGGCGAGTAAAGGAGAGCTAGTGCTGGAAGCAGATGATCATAACTAGAAGTGTGTGCCTTCGGACCACCTTAATATAAGAGACGCCTATACTGATACCACGTTTAAGCACTCTTCTCTGAAGTATGAGTCAGGCTGCTAGACCCTAGCACAGAGTCTGGCCACAAGTTGTTGCAAAGTGGGATCACAGACAAAAAATTAGACAGACACAGAAGGCTTCTCATCAAAAACTCCAGTAGAAATTTCAGAATATCTCTTACTTCATTATCTGGTGCCATTCAAGGATGAATGATCTGTCTTTCTGCCCCTGGCTGGTGCAGCCATACAGGTCTCAACCACAACTGTAAAAGAAAATGGAGCTTGGCCTGGCCCTTGGTTTAACTTTGCCAGAGAGACGTTACAATGTTAAGTATAAGCATCTGCAATGAGAGATTTCTGCAGATATGAAAATCCCATTGGATTCAGGGAATTCCATATAACACACAAAATATCGTAGCTACAGAGTATAGGTAGCAAAGGCAGAAAATTCCATTCCAGTACATTCAAGGAGGCCTATATGTGTAGTGGATCAATCTAGAGGGGCTTTCTGGAGGAAGAACTTCAGTTGACAGTTGCTAAATACATGTGTAGTGGATCAATCTAGAGGGGCTTTCTGGAGGAAGAACTTCAGTTGACAGTTGCTAAATGCATTCTCAAGGAAGGGATTTATTTTCGGTTTAGGAGGTCCTTTATAATTCAGGTGAGAAGAAAGTGAGATTGGGCCATTGAGCTAACCTAATTTTATACTCAAAAGTTAGTAAAGTCTGGGGAAGCTTAGGTTTCACACATTGAGATGGTGGCAGAATTAGACCTCCAAGCAAGGGTTCCTGACCCCAAGGGTGATACTCTTATCCTTGAGACATGATTTCACTCCACCTGCAGAAGTTGTCAGGCCTTCACCCTGAGACAAGAATCAGTGATTCACTCTCTGAGTTCTGAAGAACCCGTTGTACATTCTAACCAAGCAAGATGGCCCAGGGTATAGCCATTTAGAGGCCATCGAAATAGTTTTTTCTACACCAGAAAATTCCCTCAGAATAAATTTCTTATTCATCATCAGAAATTCATCCTGGGGGGGAGGGGAGAACATGTGGACATAGAGAATGCAGAAGCACATCTGTCCTGATACACACGCAAGTAGGAATGATACGTGTGTGTGCGTGAATCTACTTCTGTATCCACAGATACACGTGCACACGTGAGTGTTAGGGTTCATTTGGAAGTATGGTCATAGAAGAGATTTTTAAATTAATGATTTCCCTTTATAATCTCATCTGGCATTCCAGTTAAAACTTTAAAAGAAGATGTATTTTTAAAGGTTTTTATTAATTTGAATTTCCACTTGATTTTCATTGTAATGAACTGAAAAGATGCCTCAATTTTCCTATGGAGAATATAAAATCACATAATGACTCAGATGACAATAAGTCTATGACTATAATGACATCTGACGACACTCCCTATGACGTTGTGGCACACAATAGTACGTGCTGCATACCTCCCCTTAAGCATGAGCCTAACGATTCATATATGGCTGAAAGTTCATGTTGTCCAGAAATCGTATTCTGTGTTGTTCTCTACTCTGCCAAGTGTGCTGTTCTATGGTTTTATTACAAATGACTTTTAAAACCCAACTCAAAGGCTTTGCATTTGGTTTGGTGTCATAATTTGATTTTGAGCTGGAGAGTTGTGAGCATTTAATATTGGCTTCTTGAGTGATTTTATTGGCACCCTAAAATTCTATTAAAAGAAACTAACATGGGGCACCTGGGTGGCTCGGTCAGTTAAGCATCTGACTTTGATTCCGGTCATGATCTCAGGGTCCAGAGACCGACCCTCGCGTTGGGCTCCTTGTTCAGCCAGGAGTCTGCTTCTCCCTCTCCCTCTGTGATCTCTCTCGCCTTCTCTCTTTCTCAAAAAAAAAGAAGAAAAGAAAAGGAACTACCATGAACTTTATTTGATTTTTTTTAATTACACTGACTGTCCAGTTGAATTTTCAAATTTAGTAGTTACAAAAGAGGAGAGAGAAGACATACATGATTGAAAGAATTGTGAGTTGCTGACTAGAATTTTGTAAAACAGAGATAAATCCTCATGTGTCGTGTGCTTTAAATCAATTCATTGTATGTTGTTTTCTGCAAAAAGGCATTTTAAGTCATAGGTCAATCGGCCAGAAAAATATAAGTAAACGTAAGAAATTATTTCCCAAAATTTAAAACATATCAAACAAATAAATTTTTGAAATTTGTAAGCATTTCAAATTATGTAAGAGAGATTTGTTTCTTATCTTTATGTCTGAAACCAAATCACGTACTCTCCGTGAAGTCTTGACATCGTTCATTCCCGCCACTTATGTGTTCTCAGCGCTTAACCCAGAGTGTGACACATAGTAGGTGTTTAATATGTCTGTCAATTTTATGGATTAACCATTTTTTAATGATGAATTCATTTATTTATTATTTATTTATTTGTTTGTTTATTTATTTATTTATTTATTTATTTATTTATTTATTTTTACCTAGGCTCCACGCCCAGCATGGAACCCAATGCGGGGCTTGAACTCATGACCCTGAGATCAGGACCTGAGCTAAGAATGAGAGTTGGATACTTAACGGACTGAGCCATTCACGTGTCCCAAAACAACAAATTTATTTTTAGAGCCATAAATAAGTTTAAATTTTGAAAAAGAAAGTCCAAAATAGCTTTTATATGCATTTGAATTTTAGCTAAGTTGACATCAATGCTCACTGTATTATCTGCAGATTGAGGCTGTAGTGTCTGCACATTGCAAAATTATAACCTAATACTTTTTATAACTTTTAAAGAATAAAATTTTTATTTGATTATTTTTTCCAATAACTAATTTTTCTTGAGGTCTTTGCTCTGCTACAAATTATATCCAGTCAGAAATAACTTTGCTTTGTTCCCAAGAGAAAAGAAGAGCTTTATATAGTAAAACAAATTAAAAATGATATCATCAATATTGATCAAATCTTTGTATTATTTTTATTAGAATCAGTGATGAAAATGTACTTCTATTAAATATTTTATAGTAAATCATATTGATTTATTAGTATTCCACCCATGGCACATGAAATTGTTAATGAGGACTATTTTTTTACTTTGGCAGGCAACATGAAATAATTTGCCATCTTTGATTAGGAAATGAGTACAGGAAAAATCCTATGCGTGTGATGGATGTGGGAAGCCTTGCCAACGAACCCCTGCCACCACTCATTTCACCTGGTTTACAGAGCTTTTTATCCATCAGAAAATTCACACCAAGAGAAAGCTTTTAAATCTAGAGGATGGAACTCTTCCAGCCAGAAAAAGTTTCTTCTGCATCCCCCAGCCTGTGCAAAACATCACACCTAAATATTTCAAACATCACATCTAAAACCACATTGTGGGATTTACTCCCCAAATCCGCTCCTGCCCTGTTAGTAAATGACACCAACATTTGCCAAGTTGCTCAGATTCCCAAACTGAGGGTAATCCTTGACTCCTGTCTTTCCCTTAACCCCCAGACCTAATGTAACCATAAATCTCATGTGCTCTACCCAAGAAGTAGATCCAGAATCAACCACTTCTTTTTTTTTTTTTAAGATTTTATTTATTTATTTGTCAGAAAGAGCACAAGCAGGGGGAGCAGCAGGCAGAGGGAGAAGCAGGCTCCCTGCCAAGCAAGGAGCCTGATGGGGGACTCGATCCCAGGACCTTGGGATCATGACCTGAGCCGAAGGCAGACACTTAACTGACTGAGTTACCCAGGCGTCCCAAGAATCAACCACTTCTTATCTCACCTATAGCCGGTCTAGGCCTCTCTCATTTTCACCTACCATCACTCACCTACCCTATGGCACAGTCTCTTGACTCCAATCCATACTGATATCCAAGATTCAACATTTCATCCAATTTAGAACTTCTTCTTTCACCAGCTTTGGCCGGACTCCATGTCCATAAGAAAGGAAACATCACCATCATCGCTTTGATTAATTCCCACCTTGCCAGTATGTCTCTTCCCACACTCTCTGTGTCATTCCTTTCACCCCCAGAACCATTAGTAGTACCAGCAAGAACTTGCAAAGAAGCCCTCAAGTGATTCTTCAAAGGCCAAAAAGATTTGATCAAAGCAACATTCTGTTTCCAGATAGAAACATAGAAACAGCTGACTTACATTCCATCATGTCCCACTGGTCCCTGCCTCTTATAAAAATATTGGCCATGGGGTTAGACAAGCTGAAGAAAGAAGACAACTGATGTCAGACAGAAAAGAAACTATTCATACATAATACGGTTTCAAGTGGTGATAATTTCTCAAAGTGAAATAGAACAGAGGAGATGGCGTTGTCCAGGTGGGAAAGAAGGCAACTGAATCAAACGGGAAAAGGCTAGAAAGAGTGAGCTCAGGACCATGTGATTCCACTCAGCTGGACGCCACCAGGAGTCTCAGGCAGGCGGAGAAGGGTGAGAGATGAAGATAGAAGAGGTCGCTAACCTTGGAGAGAAGGAAATTCAGGAAGATTTGCTTTCATACCGCGTTTGGACAGGAGAGATTAGAAGCCAGATCGCAGCAGTTAAGAAGAAACACGAATTGAGTCTGGGGACAGACTACGCTTTGAGTGAGATTTGACGCAAAACGCGATGAGCCCAAATAGGAGGTAGATAAACGAGACAACAATCGAGCAGTTTTCCTGTGTTTACTAGACTCCTCCACGTTTCTGAATGGGTAAGAAACTGAACCTACAATACAGGAAACTTGCATGACAGGGAGTGAGAGAGAATTCAGGGCAGTGGGAGTTTTCAGGAGATACAGAGGGAAGGGATTCAGGGTCCCAGTGAAAAGAAAACTATAAATGAAGAAGAGATAAATTACTTTCTCTGACATCAAAAGGAAGTGTGAGAAAGGAGAGCTGGGGAGGGTGTTCTGTGGAGGGAGAAAGTGACAAATGCTTGTTTGGGTCTTGTGCAGAGCAGGGGATTTTTAAAGAGGATTAACACACTTCCCCTCCATGCCTGTTTCCTCCTCTCTCTAGTGGAGCCCAAATGGTAACCACTTGATACAGTAGTTGTGATGATTAAATGAGTCAATGTGTAGAGAGGCGAAGAACTGTAACTGTGCAAAGTAACCTCTCAGTGCATATTTGCTGCTATTATTCAATTTTGTAGTTTTCCACAACTGCAGAATAATTCTTTTTGTCATAACAATTAATGGTTAGATAAAGCCTTATCATACACAACTTATGTTAACGAAAATTATCCCCCCTGTTTTTCTCCATAGTTCATGGAGACACCAATTGTTTTCACATTGTGCAGATGAGGAAACTGAGCCACCAATTTGCCCAGTTTCATAGGACTAGTAAATAGTAGAGTCATGGTCCAAACTGAAGTGTTCTGAGTCCAAATTCTATTGTCTTGACACTAAACTCCTGTTCTAAATACAGGAGAACTTCTGAACAGGTCTTCACACTGCCCAAAAAGCTTTGACTAAGCTGAGACCAAAGACTTAAAAACAACTCAACTTCAGTAAGTTGGATGTTAGATGAATATCAAATGGCATAGCAGACCTAGAGAAGAAAAGTCAACTCTAAGTGCCTATGGGATGGAGGGATGAGAAAACTAACGAGACACAGCCAATCTGACCCCAAGGTGCCCTGGGCAAGTTTAGAAATAGGAGGAACCAATCCAAAGCAGAAGGTGTAAGGAAGTCGGGAGCTAAAAAAACAAGTATATCAATTGAAAGTTTCTGTTAGGCTGAACTATATGCACTTGCCTATTGTTACGGGTTGAGCTATAGTCCCCGAAAATTCGTATGTTGAAGCCCTAACCCCCAGTATGTCAGAATGTGACCTTATTTGGAAATAGGGTCTTTGCAGATTAATTAAAATGAAGTCGTTAGGGTGAGTCCTAATCCAATATGATTGGTGTCCCTATAAAAAGGAGAAATTTAGACACAGAGACCCACATACAAGGAGAACACCATGTGCAGATAAAGGCGGAGTTTGGGGTGGGGCCTCTAAAAGCCAAGGAATGCCAACAATGACAACCAACCGCCAGAAGCTGGGAGAGGGGTCTGTACAGAGTCTCCCTCGCGGCCCTCACAGGGAGACAACCCCGCCGACACCTCGATCTCAGACTTCTAGCGTCCAGAACTGTAAGACAATAAGTTTCTGTTGTTTAAGGCACCCAAATTTTGGGGACTTTATTACGGCAACCAAATACAAATACTCCTTTAGTTGATACTTTTTGACCAACAAAAAAAGCAGTCATTTCATTTGATTTGACCTAAATACAAGAGGTAGACTGTTAGGTTCTCCCTCTCCTCCGCCCCAGCAGAGGCAGATTTTAGTCCCTGGAGAAAGAGATGAGGTTCTTCCAATCTCTTGTATGTCAAGCAGCTCAAAGATTAATGGAGTGTTGGGGCACCTGGGTGGTGCAGTGGGTTAAGCATCCAACTCTTGGTTTCAGCTAAGGTCATGATCCCAGGGTCATGAGATGAACCAGAGCTGGGTTCCGCACTGAGCACGGAGTCTGCTGGAGACTCTCTCTCTGCTCTCCCTCTGCCCCTCCCCCCCGGCACTCTCTCTCTCAAACAAATAAATAAATCTTAAAAAAAAAAAGATTAATGAGTGCTATTTTAGCAAATAAGGGTCCATTCAATGAGCGGGTATCAATATCTCAATAATGGCTGTGTGGCAGAGGCTGGAGGAGGTGGAGGCAAAGTGAGGCTTGTAAGAGGAGGATGAGTTGGGACCAGTTACACTAGACCAGGACATTCCGTGAACCCAGCCGTGGGGCGGGATGATGCCTGAGGACATTTCAGAGTCTCGGAGCCATAATTTGGAACACCACTTCTCACAGTCCCCCATGCCTGGATTGTGCTGGTGTAGTTTAAATGGTAAACTTAACAATCAGATTTGACGAAAGAACAAGTCACAGTCTGTGAGAAAATATTTTCAAATCACATACCTAATAAATGACTTACACCCAAGAATATATAAAGAACCCTCAAAACACAATCATAAGAATACAAGCAACTTGGCTTCTGAGGATTGGCTAGAGATTCCAACAGTCCTCTCACCAAAGATACACGAATCACATATGAACACGTGAACTGATGTTAGGCATCATTAGTCATTAGGGAAATGCGAGCCAAAACCAAAATAAGATACGACTACTTACCCATTAGGATGGCTGAACTTTGAAGGACTGATCATGCCACGTGCTGGGGAGGATGTGGGACAACTAGAACTATACGCCGCTGATAGGAACGTAAGGTGGTACAACCACTCGCAAAAATGCTGCAGCGGTTTCAAAAAAAGCTACCTGTGCCCGTACCATACAATCTAGCCGTTCATTCATTGACTCGAGATGCATGAAAACACGCGTCCACATGAAGACTTGTTCGTGAATGTTTATTGCAGCTCTATGGAGAGCAGCCAAAACTGGAGGTGACCCGAATGTTTATCAACAGCTAAATAGAAGCCATTGGGTATGGAGCTATTCAGTGGAGTACTACATAGCAACAAAAATAAACCAGTAATGCATTCAATAAGGTGGATGAATCTCAAAATACTATGCCGAGTGAAAGAATTCAGACAAGAAAAGGAACATAATGTATGAATCAACTTGTATAAAACTCTAGAAAATGCAAGCTAATCTATAGTAGCAAAAAACAGATCAGAAGTTGCCTAGGGACAGGGAGAGTTGGGGGAGAGATTACAAAGGAACACGAGGAGACTTTTGGGGGGATTACCAATCATGGTAACGGTTTTGGGGGTATATATTATTACAAATATTACACCTTAAATATGTGCAGCTTATTGTATGTATTATGCCACAATAAAGCTATAAAAATAGACTTTTAAAAATCAGATCTATTTAACTGAGATTTTTATGTTTTTCCCTTTGCTTCTTTTTTTAAAATTTTATTTATTTATTTGAAAGAGGAAGAAAGAGACAGCACAAGCAGGGGGTGGGGAGAGGAGCAGAGGGAAAAGGAGAAGCAGGCTCCCTGCTGAGCAGGGAAACCGGGGCAGAGCTCAAACCCAGGACCCTGAGATCATGACCTGAGCCAAGGCAGATGCTTAACCAATTGAGCCACCCAGGTACCCCATCCTTTGATTCTTTTAAAAATATTTTAGTGTGGTTTAGGGGCACCTGAGTGGCTCAGTCGTTAAGCATCTGCCTTCAGCTCAGGGTGTGATCCCGGGACTCTGGGATCGAGCCCCACATCGGGCTCCATGCTCTTCTGGGAGCCTGCTTCTTCCTCTCCCACTCCCCCTGCTTGTGTTCCCTCTCTCACTGGCTGTTTCTATCTCTGTCGAATAAATAAATAAAATCTTTAAAAAAAATTTTTAGTGTGGTTTAAAACAAGACACACATAGAAAAGTTTATTAAACCACAGCAAAGCCATAATAAGAAGTACTCGATGTTGTTAACACCAGAGATTATATTTATTGCAAGAAATCACTGTATTTGGTTTTGAAATTCTTGACAGCTGAGGAAGCGAGGAGGGCAGGAAATGTAATGGGTTGCATAGTTCTTATTATCTCATAAGTGGAGGCATACCAATTATTCAAGATAGACTCGCTCTTGAATTTCAAAAGGAATTTATTACATGGGGCCTTAGGAGGACCATTGAAGGATTTAATGAACAATTTCTTTAACAGCAGCTCACAGCAAGACCAAAACCTTCTTACATAGCTGCTTCCTCGACTCAGACAAAGGGCATCCTAATAACGTCTAACCGTTCTTTAGGGGAGCTAAGCCAATGTGGTCAGGAAGGTAGCATTCTGATTGTCTATATATAACAGGGTAGTTGTATCTTGGCATCCTTACTTACACAGATAAACTGTGCTGAGTCCCCAAGCCTCATCTGCTGGTTGATACACACCTAGTTACCTGCCAACTCCTTGACCTCAGCGCTCTGACAAATCCGCCGTCCTCCCAGCGTTTCTGCTGGACGCCGCACCCACTCTGCACACCCCGTGGGGCCGACCTCTCCTCACCCCACGCGGCCCCTTGCAGATCACACAGGGCGCTGCGGGAGGACACTCTGGCTCACCGGGCCCCTGGTGCCACTGCCCTCCAGCCTCGAGGCCTTAACTGCTGCACGGTGTGTTGACAAGGCAGAGGAGCCCACCTCCCATGTGTCATCATGTCGCACTTGGTGACCGCTTCTGCTGGGACCCAGTGCTCTGCAGAACTTCTACTGGAAAAGCACTTCCATTTCCGCTCAGTCCTCTCTCTCCCTCCGTTGGAGATTTGCAACCACAGCAGTAGGGAGGGGACAGAGTAAAGTGAATACACCCAGCTGCAGAACTCCCAGCTTCCTACCTAAGGATGCCTGGCTCCTTCCTCCCTCAAGATCGGTTCTCTCCCCAAAGGCCACTCAGTCCACCTCTAAATAGACTTCCGTTGGGTCATATGACTTTCTCCATGAATGGCTGGCTATCTCCAAATCTATGCAGTCAACACAAGGTGCACCTGTGGTTTGTTCTCAAACTTTCCTACATGTTAGAATCACCTGGGCATCTTCAAAAAATCGTAGTGTCCAGGACACACCCAGACCAGAACACCTTGGATGGGTCCCGGGCATCAGGTTTTGTTTTTTTTTTTTTTTTTAAGATATTATTTATTTATTTGAAAGAGCAAGAGAGGGAAAGAGAAAGCATGAGAGAGGGGAGGGTCAGAGGGAGAAGCAGACTCCCTGCTGAGCGGGGAGCCTGATGCAGGACTCGATGCTGGGACTCCAGGATCATGACCTGAGCCAAAGGCAAAAGCTTCACCAACTGAGCCACCCAGGTGTCCCTGGCCATCAGTATTCTTAACAGTCTGCAAGTGACTCCCGTGTACAGCCAAGTTCGAGAACCTCCAGTCTAGACAGAAGCTAAAGTCCAGGCTACAAATTCATTAATAATTCTCTTTTGTCTCCCAAGACAAATGGAATTGAGCATTAACTTACTTTGGATGGCGGTCTTCTCATCTTCAGTTTTGTGCTTTTTACCATAAATTCAAAGGAAGCTGAGAAACATTTAGCAGAAAGAGAAATGCAAATTAAAAAGTTAAAACCATGGGGCTATGAAAAGTCCCAGTACAATCAGAAAAACAAATTTTATGCTCAAGTAAAACACATACCAGGAATCACATACTCCCACCTTTGCTATCTGCTGTTTGTTTTGTGCTGAAATGATAAGTTTTGTAAAGAAAGCATATTTCAGACCCAGCCTTCCCAGGAAACCTTCCACATTTTCTATTTAAATGATGGCACTTAGAATGATGTATGAATTTCAAAGAGGCAACGTCCAAGCTCATCTCAGGTTTACTTGGGCATTATTATTCATGAAGCCCTTTCTCAGCTCTGTGTGAGGATATCTATAAGCTGTTTCCAAAGACCGGGGACCCCTACTGTAATAAACAAGTCATTTACATGGGGGAAATGAAAAACCTGCCATGTCTGCCAAATGCAGGCCGACATGCCTGAGCAGAGAAGGATTGATGAAGCGAGATTACAGAAAGCTGAAAGCTAGGTTAAAATACATCAAATCTGCCGAGTGATGGAGTATACACCAGCAACCAACGGAAATGGATGTTGGTGCCTAGTTCATATTGAATGGATTTTTTTTGAAAGCAGTACACGGGAAAGTTCTGACAACCAAGATTTGGCCATATTATGGCCCAGGGATCTCAGACACCTGCCGCATCCTGGTGAAGGAGAATTGCATTTCTTATTGCCTCCCTCTCCAGGATTCAGAGCAGCACAAGTTTGACTCCTCCTTAAATATATACAGATTTCCTGCACTGTGCAGTCACTGGTGGTCCAGTTCTCTCCCTCCGCATCTGGGAGAACAACTCTGGACTGGTACACAGGCAGTGGCCACCGGCAGGCAGCAGCAAAGGGCACTCTGCAGGGGTGTGACCTGCTCCGCCCACCTGCTCTGTGTCCCTCTTATAGGGGACTACCCCAGGTTACGAAACCTTCGGCTTCAAGTTCATTGATTTTATTGAGCAATCACTTACAGAGCGCTCATTGCATGCCAGACTCTACTCTAAGCACTTATCAATCTGAATCCTTCATTCCCAGCAACAGCCTTCCCCGTAAGAGAGGTATTGCCAGAATCTCAGTGTTACAGATGAGGAATCAGAACCACGGAGACGTTGAGCACCGTGCTCAAGGTCACACAAGGACGAAATGGTGGAGGCAGGACGTGAACACAAGCCAACTTCTGGTCTCAGAGTTCTTCTCCTAATAATGACTGTTCTACTCTGTCTTTCTGGCTACTATGTACCCCAATCGCGTCCTGCTCTAACACTGTTTGTTGTATGACTGCTTCAAAACAGTCATGTGCTATTTAAGTCTTTAAAAGAATCATGAAGGAAAAGATGGGGGAGGGAGGTATTTACACCTTTTAGACCCGTAGCAGAAGGTTGAAAGCAGTGGTTTTCAGACTTTGGCGTGTCTCAGAATCCCCTAGAGAGCTTGTTAAGACACAGATTGCTGCACCCCTAGAGTTTCCGAGTCAGTAGGTCTGAGCGGGGGACCAAGAATATCTATCTCTAACAAGTTCCTGAGTGACGCTGATGCTGATGCCCTGGGGACCACACGTGGACAGCCATCAGTCTAAAGCACGATTTATAACTGCTGAGCAACAGTAGCCTCATAAACTTTTGGCTATTAAAGGATTTCACCTTAAGTCATTTTTAGCTCATTGGGAAGAAAAGCGATCTCTCCTGAAAAGAAAAACAAAAACCAAAGAGTACTCATAAGATTATGTGCAGATTAGGGGCACCTGGGGGGGTTAGTAGGTTGGGCATCTGACTCTTGATTTCAGCTCAGATCATGATCTCAGGGTCGTCAGATCGAGCCCTGCATAGGGCCCCATGCTCAGCAGGTATCCTGCTTGAGATTCTCTCTCTCCCTCTGACCCTCCCCCACGCGCTCTCTCTCTCTCTCTCTCTCTCTCTCATTCTCTCTGTCAAATAGACAAATCTTGAAAAAAAGATTATGTTCAGATTAAGGGCGAAGATATGTGTTTTTCTTAGCTTTTCTGTTTCTGAGAAGGAAAAAAAGATTAAAATTAGTGAGTAAACCAGAAGGAAGTTTCAAGACCTGCTGAGATTGTCAAAATGGGCCTCTCCAGGAGACTGGGTTACTGGAGAAAGGCAGAGACTGACTACAGCAGTTGGCAGCCACGCGGCATTGGCTCCAACGAAGGTGGGGTGAGCCTGTCCCTCAGCATTTAAACCTTTTTATATATGTCACCTTATTCAAGTAACTAGTACATTATTAATACTAATTGTCATACCTTAATTTTAATAAAAAGATACAAATACAAAATAAAAAGATAAAATATAAATGATCAGAATGTATGCTACCTTTAGTCTTTTGTCAATCAAACACTATCTTCTGGGATTTTTCATATACTTAACACTGTGCAAAGGACCAAAGCAGCACCAATCCTCCATGAAACACAGCCTCCGCCCACATAAACTCACAATGCAGCTGGGAAGGCAAGTCATTCTCATTGAAACAGGAAAAAGCATACAAATATCAGAAGTGAGAGTGATGTGATTTATAGTTTATCAAACAAATTCTTTTTCTTCATGGTAACATCATATTATTATTGTATTTATTCATTCATCAAATACAAATCAGGTCACACTGTGTCAGACACTGGGAATAGGAATAAAGACACACTCCTTGCCATTAACAAGCTCAGAGTCTAGAAAAGAAAGACATTTCAACATGCATCTTCCAAACGAATGTGATCAGAACCATAACTAGAAACAGAGATATGCACTGGATTCTATTGACACGCAGCTAATCTTCCTGGACTCAAAAGCCTTTAAAAGCCCCCCCCCCCACTTGCATGCACGCATTGTCTCTCTCACCCTCTCTCTCAAATAAATAAATAAATCTTTTTTAAAAATCAGTAAGAATATAAAAATCTAAACTAATGGCTTTAATAGAACACTGCACCCATCAATTGTTTTAAAAAAAGTCAATCCAATAAAAAAATAAGCAAAAATAAACGTACAGACTATTTACAGAGAAATAGAAAGCAAAATGGCTAATGAAGCACAAGGAAAGATGTTCAACCTCACTAAAAATCAAGAGCAAGTTAAAATCATAAGATGATACCATGTCGACACTCCTCTGACGTTGGTGAGGCTGTGCCACTAGAAGAGGCCCGGCGGTGGGAGTCAGATGTGGGTCAATGACCAGCAAGAGTGGTGTGGCAGTAGCTCCAGAAGTTGAACCTGCAAACATCCGTCCGTCCAGCAGTGTCATGCTAAGAGAGCGTATCAGTCTGCTCGAGCTGCCGTAACAAAAGACCAGAGACTGGGTGGCGTCAACAACAGAAAGAAAAGAAAATTATTTTCTTTTGAATATAAAAGACACATTTGATTTTTATCATGGGTGAAGTTAGAGATAGGAATAGGAGGAGAACGCTACCCGGGCTTGCAGATAGCCGCCCTCTTATGGACTCTCCCCATGCCCATCCCTCAGTGCATCCATCCCCAGGGTTCTCTCTGGGTCCCAGGCCCCTCTTCTCAGGAGGGCACTGGTCAGATTGGATTCCTCTCCACCCTGCCAGCCTCATTTTAACTTAATCATTCTCTGAAGGCCCTCTCTCTAAATGCAGTCAGGAGCTGAGATACTGGGCGTCAGGGCTTCCACATAGCAATCTGGACAGGCACAATTCAGTCCAAACAGTTTCCTTAGAGAGACTCCCCATCATGAGCACAAAGAAACATGTGCAAGCAACTTTGTTGCATTTGCTCTAATAACATATAAAAAGACAAAAATATCAGAAATAAACTAAATGCCCATCATCAGGAGAATGAAAATAAATGGAGGTATTTTAGAATAACATACTCCTGTTGAAATGAACTATAGTTACATATACCAACATGGACAAATATATATTTTTGAAAGAAAAATGTAAGTTGCAAAATAATTCATGCAAAATGGTACCATTTATGTAAAATGTTTAAATATGCAGAACAATATATAGTATTCAAGGCATGTTAAATACGTAATTATATGTAAATATGTAAAAGAGATGCATGGGAATAATAAACAAATTCAAGATGGTGCTTCTGCGGGGGTAGGGGCAAGAAGAATGCATTTGAGGAAGCATACACAAGGGCTTCAACTGTATTGATTGCATTCTAATTCTTAATCTGGGAATCAACTATCCTGGTATTCATTATATTACCGTGTACATCTTTTGAATGTCTGAAATACTTACCATAAATTAAAGCCAAAATTAGGGGTGCCTGGGTGGCTCAGTCGTTAAGCCTCTGCCTTTGGCTCAGGCTGTGATCCCAGAGTCCTGGGATCGAGCCCTACATCAGGCTCCTCCGGTGGGAGCTTGCTTCTTCCTCTCCCACTCCCCCTGCCTGTGTTCCCTCTCTCGCTGCCTGTCTCTCTCTCTGTCAAATAAATAAATAAAACCTTTTTTAAAAAAGCCAAAATTAAAATATTTGTAAGAATTATGGGTTTTTTATGTTTTCATTCTCTTGTACAAAGTTATTTATGCCGGGGCGCCTGGGTGGCTCAGTTGGTTGAATGTCTGACTCTTGGTTTCAGCTCAGGTCATGATCTCGCAGTTGTGGGATCGAGCCCCGCCTCGGGCTCTGTGCTCAGTGCAGAGTCTGCTGGAGATTCTCTTCTCCCTCTCACTCTCTCTCTCTCTTTCTTGCAAATAAATAAATAAAATCTTTTTAAAAAAACAGTTATTTGTGCCTTTTTGAGCTTTCTTTTACTTAAGAAAAGATACACATTTTAAGGAAATTTTTAAAAGGGGCTCAACTGTGTAGGAGAATTCTAAGAACCTAGGGAAGAAATATTACTATAACAAGCCAAAAAAGTAAAATAGACGATTCCTCCAACATGAAATGCTACATTACCAAGACAGAGAGAATGATGAAGGAAGAGAAAAACAATTGGAAATGAGAAGAGTAAAATGTTTTGAGACTGCTAAAATTGTGGGATGCCAATAATCGATATGTGTAAATCAAGCTGCAAGAGCCTAACTTCGAAAATCTGTTACAATGGTGAGTGCTGCAATCAGCTCGGATATTGTTCTCCTTCTATTCATATCTCTAACTTCACCCCTGATAAAAACCAAATGCACCTTTTATATTCAAAAGAAAATAATTTTCTTTTCATTTCACTTTTTCCATAACCATCTGCAAGTCATCGGCACAGAATTTTGGAAGTCTACTTCTATTTCCTAAAACTGAATTAACACAGGCATCTATGAATAGTTCTCTTAAGAGTTTGAACAGTGGGCTCATTAATCATAGCAGAGAAGAGTGAGATTATGCACTATCAAATATAAATAAAACGCATTAGCACTTTATTATTATTAAAGTTTTAGCAACATGTTAATATTTTATTAATGACAATATGCACTATAATGGTGTAAGTTATAATGAGTGCAACTCGTAAAAATATAATCCATGTTTTTCCACAGATCTCTTTGCTCACGGTCAAAGCAGGATTACTTAACACCGGCTAGGAACGTGCACCTGGCTCTGTCCCTATTTTCTATGACGGAAACCTCAAGGTCCTGTTGGCTACATAATCCCCGAGTGTTTCGGGCACCCCATCAAGGTGCTTCTTCTCGTGTGATGAATGCAGCCTTCTTTGATACCATGTGTGATCACTTTCCGCCTTCTCTGCAATCACCCTCAGTCTGGCTCTTCGAGGTCTAAGCAAAGCAATGTGCCATCGTTCATCCTCGTTTCCAGCTGACACCTGCCCATGCTGTGCCCAGTGGCACCCAAGCTACCTGCCGTGTCAAGGTGCCTATAGAACAGAAAGTCCAGTGACCTGTCTTCTACACTACAACACCCCTGGGTGCTGAGTGTTGGGACCACACACAGGTACCCCAGGCAAGCATGTCCGATCAGAGTTCTTCTGTATTTTTCAAACTGGAGTTGGGAGCTATGAGCTCAGAGGAGTGGAAATTGGGAACTGATGTCTGTCATGGATTTAGATCTTGGCACTTGACAAGTCCTCTCACCAAAGGAAAGAAAGAATAAATAAATTGAGGCACTATCAGGGCACACCTGTCGGCCCATCTTCCTCTTCCCTTGGCGTGAGCTTTCTCTACCGGATCTTCATTTTCTCATTTCGCAGATGACCCCCAACCTAAAATCACCCAGACATTCTCGCTCATAGTTGGATCAAGGTAAGCATCGTTAGGTTTAAATTGGGACCCCATGACCTGATAAATTACGCCCCCAAATGCAACCAGATGCTATGTGAGGTAGTGAGTTCCTCATTGCTCCAAATATTTCCACAGAGACTGGAAAAACATCTGTTAGAAAGAGAGGCACAGCTTCTCTTGCCCTGGGAGGGAGGCTGGGTTATAAGACTTCAAGGACACTTCCAACTTGAATGTTTTCATTTCCTAGTGACAGCAGACGAGTCAGTGTCACATTCCCAGGTCTTCTAGAGCCCAGCCCTGCTGAGAATCAGGGCTTCCTGAAGGTAATACCATTTGTAGGTATGTTTGCTCCTGGGAAGCCAACCTTATTCATCAATTCTAAGACATGCCTGTTTTGCACACACTAATACCTCTGAAATTGTGATGTATCTTATCATCAATGGCTTGTCGCTATTTAAGTGCCAGTGCTTTGCTCTTTCTTCCTTAGTGACATATAAAATAATGTTGTGCCTTGCAACGGATGGTGCCTTTGATTCAATTAAATATGTTAGGACTTCGGCAGGCTCTCTAATGCAAGCATGGTCAATCCATCTTTTTTTCTTATGATTTCCAAATATACATACTCCATCGTCAGCTATACACCCACAGGCTTTGTAGGCAAGCCCCTCTCCCATGTGACCAGGGTAAGGGCTGACATTTTGGTTACTCAACTACTGTGAAAGAGAGACAAGGGCCAAGAAGGTATTTCACAGGCTTTAGGGCTGTCTGTTTGCAGAGCTACACGAAGCAACTTGTCTGACCAGTCCAGAGTCATTGGTTATTAAATGAAGCCATTCTGAGGGGAAAGGCCAGTCCCACAACCATATCCTTCCGCTGAAATCCGTGCTGGGTGCTCTAAATTCTCAGCTTGCGCTTTTACCCATCCTGTTAACCAAGACACTTCTCCTTCCTAAATTGCGAGGGAGCCAGACCCCATCTAAATCTACCTTGAAATTTCCTCTTCATCAGAGAGAAATTAAAATCCAGAGAAGGACTCCACCTAGTGTGACTCATTAACCAAACCAAAAATTCTGGACCTTGGAATTTGCTAAAATGTGTAAGATTGTGGGTGTTCTAAACCAAGTCTCCGAGCTGCACGATATTTTGATTGTAAAATGTAAGGTGATTTCATAAGAAGAAATGTTTGAGAAACAAGAGCCAAATCTCTCTGTTCTTGACCATTTCTAATTTTTCCTGGGCTTCTGTGATGAACACACCCTAGGGTGATCCCCAAGGAATAACCTTGTATAAATCCCTCCCCTTGAGTGTGGGCAGAGCCTGTGACTTGCTTCTAATCAATAGACTATGACAGAGGTGATGGCATTCCCATGCCGGCATTACATTCTGTAAGACTCCTAGCAGAGTGAAGAGAGATGTTCTCTGCCGGCCTTGAGGAAGCAAATAGCCATGCTGTGAATTGCCCATGGGAGAACCATGTGACAGAGGATTGTGGGGCGATCTCTAGAAGCTGAGAGCAGCCTCCACCCAATACCCAGTAAGAAACTCAGGTCCTCGGTTATACCGCAAGGAAATGAGTTCTACCAACAACCTGAGGGAGCTCAGAAGTAGGTATTTTCTCAGATGAGCCTCCAGATAAGAATGGAGCCAGTCAACATTTCGACTGCAGACTGGTGAGACCCCCGAGCAGAGGACCCAGTCAAGCAATGCCTCCCAGGTTCCTGACCCATGTGAAGTATGAGACAATAAATGTGTGTTGTTTTAAGTGACTAGGTTTATGATAACTAGTTATACAGCAATAGGAAATTAACACAGGCTCCCTTCTGTCCCTCCACCTCCCCTGTTTCTATCATTGTATCTATGCTAACATGCATTCATTAAATTAGCACAGAGAGAGAGAGAGCAGACTCTGAGGATACAGCAAGGATCAAAACATACAAATTTTTTGCCCTCTTAGAGTTTATGTTCTGGCAAAAGAAAACAGACAGTAAGCATATAAATAACTATTCTTTGATCGTGGTAAGTAGTCTGAGAAATAAAAATAACCAGGGATGTTATTTAATCCCCCATTACTTTAGATTTGTTTTTAATTTCTATTCCCCTTTCCTGTCTCTTTTTCGATATGGATAACTACCCCTTGGGTAAAATAGCAAAATTCATTCTATTGAGTGGATGAACCAAGGGTCACTAATTTGCCAACAGAAGGATGAATTAATAGATGAAAGATAAATTACTGTGAAAATAAAATGTTCCAATGAGGCTGACAAAGTAACCATGAGCTGGCCCAGGGACTCTTACTAAATAAGAAGGTTTTAATCACATACACTTTCTCTACCCATTTTGCTTTTCCTTTCTACATAAAGATTTATACCAGCATATATTATTGCACTCAGACAGGGTCAACAGTCCCCATCAGGACTAACCCCACCCCTCCTTTCCCCTCCCCTCCCCTCCCCTCCCCTCTCCTCTCCCACTCTCCTCTCCTCTCCTCTCCTCTCCTCTCCTCTCCTCTCCTCTCCTCTCTCTCCTCTCCTCCCTCTCCTCTCCTCTCCTCTCCTCTTCTCCTTACCTCTCCTGACCTCTCTCTTTTCCTCACTGCTCGTAGGCAGTGTGGAGGAATCCGGGAACATGTCACAGAGAAAACAAGTAGAGGAATGAGTTTTTAGCTTGTCCAAGTGACTAAGAGGAAACCAAACAAATGTGCTAACAGGAAACCAAATCAATGGGATCAAGTCACAAGTAGACAGATTCCAGACAACGATAATTTTTGTTTTGATAATTGGAATTTGTTCAAAATGGAATGATTTGCTTGAGAAACATGTCCCTAGAAGGATTCAGGCAGAGCCTATATGCCTTTTTCTTATGGTGGTTATGGGCCATTTCCACAGCAGCTAGAAAAGCTGATGATGAATTGATTTCTTACCTCTCTGTATCAGGGTTCAGCTACAGAGGACAGACTTCACTCTGGCTACTTTAAGCAGAAAGGAATTTATTATATGTTACTAGGTGGCTGGCAGAAATACCTGGAGAGCAGGCTTGAGGCTGAGATGTTAGGAGCAACTTTCCGAACCATACAGCAGAACTCACCTCTGAGGGAGCCTCTGTCATTTTAGAAAGACAGCTGAGGATTCGGGAAGCTGCTGTCATGTCTGCCACCTCCTCATACCGCCTGTGCCACCATCAGCACTACCAGAATGGAGGCGTCTGCCTGCCTGTGTGCACCCGGCCTTCCCCGTCTCACGCGGCCATGTCTGCCTGGTGGAAGCTAGGACATTTGCAGAGCCCAGGATATAAGGAAGTCTGGAAATGCAGGCTTCGGGTGCAAAGGAAACTCGGTAGGATTTGGGGCTTCTGGGTTCTTGAACATATCCAAATCCTCCCAAATGTGGTCATTTCCGATGTTAAGTTCCTACTCCTTCCCACAATTGTTCCAACTTTCACATGCAATCTGATGAGGCTAAGAGCTCAACCTGCATTGTAATTAATCACCCCCCCCCCATCAGACTGCATAGCTACTTTGATTGTATCAACCCTACAACAGTAAGAGATAAGAGATTCTTTTAGGGCAGAAGAAACTTACTAGGCCTCTGGCTGAGGCTTGAATGATTTTTAAAATCTAAGTTCTCTTTTTTAAAGTTTTCAAATGCTATTATAAAAAGCCTGCACAGGGGTGCCTGGGTGATGCAGTCAGTTGGGCATCAACTCTTGATTTCGGCTCCAGTCTTGATCTCAGGATCCTGGGATCAAGCCTCAGTCGGGCTCCTCGCTCAGTAGGGAGTCTGCTGGAGATTCTCTCTCTCTCTCCCTCCCCTCTGCTCCTCCCTCTCCCTCTCTCTCTCAAGTAAACAAATAAATAAGCTAGTCAGCCCATTCCCATGGCTACCCCAATACACAGTCACTCAGTCTGAGAGCACCATGATTCTAATAGGCCTTTTATTCCAGATGACCCTGGAATTTCTGTAACTGAAGTAACTTGTGTGTCCTGCCATGGTCTATCAGTAGCCTACCCTCTAATGGTTACCAGCTCCTCAGGACCTTCAAATCCAACCAAGTCATGTCCTCTATCCCAGATTCCCATCCTTGAGTTTCTGTTGCCTGATTTCGATATCACTCCCAGTTGCATGCAAACAACAGAATTCATTCTAGCTAGTTTTAGTATAAAGGAATTTAATGCTCATTTTTAGGTGACTTACAAAAAACACCAGAATAACTGAGCTGAGCTTCCAGAAATTACCCTCAGAACAAAGCAGTATTAGCTCACCAGGGAGCTGCTGCTCTCTACCATGGCCGGGAAGCCACCTATTGGCACAAGATCACTACACCTCTGCTGTGACCTTTGCCAGCAAATTAGGTACCATGCGTCTCAGTACCCACAAAGCTGGAACCAGACACTAGGGGTTCTGGGACAATTGCTACAGAAAAGTACTAAACACCTCCACAACTATATTTGCCTCGTGATGGTCACTTTGTCCTTCTGGTCTTGCATGGGTGTGTCTGCTTGGAAGAAGCGGGGTCATCTGTGGAACCCGAGTGGAAGGGACTATAGTAAATACAGTATTTATCTTTCTAGTCCCTATCACACAACAAGACATGATGCCTGGGTCTCATCCTCAAAGAATCTTCAGCCTGGCAATTGGCATTTTTAAAAGCTGGCCAGGTGAAAATTAAAAGGAAATTAAATGATCAGATTAATTAAATTAATGTTTAAATGTTCAGCCCAAGTAAGAATATTTGCCTCAGCAGATCCCTACTCTGTCCCCATCTAGGCTATTCCCGGCCAGGGACTTAAGAATGAAGTTTTTGCAAAGAATCCTATGGTCTGTGGTATCAAGACAAACAGGAGGTTTTTTTGTTTTTGTTTTTGTTTTTCTGGTGAATAATGCCCAATCTGCATCACGCTTGGCTTCTACGGGGAAAATTAAGCCATGTGTTCCGATTAGAAGATTTGGCCAACTTTATAAAACAGACTGGCTGGATTTACATCACGCCAGTCTCTAGGAAGCCCAAATAGCTCATCCACACATTCTTTACATCCATTACAAAACAATTGCTGGGACACAAAGTGCGTCACTTGCCATGTTAGTGCTGTGAGGAAAACAAAATAGACGATGACATGTCTGTCTTGAGAGCTCTGTAAGCCTTTGCAAGTGACACAATTAACAGAGAGAAAAATTATGATTAAGTTATCGCAGTTAAGAAGTTTAAAATGTTTGGGGTGCTCAGATACAAGGGTCAGGAAACTATGGCCGAGGGGTCAAATACAGTCCAATCTTATTTATGTAAATCTAGCTGTATTAGAACACAGCTACACCCATTTATTTATATGCTGTCTCCGCTACCTGGGTGCTGTAACAGTACACAGACCGTATGACCTGCAGAGCCTAAACTATTTACTGTCTGCCCCTTTCGAGAAAACTTTATTGACCCCTGTTCTTGTACAATGACCCTGCTGAACGGGCCTCCATCCATGCGTGGCCTACCTCAATTTCCCATCGGAAGGTTTGAGGTAGGAGTGAGGTGGCACCTGACCCAAGAGCATCTCACCCATGGGTTTAGGTAGCTAATCAAATACTCTCTTTCTTGAGAATTGGAACTGAGAGACACAGGCTGTAGTCCAATCGTGATAAGTTCTTGAACTAAAGAGTAATTGTTGAATGAGGACCAGGCTCAGCACTACAGGAAGCCAAAGGAATGAGTAGATGATGGATGGGTGGATGGGTGGATGGGTGGATGGATGGATGGATGGGTGGATAAAGTTGAAGTTCTATGGGAGAAGAAACGCCGTGATAAACAGTAGAAGCAGGAGAACGGAACACTTGGTTTTCTAAAGAGTTACATGAGATGTTGGATGGGAAATACTTTTTAACTCTACTGAAATAGTTATGGGCCAAAGGACACATCAAGCACTGGGTACTTGCTCCTCGGCTTGAATTAAATAGCCGGAGAAGGTTGGTTCCAGGAAACAAGCCTTGAGTTGCTGGAGAGGATGAAGAAAGGCAGAGTGAGCAGATTGCTGTTTATCCCCGCTCTCCTCTGAGAAAGCCATTTCAATGATGCCTCAGTTATCTCAAAGTGATCAGTCATTAGGAAACCAAAGACAGAATGACCCTAGGATAATAAGCCAAAGGCTGTCCAACTGTGATTCCCAGACCAAGAGCATCATCACCTGGGAACTTGATCTTTCTCTCCTGAATACCCCGACACCCCAAATAATCAAGTTTCAAATCACCTTGGCCCCACTGCAGACCTCGTAAATCCTGCCTGCCCCGCCGACAACAGAAAAAGTATAGGGAATCAAATGAGAATCGCTGGCTCCCAAAGCCCTGTTTCCCATCTGAAGTTTTCCAGTTTTCTGAGGGTTATTCCTTCCATGCATGTGTGAGAAAAGAAGTGGATTACAGCCTGGGACCAAGGCTTCTCTACTTGTTTGTCATAAAAAACTTAGACTGGTTCCAAGTGCTTGTCATTGCTACAGTCAAGACTCTATGAACCCCTCTTCGGCCAATACCCTCGCTGCGTCTCCCCCTCCACGCCAGTGGTTCTCAGACCTGGCTCCACAAAAGAATCCCCTGGGGGCTCTTTTCTCCCCAAGCTTTATGGAGGTTAAATTGACAAGCGAAATTGGATATATGTAAAGTAGACAATGTAATGGTTTGATACATGCATACATTACAGGATAATGACGACAACCGCGTTAATCCACACATCCATCACGTCACCTAGTGACCTCTGTGCTTACGACCTACTCTCTTAGCAAATTTCAAGTACACAACACAGTATTGTTAACTGCGGTCACCATGCCGCACAGTAGACCCCCAGAACTTCCTGATCCTACAACTGAAAGTCCGTTCCCTTTGACCAACATCTCCCCATCTCCCTCACCTCCCAGCCCCAGCAACTGCCATTCTACTCTCTGTTTCTCTGAGTTCGACTTTGATCTTAGTTTCCGCAAATAAGAGATACCGTGCAGTATTTGTCTTTCTGTCTCACCTGGAAGCTTTTAGAACATCTCCGTGGCGGACCCACGGCCAAGATCCCGCTGTAAGTGCTCTGGTGTGGGGGCCAGACATCGGCGCTCTTTCAGATCTTCCCCAGCAGTTTGAAGACCCCCGCTCCGGTGTTTCAGAAGCTCTTTAGGGCAGCCGATAAAGGGAACGTGTTTCTTGCCTCCTCCTTCTAAAGCCTACGGCCAGCAGGGACGGGACGCAGAAAGCCGGAGCACCAGGGGCTCAAAGATTCTCTCTCCAGCTCAGCTGCTCCCTCAGAAAACAAAGCAGGCACCTCGGAGCGGACAGTCACAAAATCACGGCACGGATTCCGCACCAGCCCCAGGGAGAGGGTGAGAGGGTTTTTCCTAATTGTTATTATGTTTGTGAGCACTTGCCTATGTGCCTGACACAAGTAATAAAAACACACAGTCCTCTAAGAACAGGAACGTGCAGTGAAAGAGACAATAAAGACAAAATAAGCAAATAAAAACTAAACCATAAAGCGACGTGATTTTCACTCAGTGCCGAGGAAGCATTTGCTCATTTATTCATTAGTCAATGCGCACGCACTACGTGCCAGGCAGAGTCTAAGACGGCAAACGTGGGTGAACACAAGTCAGCTCTAGTTCCGGCCCTCGGGTTTGCGGGAAGACAGGTGGAGCAGAGAGACGCGTGCAAATCACCGTAAACCGAGCGTGTGTGATGATCTCAAGGGCGGAAGCCTGCAGGTGCTTCTCGGAAAGAGAATGATCAAGGGCAAGGAGGGGTCGATACGGAGTTTGAGGGGCCTGAGAAGATAGACCTGCAGGATGGCTGGGAAGGGCCTCGTCAGGCTAATTGTGTCTATGTGGACCAGGGGGGCACAGAGAGAATAAGAGGTGAGCTGTCCCGGAGGTGGCAAAGAGGTTGACGACTTACACAAACTGAAGGAGGTGAGTGTGCTGCTGGGAGTGAGGTAGGGTGGGGGTGGGGAGTTGGGAAGCTAGAGAAGTCTGGGAAATATTCACACCAGTTGCGTCTTTTCAACTGAGGCTTGAAATACATGTTGATCAAAACAGGTCTCATGGAAATCAAAGGATTCCAAGGAGAACCTCCCAGGACAGGTCTGAGTTTTGTGAGGCCTGAAGCTTTTGAAGCTAGGAGGAAAAGAATACAATAAGGGGAACACACACACACACACACACAAAAAAAAAAAAAAAAATGCCAGGGCCCCTAGCATAGGCTTGGAAGGGCAGGGGCAAAGTAGAGACTCAAGGCTTAAGTGTGGTTGGCTCCACGGGAAGTCTTCCAGAAATCTCCATTCCAGTCCTGGGCCTCCCATTGCCTGGAGTCAGGAGAGCCTCTCATGGAGCTCACTAATGAAAACTTACACCCCCGTTTGAGCACTCATTCCCATTCAGGCCGGCATCCCAAAGAAAACAATAACGGGGGCAGTCAAGATTCATTCGATCATTTAACAAATACACATGTATTTGCTAGCTTACACCCAAAGTGTATCACTTTGTGTTGAAAATTATAGGACACTTAATAGTCTATGAGCATGACCCGAGGAGACCTATCTATTTCCCATCTACTTTGTACGCAGTTCTACGCCGGACTCCAGGGATGCAGCTGTGAATTAGATGCACTTGGTCTCACGGATTGAGCACATTGCACTTGCCTTAGCAATTCTCAAGGAAGAGAAGGTCTTAGGTCTCCTCTGTTAAGTCTAGGCTAACGACCTGGTTGGTCATGGTGTAATGACCTCCCGGAAAGTATAAAGTCCTATAAAAGTTGGACAGTCTCCAAGAGTCTTCCCGAGAGACTGCCTCATGAGAGCCCTGGGTGGGAGCGATCACCGGCGTTCTGCTGCTCGTGCATTTCGCAGGCTCCTTCTATAACTGGCCCTCGTGCCAGATATTTTAGGTGTACTGAGCAATGAGTTAGTTTGATTTTGTAGGGAGAGAGAGAGCCTGGTGAGGAAGGAAGGGGCAGAATTCCAGCCCGTGAGCTTGTGGTGTCTGTCTTTTCTACCAGAGAAGTCTGAGAGCAGGATGTCGCTATGGTGGTGAAGGCTGGATGCCCATGGGCTGCCCCGAGGTAACTCAGGGGATAATGAACTTCAAGAGAAGAAAGGAAATGTTAGGTCAGCCCTTATTTTTTTTTTTAAATGCTTTTAGAGGGAGACTCGTCTTCAACAATTATTATTGTCCACTTCGCAAAACTAGCCCGGTGGCTATTTCGAGTTCAGGCTGCAGTTTCAACAGGTGGACTGTGAATGTGCCTACGGTGAGGTGGGGCGTACCTGAGATGCGGAACATTCAGAATCTGTGTTCTCTCCCTAGCCTCCCTTCCCAGAGTAGAGCAGTCTCTCACATAACATCTGTTCGATGACCTCCAAATAGCGCCTCTATCCGAACGATATGCCATAGTTTCAGGCAGACTAGTCCTAATCATTGTCCTAACTGGCTGAGCCACATTCAACACACCCCAAATTCTTTTTGCTTCTTTCCATTGTGAATTAACTTGATGGTGCACAATTACCCGGTCCAAGGTGAAAGCCTTTAATAAAACGTCTGGTGTGGTCTATTTTTTACATTACTCTGACAGGTTTCGGTATATGACTCTAGGTGACCGGGGGCTCTGTACCCTTACGTGTCACCTCCTATCTATTAGATACAACAGAAATATAAGGTAATTTGAACTGTATTAGGGGCATAAAGAATCTAGGAAACCACACCTTAGAGACATCATCAAAATGAAGAATGCAAAAGGAAGCTATTTTGCTGGAGTTTGGCTTTTTATTTCTGAACTTTGCGCATAAAACAATCCCGTCGAGCCCTACAGAGTAGCGTCTAAAAAGTAGCATTTTTTTTCTTGAGTATTTATTGAACACCAAGTAGGTGTAGGGCATGACTCTATGAGACACATGGAGACATAAAATGCCAGCTCTGCCCTCCCTCCAGAAATATACAGTCTGCTTGGGAGGCATAAGATAGGGAGAGAAAAGACAAATAACAGACCGATCTGAACATCGTAAGCAGCACAGACACCTGGGCTACAGAAAGTCAAGCACCATGCACCGTCCCTAAGAGCTTTGGGGCAAATGGGAGATCGAAGAGCCCTGAAGCAAAAGGAGTGGAAAGCATTGAGGTTAAAGTAAAGGACAGATGTAGACTTGTAAGAAGATGGATTTGGGGCAGGAAGGGTGGTCCAAGTGAAAGAAAGAACATACACGGTTTATGTCAGTATTCAGTGAACCGTGGGTCACGGGCCAAATCCCGACTGCCATGTTTTCGTAAGGGCTGCGAGCGAAGAAAGGGTTTTACATTTTTTGATGGTTGAAAAACCATCAAAGAAATACTTCGTGACACATGAAAATTCTATGAAATTCAAATTTCAGAGCCGACAAATCAAGTGACTGGAAGACAGCCATGCTCGTTCATGCGGTATTTTTTCTGACTTTCTCACCGCAACAGCGGAGTTGGGTAGTCACAACAGAGACTGTTGCTGGCAAAGCCTAAAATATTTACTATGTGGTTCATTACAGAAAAAAACCCTACCTCCTGGCTTAGCTGAGGAGCGATCACTTGAACGGATCAAGGAACAGGGGAACTGTCGGGGTCCAGGTAGTCATGGGCCTTACTAGGCTGTGGACTTTCAACTCCACTCTCTTAACAGTAAGGATTCACTGAAGGTTGTTGAGCAAAAACAGAGGAGGGGAGGCGTGAAGACAAAGACGGTCGAGAGATCTGAGGCAGGGAACAATTATGAGCACTTAGTTGAAGCGTGATGAAGACCTAAACGTGTTGCATTACTATTCTCCTGAGGCTAGTTCACGTGTTCTCCCTGTTCTTCCAACCAATCTCTGCCACCCCTTCACTGTCAGCTGATGACCTCATCGGCATTCCATCGAGAGTTTTCTAAAAAGAAGAAGAAACAACTATCAACTCCGGCATCCTCCCACGTGGCACCCAAAAAAACCCCGAATTTTGTCTCCCTCCTGCTGAAAGAATGTGCCTGATCCCATCTCTGGAGAGCCGTCCTGGAGCTTTCAGAAAACAGTGCAAATCCAGACCTGTGCCCCAGGCACCGGCTTCACTGTGTGTTCCCAAGTCCCACTGCACTGAACGAGCATGACTCATGGAACATGAACACAAGCAACTTGGGGAGGTGTCATGGATTGAATGGTGCCCCGCACCCCCTAAAACATGTCTGCCTCCTAATTCCAGGAATCTGTGAATACTACCTTATCTAGAAAAAGGGACTTTGCTTAGGTGATTGAGCAAAGGCTCTTGAGATGAAGAGATTATCCTGGATGACCCAGAAGAGCCCTAAATGCCAAGGAAACCCAACAAACACTACAGCCTCTGGAAGCTGGTGGCTGTCCCCCAGAGCCTCTGGGGCCGGGGGTGCAGACCTGCTGACATCTTGATTTCGGACTCCGGCCTCCAGAACTGTGAGAGAATAAAGTCCTCTTGTGTTACTGCCCAGTTTGTGGTCATCTGTTGCAGCAGTCCTGGGACGATAACAGAGGGCTATTTCTCTTACCCCTATTGACTTATTTGTTCCCATGCAGAAGATTCAAAATCCTAATACTAACTTAAATCACCAACTGCTTCAGAAATTAATATTTCCAATTCCAAGTAATCATCAATAATGTCCCTTCAGAGGTTGAGCTTCTCACCACTTTCACCATCACTATCCCCACTCCCACTCCCCACCTCGGCGCAGCCTCCACCGGGGCCCAGGGCCTGCCTCAGGCACGAAGTCAGGTGCCCGGCACAGGGCACAGTTGGCTTCTTTCTTCCCCCCTCACCGTCTTCCACACGTGTTTCTCACCCTTCCAGCGTCAGAGTAGGACAGCAGGAAAGTTCTAACTTGACCAACACTATCATCAGTTGGCTTTGTTCTGTCCAGTCTTGGATGGTGTTTGCAGGTGACTCTTCCTCCCTTGAGGTTCTTTTGTCCTCACTCCCACCCCATCACCAGAAACCTGTGGCTGGCATCTCTCACACTCTTCTCTGGATCACTGCTTAGTCCTTCTCCAGCCGCTAGGAATCACCAAAGGCCAACCAGATCACATGGAGGACTGCCGTGCTCCCCCGGTGTCAAAATTAAAGTTCTTGCATAGCGAGACATCGTTAATTCCGCAGCTGAGAATGCTTCCCTTCCCGTATCAGAATACTAACGAGCAAAAAAAGCATTATAAGATAGAACTCCTTTATTGGGATAAAAGCCGTCAGCACTGACCTTCACATCGTCGCTCAATTTCCCCGTGGATTGCAGCATACCTTACCAAGCTTTTGATCTTGAGCAATTTCAAATCTCGATTCTAGATCTGACAGAGCTGACACCAGATGCCCAGCCCCACAGGGCTTTGATGGAAGTCTTGATAAAGTGTAATTGATAAGGAATCCCGGTTCCTTTTCCGGTCGTGTAGCCTCAAGCCTCCAAGTCCGCCTGGAATCTTCCATCCCAATTGTCTGTGGTTGGCTCATTAACGAGAAGAGTCTAGCTCTGTGACACGGAAGCCAAAAACAAGGTTCTCACCCCTGCCCTGTTCTGCATTACTCCATCTGAGGGCCATAGACTCTCCGACCATGCCCCCTGCCAGGCTGAGCCTATCCCACTTGTGGAATATATAAAACTCAAGGAAGCTGGGCCACCGTTGTCTTCACACTGTTTGAATACCTATTTCTGCATGTGCAGCTTCCTTGAAAATGCCGTCTGTTCTAAGCACCTCCTATCGCCTCTAACTGTTTCATGATGAATGGCTCAGATGCCCTCCTCACGCCCCTTGAGTGAGCCACAGGCCTGGGAGTCCGAATGGGCAACCCGTCCCAAATTTCAAATTTTGGTTTTGCCACCAACTTGGTTGCGATTTTAGTCCTAGGCTCCCTGAATTCACCTGCAAAACGAGGCTAGGTCGATCTTTCTTCAGATCTTTTCTGTTACAGCAGCTCTGCGTCGTCCAGGAGGCAAGGGACGAAGACAAACTGTCCGGAACCCACGTGAAGGGAATTCTTCCTGGGCCAGGGCCACCTGCCTCTGAGCCTCAGGTACAAGTCCGGTCCTGCCTGCTGCGCTCTGGGCAAACCTCTCCATGACCTCTGGAGAAGTCGGCCAGAGAGCAGCCTGGGACCAGGGAACTCACTCCTGCACCGTTGCCTCCAGACTCTGGGAACTACAGAGCATGAGTCCTGGACTCTCTGAAAACATTGCATTGGCCCAGCCTCCTGACTTCTCCCCTCCCGCGTCCCAGGCCCTTCACCTCTCAGGCCCCAGGGTTCTCATCTGCACCTGCAGCCCCCCTTCCTTGAACACCCTAAAGCTCACTTCTCTTGTCTCATGGGACACTCACCACGCCTAATACCATGGTCTACCCACCAAAAATGCCCCTTTATCTTTCAACACCTTACAGAGCACACAAACAATTAACTATTTTTCCCCTGGGGAATACTATTTAGTATAGGGTGAAGTGCAAAATTCCACTAAAGATTTCCCTGGGGCTGTCAGGTGTCGCCTCCAAATGTGCCCATGCTGATCTGCCACAGTACCTGATATCAGCTTCCCTCCAAAATGGACTTGCTGCTGCCCTGACCGGGATATTGTCCTGGTGCGAAGCCAGGGTGGGTAAAATCGTGATTCTCTGTGGACCCCTTCCTATCCCTTCTCCACCCTTCTCTGCCCTGCTCAGCTCCACTCTGTGCCCCCAGGAGGCTGTACTACGCATGGCATCACATGGGTTTGCCCACCCCTGCCTTCCAAGTGGGTCCAGCCAGCCCTCGTACTGGTGAGAGACGAGAGGACAAGGAGGGGTGTGAGATCAGGGCATTCATTCCCCTCACTTCCACCATGTCAGGTCTTGACTTGGGCAGTGGTTTGGGATCCCCTTCTCAAGGCCACAGGCCCTCTCACAAAGCTACAGGTCTCACATTGGGAAAACAGCTTCCTCTCCTTGCTAATGCAGGCACAAAGGTGGTCATGGCTTCTTGCTCTTTCTGATCCCAGGGCGCTTCACTTTTGAATGTGCCCCCTGTCGGCCGCCTCCCAGGGACCACCCAGGGTGCAGAGTGCTAAAAGCCAAAGGGACACCCAAGCCAAAGGGATCCACTGAAGGGAACCAAAGTTCAAATACATGAGAGAACAGGTTCTAATGCCTGGTCCAGGAGCAAACCAGCAATCACAGTAGGAGACGCAGGGCCAGAAGGCCAGGAGCCAGAGAAGACAGGACCAAACGAACCAACCAGGTCAGAAACAAGCAAAGGGGCTTCCAAAGGGCTTGCCAATGGGAATCGTGCTCAACTTTCTAGCCAGCAGGTATGAGCTGCTCGCATACACAGATTGGCTTCAAGGAGGAAGGACACAATGAACTCTGTGACTTCCATGTTAAGTTCCTTCTCCAAGAGCCGAGTATTAAAATACAGGTGCCTCAGGGAAGACTTTAAGCCCAGGGCTCCATCCTGGTGCTCACGGTACACATGTATTCCTGGGCAGAGTGCACAGCATTCATTGGATTCAACAAGGGATCTGGGGTCATAAATGGTCATTATTTCCAGTTAGCCTTATCATCCTTTTACCACTCAGCTTTCTCCTGGGGGAAAAGAAAAGTCCCACTGCTTTCAGTTTCATCAGTACTAATTTCCCATCGCTTTCCAAATTCTCCACAAGGCCCTGCTCCCTCACCTCCCTACTCCCCAGCCCAGGCCTTGCAATACAAATATGTAACACTTAGAACAAACGCCACTTTGAAAACAGAGGCAAAGCCCAGTAAATCCTCATAGCTCCACAGAAAATGTTTCTGCTCCTGTCAAAAGCACGGTGCAGGATGATAATGCTCTCCTGGGTGTCCCCTTATATGTCATAGTTGGCATCTGCCATCCACGGGTTCCATAGGAACACATCATCAGCTCAATTTTCCCCTGAAAATTCTCATAAGGTTGTGTGACACGAAGGACGGCACTGGTGGGACGATCACTGAGCTCTGGCTCCCCCACCAGTCTTGGGAGTCTCAACTCTGCACAGGAGGAGTTAGCATCGAAAAGGACCTCCAGTTTACGGCCGTGGCCTCTAGAAGGCATGCTGTACCGTTCTGCGTGCTGTGGGTAGGTTTGAGCTCTGTTTCAGTGTGTGACCTCTGCATGGCGTGGAAACGCTCAGAGATGAAGGGGCCCAGGCCTTTCCTCCTCTTTCCCTAGACGCTCACCATCATTCCTGTAGCTTCTGTGACTCCTACACAAAGACAAGCCCGGGTGCCCAGAACTTGCGTGTACTGTGGTTTCCTTGTCCCCTGGCGGAAACGTCAAATTCAACACTCCATCTCGAGTTTCCTCCTTTTCTATCAAGCCAGGGCCTCTGCTGTCTCGCTGCTCAAGCTGGAAAGCGACTGGCTGTCTCATCTCTCATCCTCCCCTCCCGGACCCATAAGTCCAGTGACTCACCAGGTACTGTCCAGGTCACTCCTTACAGATCTCTCAGACCTGAGCGTCCACCCTCTTCTCTCTCTCCTGCCACATTCTGGCCCAAGAAACCATCAGCCCTCGGCAGCATTAATGCAATAAACCGCTGACGGCTCTCCTGCAGCCACACAGGGGCCAGAAAGCTTTCTCGAAAATGCAGGTGCAGCTACTTCAAATTCCTCAAGAGCTTTCGCTGCTCTTGGAATAAAGGGCAAAAGTCTCAACTCGGCCTTCAAGATCTCTTCTCATCTTAATTCTCCAGCTTCATCAGTGGCACATTCCTTCACCCTGGTCCATTTAAGAAAATAGAGGGAAAAGGGGACACATTGTGGCATAACCATGCGAGGGGGTAGAAGGCAGCAATTAGCAGAAGTGAACTGTGGCCACGTGCCTGGTCTGGTGAACATCACAGAAACTATGCTGAATGAGGCCGACATGAAGGATGCTACACGAGCTGGCCCCCTTCATGTAATGTCTAGGACAGACACAAGTAATCGAAGATGAATACAGTACACCTGTTGGGTAGGCGAGAATGGAACTTTCTGGGACGATGGAAATATTCTGTGTCATGAGAAGGGGGTGGTTACATAGTTTCATCCATTTGTCAGATGTGTTTGGTTAAGAAATAGCCATTTCTTCTTGGATATACGAGTATATCCATGAGTACATTTTGTCTTCACAAAACAACTGTAACAATAGCTCTGGGGGTCCTGGGGGGAGGAGGTGACTAGAGGTAGAGATCATAGGACAATAGCAGGACAAGAGCAGAATGTCGATCATTTTCAAAGCTGGGTGATGAGTAGAAGGGGTTCCTTATTTTATTGTAATTATTTTGCAAATGCTTCAAAGTTTCTGGAATGATAGTTCTAAAAAATGCACTGGGGGAGCACCTGGGCGGCTCGGTCAGTTAAGCGACTGACTCCTGATTTCGGCTCAGGCCATGATCTCAGGGTCATGAGATTGAGCCCCACATGGGCTCCACACTGGGCATGGAGGCTGCTTACGATTCTCCCTCTCCCTCTCCCCCGAGCTTTCCAAAAAAAAAAAAAAAAAATGCACCGGGGTCATGAGTGGAACTTTCATTCTTGGCTCTGTAAAAATGAAATCAGAGAAAACACAACCAAGTATCTCTCCTGCTGCTGTTTGAGCTGCTGGGACCAGAGGTGGGGGAAGTCGGTGGGAGGGGAGAGGGAAGAGATGGTCAGGAGGGAGTGGTTTCACAGGCCCTGGGAGGGGTGGGGAGAGGCGTGGGAGAGGGAGGGTGGGGTGGGAGAGAGAAGAAAGGGTCGAGAGGGCACTGAGTTTGCTGGTGAGTGAAAGCAACAGAGCTGTGAGGCAAGAGTTGTCTTGGGATGGACGTTCGGGGGACAGGACGGGGGGCCGAGCCAGGCCCGGGGCAGCCTGGAGTCAGGAGTGGGCTCTCAAAAGCATCTCTTCTGGTCGGGTCACCTGCCCCTCATCTGAATTGTGTTCCTGTCACAAAGCCTTAGTTAGACAAAAGGATATGTTTGCCTCATAGAGACCTTGGGGTCTGTCACAGGCAGTGCCTTCCTCCCTAGCCATCGGTGTCAGCCTGGGCTGCTCCCCGCCCCCCCACAGCAGGAGGCAAGGTCAGTTTATGAGCAATGCCAAGCCCCAGCCAAGCCCACTGTGTGAAGAGTACCCTCACATATCCCGTGAGGTACCCTGTGGGATGGGGGTCATTACCCCACTCTCAAGATGAGGAAACAGCTATGAGCGGGAACTAAAGACTGACCCAAAGCCCATCACCATGTGTCCCTTGGTCCAGGCAGAACCCTTTTGTGCCTGACACCTGCTCTTTGTGCCCTCAGCAGCCTGGCCATGGTCATGGGAGCTCCAAAAGCACCTATCTCCCCTGCTCCCCAATATCTCCCCCACCCCTCCCAGGGCTCACTGCCCCCAAAGACCCAGTGTTCCTTTCCCTCCTCGAGGTGAGCTCTTCCCCTCTCCCTGCCTTTGCCTGGGCACTCAGCCTGCTGCCTGGCTGGTACCTTCTCAGCCTCCAGGCCCCAACTCATAGCCCCTCCCCAGGAAGGCCTCCCCAGACAGTCTATCTTCAGGGCCTTCTCCCTAATATGCTGTGTGTTTCCTTCAGGGCAGTTACACAATTGGAGAATATCCACTGAAATTGCTTCTTGTTAACAAGCTCCCTTTTAAATGAAAGTAGGATGGCTAACCACTTTCCTGGGTTTTTTTGCAGCAGATGTCTTAAATCTCAAGCAAAGAAAAGTAGGCTCTGGATGGGGAAGGGGAGAGCCCTCTGCAGAACCATAGAAAAACACCACACTACTGAAAACCTTCCATTTTTCAGGTGAAACCCAGGTGAGCTTCTGCCTGGAATCCTGCTGCTGCCGCTGCCAGTGGCGCTGACAACGATTAAGTTGCCTTATTACCTGCTCTAATCCTCGACACGGCCCTACAAGAGAGTGCCGTTACACGGACACGGGAGGAAACTGATTCGGAAGAGAACTAAGGTCACTCTGCGTCTAAGATAATTAGGCCAATGCCACACTGACATTTTTACAGCCTCATTCTCTCCAAAGTTGGTTACCATGTTCTCCACAGAGCCCATTAAAACCCACACAACACCCCCCCCAACTCCTCCATTTCTCCCACTCTCCCTCTCCCCTCCTGGTCAGGTCAAGAAAAAGCTCCAAAAGCATATTCAAATCAAATGGTAGGTTTATTGGCCGTTACGCAATGAGGTGGAGACATCTCAGTATCAGACATTCGGAACCTCGTTTTGGCTTCCTGCTGTATGGCAGCCCAGCGACACGCAGCCAGGCTGACAATCACGGACAACAGAAGCAAACCGCTGCTGCTTCACATTGCCATAATGATTCATTCCAGAGGTTTAGGGAACTTCTTGTTTTCTCTTTCATAGCATCTTCCTCTTTTCGAACTCCTTCAGAAACAGAGAAGAGAGACAGGATAAAAAGATTTAAGATTCAGGGGCACCTGGGTGGCACAGCGGTTAAGCGTCTGCCTTCGGCTCAGGGTATGATCCCAGAGTTATGGGATCGAGCCCCACATCAGGCTCCTCCACTATGAGCCTGCTTCTTCTTCTCCCACTCCCCCTGCTTGTGTTCTCTCTCTCGCTGGCTGTCTCTATCTCTGTCGATTAATAAATAAAATCTTTAAAAAAATAAAAAAGATTTAAGATTCAAATTACATTTCTGGTCAAAGTGATTCTGAAACCTCTTATCTTTAGGATCCTTTGAACAACCAAAAATGACAGAAGTGAAATGTACCAGGATGAGGGTGTTGAACACAACAGAACAGCTTTCGAATCAGGCTGTGTCAGCCTGAACTTCACGAAACGAGATGCAGAGCCTCAACTTTCCGTCTCCCAAACACAGAGACTGAGAGACTTTGAACTGTAGTTATTTTTCTACAGCAGTATTATTATTAAGAGCTGACAAACTTGACTACTTATGCAAAGCCTTCAAGGCCACACATGAACCACACTGGCCTTTTCAAAAAGGCAATGGAAACAGCTTTGCTTAGTTTCTCCAAGAAAGAGACTAAACGCAGATTCAGTTAAGATTTGAACAGAATGTCAAGCACCTCAGAAATATCTGAAAAGGAAACAATACTGAAAATCACATCTCTCTAGATTGTAATTAGAATACGACCAATGTGTAGTTGCCTGCTGCCACTTACTGGAGCAAAATGGTAATGCATGTCTCCAAAGTGAATGCAAGCATTCGCTTCACCCCCCTTTCCTGCCCCCACCCCCTTACACACACTCACTAACCACCCGGAATGTGACACATAGTATCTTGCTTCAAAGACAGGATCACGCAAAGATTCAATAAAACAAGGAGCAAGGCGAGGGCAAAAAAGATTGAGCCAAAACATGGTCCCTCCTGGGGATACAGTTTGTGCCTGTTCTCAACATGCTTAAAATGTCTGGGTTTTGCTTTGCTTTTTTTTTTTTTCCCAAAGCTATAACCATCATAAAAATAAAAAGAAAGAGAGCCTTAAATGATCACTTAAAGAGTCAGGCTAAAACTCACTGCAAAGAGATTACAGAAGATACCATCATTTAGAACATTTTAAACCATGATGTCCCATTAAAAAGGAAAAGGAAAGCATATCGTTAAGAAGTCTCTCCTCCAGCCTGCAAACGATGGCATCCCAACACAGCCAGGGTCCGAAGCTACAGGCTGGAAACCCCCACCCTCTTCTTCCGATCCCCCTTGCCCACTCCCCATCAACTCCCTCGTCAGCCAGTTTTCATTTCTTGTCACTCAGCCCCTTTCCCCAGAAACAGAAACCTATGAGATGAGGGTAGCGATTACCCCAAAGGCCCTCCCTCAGTGAAAAAGAAGAAATGTAAGGCGATGCCCTGCAGTACTCCCAGCTGAGGGTCCTGGCACTTACGGTCTCTGAAACACTTTCTTGTAGGTTGTATTTTGTCCCCCACAAAAGAGCAAATCCCAATGTTTAAAGAAGTAAGTTTTTTCAAATCAGAACATTATTCCTGGTCATGCCCAATTAGGACCCTGGGACGTGAATGGAGCTGCTACAGACACTTACGCTGCACACCAGAAAAAAAAAAAAACAGTAAGACCCAGAAGAAAGGACCATGGTTTCTGGGCACCGGTGTGGCCCTGCGTGACAAGGCCTATAACTTGAGAGCACCCAGGCCACTGTCAGAGCTCACCTTGTAGATGGTGGTTCCCAGCTGTGCAGGAGACATGCTGACCACAACTCCAGCACTCTGGAGGGCAGAGATCTTCTCTTTGGCGCCACCTTTCCCTCCAGCAATAATCGCACCCGCGTGACCCATTCTCCTGCCGGGAGGAGCAGTTAAACCAGCGATGAAGGACACCACAGGCTTGGCCTTGGGACCCTGGAAAGTGATATTTCAAACATTCTAATGAAGAAGTTGACCAAAACTGGACGTCAAATTCACGACTCTGAAAGTAAATGGCAAATGGCATGGGCAGGGCCCATCACTCATCCTCACGGAGAAAAATCAACACGCACATGAAGCTGTAATTGAAACCCCTGTATTCACCTTTGACATGACTCACCTTTTCATACAAACTCAGGAAAACGATCCTGAGCAAAGCTTTTGTCTGTTTAGATATTAAATGCCACAAGTTATTTTTACCAAAATATATGTGATTCTTTCATTCGAAAAACAAAACCATACTAGAAAACATATGTAATTTGTGATAATAATGAATTAAGACACTAGATCAGGTTGTTTTATTTCAACCTGATCTAATGTCTTAATTCATTATTAGTTTACCCATAATAGATTTGCTAGAAGAAAAAGATGAAGTGGGAGGTATATTGGAAAAGATGCAGGACTGGAAGTCGCCAGATTCAATTTTCTGTTGACTAAAGCTGGTTCACCTTGGACAAGGCCCATCAGCTCTGTAAACCTCTGATTCCTCGTCTATGAAATGAAGTGGCTAAACCAGAATGATGGCCAAGGGTCCTTTCTCCTCTGAAGCTCTATTCAAGTCTAAGGAAGGTCAGGACTAGTTTTATTTATCCATTCTAATACTCAACCTCTATGTAGATAAAGAGCACTGTACCAGATTCTGAGGTTAAAAATAAAAATCCACACAGGAAATAAAAGGATTCCTGTGCTCTAGACTTAAAATACAGTTACAAAAATAATATCAAATATTATCAATTAGTTGAGATACCAAAAAATTTTTTGAATATATGGCTAAATTTCACAGTGAATGAAATACCATGTTCATCATAGGAATCCAGAGGTTGCAAGGTATACAGAGAGGCCTATAGGAAGCAGAACGTGAACACAAGCGGAACCTGAGTGCCTTCATTCAGGCACCATCACCTTCCCCTCGGCCAGCAATTCTCAAATCATTTGGTCTTAGAACCCCTTACACTCACAAAAACCATTGAGAATCCGAAAGAACTATTGTGGATGTAGATTATATCTGATATTTCCTGTACTGGAAACGAGAACTAATAAATTATATAAATATTCATTTAAAAATAAGAACTTAAAAACTATTTTAAAAAACACTCTAGTAAGAAGTGTGGTGTTGTTTTATATTTTTGTAACTCTTGAATGTCAAATTTAACAAAAGGCAAATGAATTCTGATATCTGCTTTTGCATTCAATCTATTACGATATGTTCTTTTGGCTGAACTAAGAGAAAATCTGGGCTCACACACATACATGGCTGGAAAAGGGGAAGAATTTTAATAGCCTGTCAGATAATTGTGGATATTCTTCTTTGACTCTATATGAACCTCTTCAAGTGGTAATTTCTTAAAGGTTCATTGCAATGTCGGAATCTGAAACCACAGCAATGAACTTTCCGTCCTTTGTTACTTTAAAATCCATTGAATGGATCTTTTACCTATAATGATTTTGTAACATTCATTGGTCAGATGAAAAATACAGCTTACTGAGTTATGTACATCTTCTAAATGTGGACACGTTTCATTATTCAATACCAACAAATCATATCATCATTATCAGGTTCAATCAAAGTCTTCAGTAGGAGGAAGTCATCGAGTTCACAGTGGCTGGAACAACTTCTCCAAAATATGGATATTCACTTGAAAGCTCAAATTTTATCACTGTCAACAAATACTATAAGTTGTTTTCCCTGCCATGGCAGGTTCACTCTGTTCATTTTTGAGAAAAGGTCTGCCAAATACCCCAGTCTGAACAACCAGTTTGTCTGCCAGTCGTTCTTGAGAGTAAAATTGGTGTTCCACGAGAAAAGCAGCTAGTTCAGCTCACAACTCAATTGGGAAGGTGCTTTACTTCCCACTTCATCACAAAATACAGACTCATGGGTCAGGATTTAATAAAATTAGTACTTTTTACTGCTTTTACCTAGAATCTTGTACATAGTAGGTCCTTAATAAAAATTTGTCCCATGAGAACTAACCAGGAATAGGAAAACATGTGCCAAATGAAATAAAATATATATGCTTAGCTTTCCCCACTAAATTCTAAGCTATTCAAGAGATCCAGAGTTGGGCCTAAGTACATCTTAAAATTCATTTTAACATAGCATCATGTCACAATAACCTAAATCTTTCCTAAAGTCGATTTTTATTTAAATTTCAAACTTTAGAACTTTTCTGAATTTAAGAGACTCTAGTAACATTTTACCCCAGGCTTCTGACAATCCTACTTTATTCCTCCTTATCCACCACTTACTGGTGTCTAATGTGCGAGGGGACTGGGCTGGGCACCAAGGTACCAGTCCCCGTTGTCCGTGATACAGAGGCAATATTAAGCATGCCTCACAGAAGGAATAAGTAAAGGCAAGTGAGAATGAAAACAACTGGCAGGTCAAATGGGACACGGGTGTGAAGAAGAGGGTTAGGGAGGTGTGAAGGGACTGGAATCCCACGCTAAGTCCACACTTTATCCTATGTGTAATGGGAAACTGTCATGGTTTAAAACCAGGGGGTCTGAGGCGCCGATGTCTGTTTCAGAAGGGCGGGTGATTTGGGTGGCCGGGAGCCTGATGGCCTGGGAGACAAGGAAGGGGTGGTGGCTGAGGAACGGGAGTAGAGATTATCAGGAAGAAACTACTGACATGGTCCAGGGGAGAGAAGATGGTAGCTTGAACCAGAGCAGAGGGACAAATTACAGATGACGCTCTGAATCTCAACATACTACTGAGGACATTGGTAACTGAGTGGAAACAGGTGATGAGAGAGAAGTACGAGAGGCTTCTGAGGTTTCTGTCTTGGAAACTAAATGAAGAATGATGTTTACATACAAGAATCATTCACACTGAAGGAATAAGCCACAGAAAGTAAATCCAGGGAAAAATTAAGATGAGAAGAAACAGGAGAAAAACCAAGAGGATAGAGAGGATGAAGAAGGCACGGAGGCTGGTAGCCTCTGCAAAAGCGACGTCAGGGGAGTGGGATTCAACAGCAGCACAGCAGTGACGAGCTCGCGCGGTGCCTACTGTGTGTGGAGAGCTGTGTTTTTCCAAACCCAAACCCAAACTTACGGAATTATGTTGCTTCAAAAATTCTGCAGCATTTTCTTCTGCATTACCACCAATTTCACCAATCAATATGATGCCTTCCGTGGCAGGATCATTCAGAAAGATTTCAAGGCAGTCAATAAAATCCGTGCCATTAAAAGGATCACCTCCAATGCCTGAAAAAGTCAGAGTATCAACACCGGGTGAAAATTTAAGGATGAACCATAAAAATCAGGCCAAGAAATGTTGTTTCAACTCAGTTTGCCTCCCCCTCTCACCAGTGTTTTAAAATGTATCATCACTCTTGCATTTAACATTTTAAAAAATCACAAAGTGCTACGTTTATTTCTGTTGCTAATTATTCCATGAATGCTAAATGGTGGTTGATTTCGGATATTCACAAAGACAACCTTATTTTTGTTTTAGCTCTTTTATCAAGCTCCTTTCCTCCCACGAAATTATTCCCAAACAACTTTTTCAAAATGGGCATTTAAAAAAAAAAAAGGGTGTTTATGCTGCAAGGAAGCAAGACTGTCTCTCCTCCGATTAAACACTTTACAAACGTCTTTGCACAAAGTAACCATGAGATGAGGCCCACTGCAGAGAAACCACACACAAGTCCTAACACACAAGTCCGAACGAGGGACAGAGTTGAGGGTGCACTGACCCCTCTTCCCTTATATCCAGGGAGGGTGATAACCACTACTTGGATAGTAAAGGAATTGCTCCCAGCAGACCGGCTGCCACTTTTTAAATTTTTACATGACAAAGCTGCCCCCTTAGCGCAGCCCACCACGCATCAGTCTCATATTTTTACATTAGAAGCGTTCTGAAAGCAGGATTGACTTCCTACTCTTCAGTGCACCTCTGAAGAACGAAGTTGAGGAAGAGAAGCAGCATTTATTGAGTGCCAGCTGTGTGTCAAGTACCATGACTCAGCACACGTTAGACCTGCCATGTCCTAATTCTTCCAACCTCTCTGTGAATTGGGCTTTAGTATTAACAATTTACAAATTAAAGACAGAGGCTGGAGAATATGAATTTTGCAATTCTGTTTCAAACCTTTTCTGATGCTCCATCACACTAAGTTACTTTGTGGCTAAGATTGTGCTTTGTACGTAGGGAAGCTCGATTACTGTTTCCAGTACTGATTTTATGGATCTGAATCCTAATGAAAATCGTCCAGGGCTTTATTTTATAATTTATTATGAAAAGCTATTTTTGAAAGGCTTTTAAAATTTGAAAAAAATATTTATAAAAATGAGCAACCTGCCTCGCTTCTGGCAACAAATACTAAAATTATTTTAAAATGTAAAACCTTTTTACTTTTAAAAGTGGTAGGTGATAAAATGTGTAAAAAGAGAAGTTCTGGGGAGCTCAACCGTCCTCAACATAGATTTTTCTCACAAATAAAACTATAGTAGTACAACTTTTCAGCTCAGAGGTGCCTCAGAGGGTTGCCTTAAGAATGAGATGATAAATGGCACAGAACTCATAACCAGGAAGCACTGAATGATAGCTTATAATGATAACAAAATGATAATTATAGTATTCAAAGCCCTAACATGAAGAACGATTTCTTCACAACAAGTGAGGGAAGTGATGTTTGCAGGCACCAAGGCTCTTCCGGGGCCACATGTCCCACGATTCCTGTTCCTCGACATGCAAGTCAAACCCTGGACCGTGAATCTGGAAAATATTTATAGTGGTGCTTCACACTGAAGCGAATTAAATTCAAGATCGTAACATCTGTTTTAATAATGGTTATCAAAACCTCCTGCAAATAACCAAAACAATAATTATTACTGCACCCATTCAATGAAGATACTGCATTATAATAAAATTATTCTATCCAAAATCTCTCACCAACACACAAAGACTGCCCCAATCCAACTTGTGTCGTTTGGTGAACCGCTTCATAAGTCAGGGTGCCAGATCTGGACACGATACCTTAAAGGAAGAGAATTTTAAAATATCAGATTGTGTTCATCTCACAGATTATCATGTTACAGGTACAAGTATATAAAAAATCCACCCCACGACTTGTCATCCAAATCAACAAGTCTACGAATGGTGCATGAATATCTATCTTCTCACTATGAACTCGGGTGTGTGTAACCAGATCCTCTGCACCACTAGGTCAAATGGAAAGACGTGTGTATCGTGGTCACCGCTAGACAGCACCCCACGGAACACCGTCCAACTGCTCTCTTAGAAAACTTCACCAGACAGCAGCCGCTGCATCACTCGGTGAGGACTGCCCATTCCACACAGAACCCTGCACGGACTCCGCAGCCCAGCTCCGTGCCAGCCTACCTCTCCAGACTTGTTTCCCATTACCTCCCTACTCCAGCGAAACCGATTTTTTTTTTAAAGATTGTATGTATTTATTTGACAGAGAGAGGGAACACAAGCAAGGGGAGTGTGAGAAGGAGAAGCAGGCTTCCCACAGAGCAGGGAGCCCGCTGCGGGGCTCGATCCCAGAACCCCGGGATCATGACCTGAGCCGAAGACAGACGCTTAACGGCTGAGCCATCCAGGCGCCCCATAGTGAAACCAATTTATTCCCCAATTAGTCAGGTTGGTTCTGCCTAAAACGGAGCCCCTCACCTCCTCAAATGCCACTCTCCTTTCACGTCTTTCCTGATTCCTCAAATACGGATACTGTTCTCTTGCTATCTGGTTCAGTAAGAGACCACCAATGGTGTTTAAGATTCTGTGTCTTCCTTGCTATCCCGTAACCTCCAGGGGCTTGGTAAACAAGACTGCTTCCCCCACTCCTGTGTTCCCAGTATTGAATACAGATCCTGCACAGAAGGAGCTCAATACTTACCTGAATGGATCAAAACTGAAAACCCTTCAATGGAATACAACCATCCTCTTAAGCAAAACCTAATTCCAATAGTCTTAAGGCTAGCCAATCACTGGACCCTAATTCACAACAAATGACAATCACTACCACTATCTCCCATCTGTCTCATTCATCAGTTTTTCCCTACTCTCTGAGCTTTCTTTCCATCTACATACTGTCTCCTTACTACAGTCCTTCCTCTGCGGGACCTTTCATAACTGAGAAGGTTGGGTAGGTAATACCTACCTACCTATGTACTCAGTAAATTTAGCTTTGTTTAAACAAAGTATAGATGGCAATTTCTTAGTTGTACTTCCTGTGTTCAATTATCTAGTCTCCTTTCCACTCCTTCTACTTGATTCTTGTGGTACGATTATGGGCCAGGTGTCCACCCGACATCCTAGATTACTGGGAAAAACAACTATTTAATTTATTCTAGTCTGGTGATGGATCAGTATAATAGCCAGTGAAAACTAACACCAGGATGTTATCATTCTTTTAAGTGGCTTTCATCTGATTATATAAATGATATGTAAATTATATAAATGCAAACTGCATACACTGAAGGTAATGAAAGCCATGTCGATTACTCCTGTCACTCTTAAAGTATATATAGTAAAAGACACTATCACTTAAAAATACCTATCACTCTTAAAAATACCTGTCACTCTTAAACTATATATAGTAAAAGACACTATCACTTAAAAATACCTATCACAAGGACACTTCTGCTTCTGAAAAGTAGAAGTACTTTCCTCTATTCTTCCTATTAAGTACAACTAAAAACCCTGGGCATTATATGTAAAATAAATACAAATACAAGAAATCACCAGGAGATGAAGAAGGCAAAGTGGCTGGGATCCTCGAGACTTGAGGAATGATACACTGGTGAGCTCCCTGGGTTTTCTTTTGCCTCATGCATCCCAGATATGGAGCCAAAGAAGCCAGCATCCCAGAAACACAGAAGGGTACAGAAAAAAAAAATTTCCCCCAAAAACCTGCTCACTCTAGCAGGAGAACCAAGGACAGCCTAGCAAAACAGAAAACTTTTTTTTTTTAAAGATTTATTTGAGAGAGAGCAAAAGTAGGCAAAGTGGCAGGCAGAGGGAGAGGGAGAAGCAGACTCCCCGCTGAGCAAGGAGCCCGACTTGGGGCTCAATCCCAGGACCCTGACCAGGATCATGACCTAAACTGAAGGCACACGCTTAACTGACTGAGCCACCCGGGTGCCCCAAAACAGAAAACTTTTGAGACCATAACCATGCCATACCAACCAAGCACTACAGAAGATAACTGTGCCTCCACCCTCGCTCACATGCAAAGGCCAAAAGGGACTCCTAGACTTCCACATGTAGGAAGCCACACTGAGGCACCCCAACATGCCGGCCAGACTGGTGAAAGAGAGGGCCAAGCAGGCAGTCAGGACTTTCATCTCTGCCAGCTGATGATGAGTTCCTCTTCACCCCCACAATGTTAATTTGGTTATTTCCTCGAGGAACTAAACAAGAAGCAGAATTTTCACAAGACATTTTGAGAGAGGTTGTGATATCCTAGAGGGCAAAGTCATCTGAAGACAGGATTTTAGAAAGACTAACAATAAAAATCTTCAAAGCACATATGTAGCACATACAAAGGACTTATATCCAGAATATTTATAGAACCCCTTGCCTTGGTCAACAATAAAAAGACAACCCAATAAAAAATGTGCAAAAAACTTGAACCGATAATTACAAAAGAAGATATATAAACAGCCAATAGCACACGCACCAGCGCTCTTCACCATTAGCTGGAGACTGAGTAGAGACTCAGATGAAAACCACGAGGCACCATTTCACTCCTAGCAGAATGGCTAGAGTGAAGGACTGAGAACACTTTGTGAAGATGTGGGACTGAAACTTTCATCCACTGATGGTGGAAATGTAAGATGAACAGCCACTTCACAGAACTATTTGGCGATTTCTTAAAAAGTTCCACATACGGGACACCTGGGTGGCTCAGTCAATGAAGCACCTGCCTTCAGCTCAGGGCACGATCCCAGGGTCCTGGGATCAAGGCCCGCATCGGGCTCCTTCCTCCGCGGGGAGCCCACTTCTCCCTCTGCCTGCAGCTCCCCCTGCTAGTGCACTCCCTCTCTCTCTCTCTCTCTCTCCCCCCCCCCCCCGACAAATAAATAATCTAAAAAAAAAAGAAGGTGCACATACTTCAAACCTATGACTTAGTGATTCCATGCTTAAGTATTTTACCCAAGAGAAATGAAAATGTGTACACAGAAAGACCTATACACAAATGTCACCTAGCTTTATTCATGATTCAAACCTGGAAATAACCCAAAAAATTTTTTTAAGATTTTATTTATTTATTTGACACAGAGAGAGACAGCCAGCGAGAGAGGGAACACAAGCAGGGGGAGTGGGAGAGGAAGAAGCAGGCTCCCAGTGGAGGAGGGAGCCCGATGCGGGCCTCGATCCCAGGGTCCTGGGATCACGCCCTGAGCTGAAGGCAGACGCTTAACTACTGAGCCACCCAGGCGCCCCCCAAATGTTCATCAATAGGTGAATGGACAAATTGTGGTAGAATCACACAACAGAATATTACTTAGCAGTAAAATGAAATGAGCTATTGATACATGTAAACACACGGAAGAATCCACGGCATGCTGTGCAGGAAAAGAATCTTTAAAAACTCCAAAAAACATCTTCATTGACTCTGCAGAATTATTATAGATTCTTAATCTCATCCAACTCAGATACAGAACTGATTCACTACAGAACTCCCTGGTAAGTTCCACCACAGTTAATTAAAATGAATGAGATTTGCACAGTCACAAACTCTCTTGGCGAGTTCTGAGCTTAGGGCAAAGAATTTTTCTTTTTTAATCTATAAGAAAAATACTCACCAATCCTTCCTTTCTTGTGAATATGGCCAGGCATGATGCCGATTTTACATTCTCCAGGCTGAAGGAAAGGAAATCACGGTTTCAGAAAAATGAAAAAAACCACAACCGGTAACTAACAGGTCATACACACAAACACACTTGGACTGACTGAAAGCCAGCTAGCCAGGCCTGTTTGTGTCCTCCACTCACATTGATGATTCCCGGGCAGTTGGGCCCAATCAGCCTCGTCGTCCCCTGGCGCAGCAGTTTGTGCTTGACCCGCACCATGTCCTGCTGTGGGATGCCTTCTGTAATGCACACGACCAGCGGCACTTCGGCCTCGACAGCTTCATTGATGGCAGCGGCGGCGAACGGAGGAGGGACATAAATGACAGAGGCTGTCGCTCCTGTCTCTTCTTTGGCCTGAAATATTACCCATGAAGCACTTTATTATGGGTTAAGTTGTAAACACTGTAAAATGCATTCAATACCATGATTTTAATAATGTCTTGGGATCAGGAAAGGACACCACCAGGAGACACTGGATGTCTTCATTCTTCCCATTAGCAAGTTCACTGCGCCGTCTGAAAAGAGCAGAATCAAGCAGGGCCTCCTCTCTGCCCCCTGCCCCGGGACTGCCACTCTGAATTGAAAGGTTCTATGACGCCCTGTTCCCTCAGGCGAGGGCATGGCAGGAAAGCGGAAGGCACTGCCTGATTCAAGATAGTGTCCTCTCATTCCTGCGGCCGTATTTTTGTTGCCCTACAAGACACTGCATCACCTATTCAGTACCGAAGACCCTACAGCTCCCCAGGAGAAAAGGGGTGAGTCAGCTGCTGAGCTGCAGAATGCAGCTCTCAAACACCGTTCAAAACATATCATACTTGATAAATATGATTAAGAGATGTCAAAAGTGATGTGGTTTTTACGCTCACAATTTTTACTCTAAATGCAATGTTAGTTAAAAATAAACTAAAATACAAATGCATCAATGGCCATAGAATGAGAATGTGGGCCAAATAAGCATTAGGGTCTACTCTACCTCACCCCCCACAAATGCAAAGCACTTAAGACCATCAGTTTGACCACGGTTCTGTCCGTGGTCTCCACTTGCCCTCCACACATATCAATACGATGTCTCCTACCCACCTCTATGTGTGTCACGTCTCTTCCAATGTAACGGAAGCTCCTTGAAGACAGAGACTGTCAGTGATCTCTGACTCTCCAAGAGAGACAGTGCCTGTTCTCTGAGAGGCCCTGCAAGAGGGCTCAAGACAGGTCTTGTTAAGGCCTCACCACAACCCTGTATGCTTAGTATCCACATCTACAATCAAGACGCCGTGGCCAAAAGACAGTAAATAACTTACACAAGGTCACATAGCTAGGAAGTGAGTGGCAGAGCCAAGATTCAGATCTAAGAATCTCTGATTCCAAAGTGTCTGTTCTTTTCAGTGACAGCAGGGTGCCTCCCTATAAATGTTAAAATATAACTTAATCAAGATATAAATCAAACCTTCAGGAAGGCTGTGGCATGGGCTTTTACAATGGCGAGAGATACTAAGCTGTAGAGCATACAGGTACACCTAGAAGGGACCGAAGTAAAAGGCCGTGTCTCTCCGAATCATCCCTGAATGACGCCCCAACCCCCAGAGACCAAGGAGCTTTCTCTACAGTATCCCAAATAAAAAGAGGTATCGACGCTGACAGAAGAACAGAGTCAAAGGATGCTGACAGATCATCAACAAACAATACCAGGGGTTAAAAATAATTTTTTTTTCAAAACTCTGTTCAAGGTGATAACAGAGACGGGGGTACAAAAACAAACAAACAAACAAACAAAAAACCACCTAGGTTGAACCAAAAGGAGTTAGATCATAGGCATGAAGGTATTTTTCTGGAAAATATATCCTGCAGTTTTCTACCTCTTAAGGCTACGAATACTGCCAGAAGCCGACTATGACAACGGGGTCTGTGCTAACAAGCGACACCAGATGAAAGGTATCCATCCTGCTCATTGAGAAAGCTCTTTGTATGTGCTGAACACGTGAGTAATATAGTATCTGTCAGAGAACTTACAAAACACTGCAAATGTCACATCTATTTGTATCATGATGAATAATAAATGAGTTGCTTAGCAACAAAAACTTTCTTTAAAAGAAAGCAAAAAAGGCTCATGAAAAAGTCAAATCTACCTAGAGGAATTATGAAAACAGCTCTTCTCCGTATTTTGAGGTCATAGGAGAACTTAAGGGGTGCAGGGAAACACCAAGAATTTAAAGCAAGAAGACTTTAAATGTCTCTTTTATAGAACATATGACCTTAAGTGATTCTTTTATAGAACATATGATTTTAACTTTTTTTTAGTCTAAAATACAGCACACCTAAAACATACATACACACATATACTACACCCTATTGTTAAGTTTAAAGTAAAGTGAAAATTCCACATTCGAATATTTGTTTTATCCTACATTTTAGGATCAAGAATACAAATCAACTTCAATTTGAAGTTTGTATTCTAAAAAAGGTATTAAGTCTGTAAATTGTACTTTTAAAAAAATGTGATACTTTAAAACACGCCTCAAAACTTTAAAACATGCCTTTAAGAAGAGGGGGAGGGATACATCTTTTTTCATCAATACATCAGTCCCAAGTACTAAGTTTATTTCCTAGATTCTTTTTTATTATATAGGCAAGATTTTTGTACCATAGTTTTTTTTATAATACTATTATTTTCCTATATATTCATGCAAGTATAGAAAGAGAATGAAGGAATACACACGGAGCTTAAATGAGCTCTCTAGAAAGGCAAAATCTGAGACGTGAAAGCACTATAAAATTTAACTTCACATACATTTATATCATCTGAGTTTTTACAATAAGCACATATTAATTTTGTAACATAGAATTAAAGTTTTGTTCAAAATACTTTAAAAAGTATTAACGGATCAGCAATTTGGGGAAGGGCTCTGTGATTTGTCCGTCTGACTTCACGGCTGAGTTTTTTCAGGCAGGATCTTACTACCACCCTATTTACCCTGAGCCGTGCTAAGTCTGCCACTTTGCAGCTATGAACTATGGGCAGGACCCTTGACCTCTCTGCACGTGTAGTGCCCTTGTCTTCAGAATGGGGATGGTGATAGCACTGCACCTCAGGGGGCCATGGGGAGGCCCGAATGAAGCAATGTCTATAAAGCACCTGGCACGGTGCCTGGCAAACAGCCCGTTCTCAGTCAGGTTAGGGGCTGGATGTTGACACGTGCACTGCTAATATCCTGGAAGAAGAAAGAGTACGGAAAGGAGAAGAAGCCAAATGGAAGCCAAGCTATAGCACTTCTTCTCTTCACGCTGATCTATGCCTATAAACAAGAGGACACAGGCGTGGGAAGGCATCCTGACTGTGTGTGACTAAAGTGAACCCAGAGGTTTTTACTGGGATTCAAATTTCTTTATGTTACTGGATTTTAAAATAGCAGTGACTCTCCCAAAAGGGACACAATTAAGATCTCCAACCCAAATATGCTTGCTCTTCTCCTGCTTTTCTTTGCTTAACAAACTCAGTACCATTAATTACCTCTTTCACAGTATTAAAGACTGGTAAGCCCAGATGAGTCTGGCCTCCTTTCCCTGGAGTGGTTCCTCCAACCAGCTGGGTGCCATAATCCAACGCCTGCTGGCTGTGAAAGGTGCCCTGCGGGGTGGGGAAAACACAAGGCTCAGGAGAAAAGGCAGGCTGGGAAGCCTGAAGGCAATCTTCAGCAACTTGGAAAAGAAAAACAAATAGGTTAACTATTTCACAAAATGTGACAGACACATATATCCAGCAATCTCAAAAACTTGCTAAACCTAGCTTTGAACCTTGAAACAGTATAATCCTCTGAAAAGCCAAAATAACTTTTTTTTTTAAGGAGGATCTTTTTTCATTCCATCTTCAAATTTGACTGATGGTCTGAAACACTCGTGTTTACTTAAAAAAAAAAACCCTCCTTTTCACTGCTCCTCTGTCAACTCCTAATGTCCTCACATCCCTCTTTTATGGACTATAAAATCCATGGTCAGTCATTATAAACACACAACGACACTGGTTCTCTCTCACTTCAACTTCCACATCTGGCAAAACCACAGTCTTGGTTAAATCCAGTCACCTACCTACTCTAAGACTGCACATGTGCGGCCAAGCAGAAGCTGGAGAAAAAAACAGAACCATGATAACCGGTCTTTAAATCCATGATCACTAACCTTAGGTGAGCTTTTAATGCTGCCCAGCCAATACCCTGTAGTTCCCTATCCATTCACTCTCCCTCCTCAACCTTGGCGCTGCAGACATTTGGTCACATGGAATCGCTGTCATGGGAGCCTGTCCCCTGCTTTGTACGGTGTTTAGCAGCATCCCTGGCCCCTACTCAGTAGACTCCAGTACCATGCCCTCCTCTCCACCCCAATCAGCTGCTGTGACAACCAAAAATGTCTCCACAAATTGAAAGATTATTTTTCACTAGGCTTCAAGGGCTCTACCTCCCCTTCTCTTTTTCTCTCCTTAGACTTCTCTTTTCACCTAAATTTGTGCTCTTGGTGACCTCATCCCTTTTCACGGCAACAAATATCATCCATATGGCGACCCCTCCCATTCTCTCTCTCTCTCTCTCTCTTTCACACACACTCATACCCAGCCCAGATCTTTGCTTTGAGCTCTAAACTCACACCGTCGACTGCCTATATCACATCTCCACTTGGACAACTAGTGGGTATCTCAAACTTAATGTGCCCAAAACCAAATTCCTAACCACTCCTCTCCACACTCCACACTTGGTTAATGACAATTCCACTCCTAACAGACGTTCAGACCAAAAACACTGAAGTCATCCGTGATTCTGTTATATCTCACACCAGATACACTACTGCCCTACCTTTAAAATATAATTGACAATGTCTCAATCCCTTCCACTGCTACCACCTTAGTCTAAGTCATCATCAACTCTTGACAGAATGTTGCCCCTGGCTCCCTTTCACCTATTCCCAACACAGCAGCCAGAGTAACCCTGTTAAAACATAAGCAAGATCATATCATTCCTCTGATCATACCTCTCCAGTGGTTTTCCACTTCGTTCACAGTAAAAGCCAAACTCCTTATACTGGCTCATAAGTCAATATTCAATCTACACCCTCACATCCAAACTCCTTACCTGCCTGGCCTCATTTACTGCTCTCCCATTGCTCATTTCACTCCAGTCACACTGGCCTTATGGCTTCCACACAACAGGCACATTCCTGCCTCACGGCCTTGCTCTCCCCTTTGCCTTGAATGCACTTCCCTTCATATCCACCTGCTTTATGCCCATATCTCCCTTAGATCTTGACTAAGGTCAGGCTTCCCCTGACCACCTGACACAAAATCTTCCCTCCCCCAACCCGGACACCACCACAACTCCACACACAGTCACACGTTTCTATCTCTGGTTTATTTTTTCCATAGCATTTGTACTTTCTAATCTACCACGTAATCTACTCACTGATTTTGTCGCTATGTTTCTCTCCCTCCCACGACTAATGCGTAAATTCCACGAAGGCAGTGATTCTGTCTACTGAGAGGTGGCACCTAACCCACGACCTGACACACAGGAGACACTCGATAAGCGGTGTTGACACTGAATGGATCTATGTGGTCATTCTACAGGGACCTACACATGATGACCCGACTACTCAAGTTCTATTAAACGCATAAGAGTTGGGGTTAAGAGGGACTTCAGAAATTTTTGTTTTGAAAGCTAACGTTCTCTCTTTAAGCAGTGCTATTCAAACTGTAGTCTGTAGACTCTAGATTTCAAACCTCATTGTTACCTCTACACTAAGAGAATCTTAACTAACAAAGCTGAGACAAGTAAGACTCTCAATTACTTAAAAAAAAAAACAAACAAACAGTGAATGAGAAGCAATGTACTTGCAGGTAACTGAAAGACACTGAAACCAACCTTGGATTTCAATATTTAGGCAAACCATCACTTAATTCAGGAAGCAGAGACAGTTCCAAATATTGCTTACACCATGGACAATGGTTCTTTTAAAAAAAGGTCAGAGGTGAAGATGTCACAGGATCATATGAAATTTAGCAAACAAACAAAAACATCACATATAATAAGCTTATGTGGAGAATTTGGATTAATCAAACATTTGATTATATGCCAACACAATTAATATATAACCAGAAAGGGACTGAATATGATTTTAATTGGCAGAGGAATGATAAAATGTACTTCAAATCTTAAATGAGCATCAATTTTCTTTAGAATATACAGATGTTGAAGTGATACTCATAAAATATATGGCTATCAAAATAAGTAAACCAATTTTACCTAGGAACAAAATTTCAAGGTTTTGGGTGTTCCTTTTTTTGTTGGTGTGGATTTTTTTTTTTTAAGATAGCAGAGGACTAGAAGAAGAAAAAGGTCTAGTTATTTCAGAAAAATAACACATTTTTGTGTTCAATTACTTCAGAAAAAAGTCAAAAAGTGAAAGGATATTTTATATGAAACAACCTTCTAACCAAATTCATAAAAAAAAAAAAACCTACAGAATTTTAAAGCAATTTAAAAACAAAAGCTACAGAAATTTGGATATTTAGGTATTATTCTATAATCAAAGTGTGGAAAACTATGGCCTAAAGGTCTGGCCTGCCACTGGTTTTATAAACTGTTTTATTGGTATACAATCACTCCCATTCACTGACATATTGTCTACAGCTGCTTTTGCTGTTACAATGCTATTGAGTAGTTGACACAAACTGCATGGCCTACTAAGCCTAACATTTACAGTCTGGTCCTTTCCCAGAATAAAGTTGCAGACTCCTGCCCTAGATAACAAAATACCACAGAATGGACATGACAACTCTTGTAATTACAGAAAAATCATTAACTTTTACATCACACACAAAAGTCATTAACTGTTTTTATTTTGTCATGTCTTCTTTTAATAATGAAAGGGATACTCCGGGTTAAGACTCAGGGCATCTTCTAATTGATTTGGTAGCATTCCTTTGTTTTAAAAACATCCGAATCTACATTGGTGGAACAACAAATTTATATAAATATTTTAAAGGGTAACTTAGCGATAGCTGTTAAAATTTTAAATACACAGAACCCTGACATTCATTTTTCTTTTTGAATCTACTTTATAGATTATATATAAATGTAGCATATACATTATAGAGTAAAATGATAGATATGATCATTTTACTGTGTTACGTTGTATTCTGTGGAATCACATTGCAAATATACTTAAAACTTAGCAAATTCTACGATGTAAGCAGGGATAGGGAGAGAATGAATATAAGTGAATGAGAACAAATTAAAACACTTCAGGCAATTTTGCCGGCTAGTCCCCTCAAAGACCATTTGCCTAGAGAGAGTATAAGATGAGAAAAGTCAGCGTGCTGCTGCTACTGCCCATCTCAGTTCCCAAGAGCCTCTCTGGGCTGGCGCATTTCCCCACACTGATCTGTGTTTTACTGGGCACATTTTTGCAAAGGGCCTAAACGCAAGCCATTTACTTTACCTAGTTTTTAATTAACCAAACAGTAATCTACTCCAAAGCTGGAGGAAAACCCGTGGTGTTAAACTTGCTGAAAGAGAGTATGTGGGTTTCCAACATAACGGGCTCCAAGAAGGGATTTTCAAGGTAAGTTTAAACATAATTTTCTTTTTTTTCTTTTTTTTAAATTTAATAATATTTTTATTATATTATTATAAATTATATATTTATTATATATTAATATTATATTTATTATAGTATATGTTACTCACCATACAGTACATCCCTAGTTTTTGATGTAAAGTTCCATGATTCATTATTTTCATATTACACCCTGACTATCACACCGAACCCCCTCCTAAGATACAACTCCATCGCTGTACCGGTACTTTTCTACAACAATCGTGTAACTTCTGTGATTATTAAAAAAATAGAAAATAGGGGCGCCTGGGTGGCAGAGCGGTTAAGCGTCTGCCTTCGGCTCAGGGCGTGATCCCGGCGTTATGGGATCGAGCCCCACATCAGGCTCCTCCGCTATGAGCCTGATTCTTCTTCTCCCACTCCCCCTGCTTGTGTTCCCTCTCTCGCTGGCTGTCTCTATCTCTGTCGAATAAATAAATAAAATCTTTAAAAAAAAAAAAGAAAAAGAAAAAAAAAGAAAATAGTTAAATGTTTCTGTATCTGTAAGATGCATCTTTACAAAACATCTTGACACATACCTGCTTACCAGTGAAACCCTGGCAAATAACCTTCGTATTTTTATCAACATAGAGATGTTTCCGGGAAGCTATATAGGAACAATGCCGAATTCCATTCTGTTGCACTGAAAAGTGAAGAAAATATGACACATTATAATTTACCCAAACTTTTGGACCATGAATTGAACTTAGTGACACACACACACAAAATCCTCTAATAGAGGGGCTATCTTGTGGTCATGGCAACTTCAAATGAGACACAAAGACTACAGAAATAGAAAAACAAAGACAACTTCCTATTCTCCAGAAGCCCCCCTTTACCGAGAACCACAATATTGCAGCTTGTTCTAAATGTACAAAGAAAAGCTTAAATTTATAATTGTCATTCCTCAGAAGGAAAACTGGGGCTTGCCAACAAATGGCTCAAAACTAAACCCAGGGACAGGAAACTAGGTATCACTTGTACTAACAATGTTTGCAAAACAGCCACATCCTTTGCCCATTTTACTCAACTTTTTTTTTTTTTTAAGTTATTTATTTTCTTAGTAATCTCTACACCCAGTATAGGACTCAAACTCACAACCCTAAGATCAAGAGTCACATGCTCTTCGACTAAGCCAGGCAGGCGCCCTTTACCCAACCTGTTTCAGTTCAACATCTACAAATAACAGGTGAGCTAAGAGGTACACTTTGTTAAGAGAACTTGTAGGAACTACTCTGCAACTCATTCCCCAAAATGATATTAAATGTTAATATTAAATATTAAGATTAAATCTTAAGTCAGAGAGAAAGCTTGTCTAATATGTATAATCCAAAGTTACTTAATTTGGTATCCTCTGATATAAGACACCAGACCTTACATATAGATGAAATAGGGAAAATAAAATAGATGAGGGAAAGACATGTAATAAATATCTTATTTTCAGCAATCTACCTCAGTGAAAACTGAGAAATCTGTGTAGTTATTTACTGCCAGCTCACCGTATTTCAAAAGTCAGTAGAAAGTAGGGCATGATGAATTAAAATTGTGGGCTACTTTCTACTTTTAAACCTTCATTCCAGCCCCATCTTGCCGTCTCTGTAGCCCATCCCTGGCCCTTCTGAACTGTCAGGCCTTCCTCCTACCGCTGAGGTAGCCCATAAGAGCTAGCTCCAGAAAAGAATCTCTCATCACATATTTGTCCAGGGTCCATTCATACTTTCTGTCTTGAATCACTGCCTCATGGCCTCCTAAATCCTCAGAACTGAGATTCCATCATCGATTGTATCTGGCCCTCTGGGCACCTCTCAAGTTGTCTTCCACTCCCGTGTTGACGTCAGCTCCTAACAACTTTGAATTTTGGAATCCCCTGTACCTCTAGGGAAGAGACAGGCCAAGATGTCACCCTTACCAATTGGAAGAGGAGTGTTCTGTGTGCACACAGATCTCCTGGGTAACAGACAGCTGAATTCCTGGACTAGATTATGCTGAACTAGGGGCCATGAGGGGGCACTGAGGGTCAAGTCCTGCCACAGTGGGCACAGCTAAGCACTTGAACCTGCGACAAGAGACACTACAAAGTGAATTTGCAGCATCAGGGCCCACCCTAGCCAGGGTTGTCACTTAAGGCTCATTCTTGCCTGTGGCTCCCGCTTCTCCCAGCTGGAAGTATCCCTGCTGCTATTCCTGGCAGAATCTGTCCACCTGTCCTTTCCATTCCTGGAATCTTCAATACATGATCCATCTATCAGTTTTCAGACAGGATAGCAGATTTGATTATAAGATCCAATTATAAGATATCTGGAGCCCACACTTGCTAAAAGGAAATCCCTGCTTTTTGAAGGTAAAGTTGGGCCTCCACAAGTATTCTTACACTCACTCTTATGAAAGGAGCAATCAGACAGTTCACCTCTCCTTCCACAGGGGCAGGAGTGGCCTGGTCATCCTGAGAAAAGACAGGTCTGCCTACATCCATAAAGCATGGCTCAATAGCAGAACAGCTAAGATCACTCTCTCCTACTCTACTCCAGACCTCCTAGATCAACCCTATGGAGCTCAGGAACTCACAACCCAAGATCTCCAGTACCCGCAGGAACCGCATCAGGAAGTGTGATGACTAGCATTTCACCTGCCAGTTTCCTAGCCATTTGGTACCACTCAGCCTGTGCAGTGACCCTGCACTCTAACCCTCTGTGGAAGTCGATCTGGGGAAACCTGGCACGTGTATGTGTGTGCACATGTGTACAAGTGTGCATGTGATCTCCCATCTACCATATCAGCCCAGGCTCATAAGACTTACCTGCAGGGAAGCTAGCACTAATAGACTACCATCACCTTTGGGCCAAACCCAAAATCTATATTCAAACATAAGAAATTCCTGATCATATTCCTGACAAGAAACCTACATGATGCCAGACCAGGTACCACTGGTACTGAAATGAGAGGATGCTAGAATAATCACGCATATCCCAGTTCTTGGAGTTGTCATCATTCGTTTATTCAATCAACATTGTGGAACACCTATGCCAAGTCACAATGCCAGGTATCAAGGATAAAGTGTTGAATAAGACAGTCTCAGCCCTCAAGGAACTCACAATCTACCTGAACTGACATAAAACAGGCCTAAGTGCACAGTGCGAAAAGTACTGTGGTGGGAATAAGCTGTGGACACTTGGGGCAGGTGCACTCTCCTGCTCCAAGTAAGTCTGTATATGTTGGGGGTGGGGAGGGTTTGGGGAATACAGCCCCAGAGTGGGTAGGATTAAAGGATGGATTCCTTACTGGGGCTTCGTCCAAAATGAGCCCAGAACTTCCAGCAGTTCACTCCTAAAATCCCTGATACTTGACCTCCAACCTCCTAAAGAAAGTGAAGAGGGTTGTTTGGTTCCTGGCCATGGCTGTGATCTCTCCACAACTAAAAACTCTCTTCACCTCTGCCCTAGTCCCGGCCCATGCAACCCAACTTGGCCCCAGATCAGCCAACCGGACACCTGCACCTGTATGGTAAAGATCAACATGTCACAGGAGATCCTAGATAAGGAACCACTGATTACAGTCCTCTTTTTCTGAAACGCTGCTCTAGGACTGAATGAGAAATGCCGCAATCAAAATGGCCTCTGGGGCACCTGGGTGGCTCAGTCGGTTAAGCATCTGCCTTCAGCTCAGGTCATGATCTCAGGGTCCTGGGATCGAGCCCCAGTCAGGCTCCCTGCTCAGAGGAGTGTCTGCTTCTCCATCTCCCTCTGCACCCCCCACTCCTGTGCACGCTCTCTCTCTCTCAAATAAATAAATAAAATCCTTTTTAAAAAATGGCTTCTGAAACCCAGAGGAAAACCTGAGGCACCCCCAGCAAGCCATGATGGTACTCTATAATCACCACAAATGCTCTTTTAATCCCAGAAACTCGCCCCATAGCAGATGAACCTACCCTGTCCCTGGCCCTTACACCAAGCACACTCTCCCAGCTACCATGGCTGTGAGGAGGACCTAACTATGCAGGCTGACTGTACACTACCATTCTCCTCACCTTAATTTCTGCCTCCTCTACAGCTTTAGGATGGAAATAATGCAAAATATGCTTATACTCCAAGTCAAACCACCAAATTCTAACTTACTTGTACCATTTTCCTCATTCTTCCCTACTTTATAATATCCAAGTCCAGAATCACAGGTTGGAGGCTCGCCATGAAAGCAGCCTGTCCTCAACCCCACCCTTGCACCTGTTCACCTTCCCTCCCACAATCCCACCACTCTCTTTCATGTGGGCTGGTAGACTGTAACCTCCTAGCTGCTGTAAACATTAAATCTGTCAGAGCAGCTCTTTGCATTTTCTTTCCCTACTTGATTTCCTCTCCACCCAAACCAAATGCCTTAAGTAATGAAAAATGGCCTCTTCCACCTCTGCTGAAGAATGCTAAGTAGTTCACGGTACAAACCCTCAATTGTCTGTCCACTGCTAAAAGATGTTCAATCATATTTTGGTTTTAAATACAAACCCGATTCTATGATAAAACTACCAAGTAACCAGAATAAGTTATTCTGTAAAGCCAAAAATCAAGAACACAGGGCATACAACAGTGGTCAAACCATCTTGCAAATATCTCTCACATTTCAATGACAGAGTCAATGTACTCAACAACTCCCTGAGAATTTCACTGGCATTAATTCATATAAGTTCACATTTAAATAAAACACTGCACAGTGAGGAATCCTTAAATCCTCACATGACATTCCTGACTTGTGACTATAATGGGGGGTATTTAGGGGATCTGAGATTAAGAAGAATGGAACCTGCAAACACTCCCACGTGGTATACAGTACTATGCCACACGCCGTATGTAGAGGGGTGCACACATTTTGTTACTTTGTTTACTCCATTATTTCTAAGAAAAATTATTTAAGTTTAGTTCAAGATTATTTCAAGTATCATCTCAATACTCTAGAACTTCTAAGTGAAAATGCCACGGCTATAAGGCCCACGCCGTGTACATAGTGGTGTCTCCCATATGGTACAGTGCCTTACAGAGCTGGGGTACAAGAAATGTTTCACTGAATTTTAGGCCAAGAGATAGTCTATAAAAAACACACATACATTAAGCTAAATGTCATAAGTTCCATCTCTTTTTTCCCACTTAGGAGAAAAGCCTACATCCATTTTTGTGTATGCAAAGATCATAGGTCGCCCTAAAATTCTTAGAAAGATTGTACAGAAGTCCAGCCCTAAATGCTATTAGCAATCCTCAAAGCTCTTATCTTAATCTAGTATAAATTCTATACAAACTTTTTTTTAAAAAATAAATAAAATCCAGAAGCACTAATGTAATACAAATGGACTATTTCACAACAGGAGAGTTAAGGCGGTGACAGACCAGGAAGAGTGTTTTCATAATATGTAACAGACAAGGAATTAATTTGGGCAACATGAAGCGCCAACAAGGTAGAGCCCGAACCTAACAGAAAAGCGGGATAAAGGCCATGAACAAGAAACAAAGCTAAAGACAGACAAATGATAAATCAATAGATGCTGAGATACCTAACTTAACTAATGTTAAGAAAATGAGCATTTTAAATTAAATATTATGGCAGCAGGAAGACCTGAGGTTGGACACCAGGAAGAATTTCCCAATGATGAAGGTTGTTGCTGCCACACCTTGGGCCACCTCCAGGGAATGTGGTGGTGTCGCCTTCTCTTCAGGTTCTTAGGAATCAGCCGGCCTAACCTTGGGACTGTATCCCAGGAGCATCTGAGAACTGCTCTGAGGAATCAGACAGGCGTGGGCCTGAGTTTATGCTCTGCTGCTCACCAACCACTGAGCTGGGACAGATCTTTCCATCTCCCTTAACCTCAGTCTTCCCATCTATAAATGGAATAACAGCTGCCCACAAGGATTCTGTGATGTTGATATGAGATGAGGCCTGTAAATTGGGTAGCAAAGTAGAGGGTATGCTCCCAATATTGGGTTCACATCCTACATGAACAAAAAGGTAAACCATTTCCTAAAAATAGAGAACATATAATTCATATTTTAAAATAAGTTCAACGTTGAGGCGCCTGGGTGGCTTAGTTGGTTAAGCGTTCGACTCTTATTCCGTTCAGTCATGATCTCAGGGTTGTGAGATGGAGCCCCATGTCGGGTTCTGAGCTGAGCATGGAGCCTGCTTAAAATTCTCTCTCCTTTTCTTTTTGCTTCTCCCTTCCTTCCCTTTCTCTCTCTCTCTCTAAAAAAAAAAAAAAATCCAACGAGAAATGTTTTATATAGTCTTCATGCATAGCCTATGTTTATCTATAAATATACTAATCCATGTCTACATATAACATGTACACACATGTACACACATACTTGTAAATTTTTACCATATGAAACATTTTTAAAGGTGCAGCCTCACTGTAAAAAAAAAAAAAATGGGGATATTTATACTATGTACCTCATAGGTGATATGAGAATTAAACGAGTTCATAATATAAAGAGCACATAGAACAATGCCTAGAGTACAGCGAGTGCTATTTCACTATTTCACAGCTATCTATTATCATTATGATTACCAATGCAGAATGAGAAAACCATACTGCTTTGATGTACTCTTTGTGCCAAGCTATCTGCCAGGTACTAGGAATTCATGAGCAAACAAAATGAACTCAGGTCCTACCCACGTGAAGCACCCTACCCTGTAAGACTGCTAAATATTAAACAAAGAAACATGAAACTACAAAAGTTGCAAACTGTAACAAAGCCTAGGAAGGACAAGGCCTTCAAGAAGGGTGATAAATTTGTATCAGTTAGCTACATGCTGAGTCCTCTTCCCCAAAGAGAGCAACAGCAGCATTTGTGAGATAGCTATGGGATGCACGTGAGGTATGGCCAGAGAGCGCATGCCCAGATGGGACTCAACCCACAGCCTTATATGACCAATACCACACTCCCAACCAATAATCTGAGACTCTGTTCATGAAAATACTCCTCTTCCAACGTCACCTCGCAAACTGTGTCCTTGTTACTCATTTATTTGTGCATGCACTCATCAATTTAATAAGTGGTTATTTATTAATCACATGTATTATATATACATAATATATATAGGCTATCGCAGTCCCTACCTATAGAACCTTATAGCAGAGTAACTCAGCAGCCACTTACTACCAAACAATCCACTGTTCAAAGGCAAAATTATATATTCATTTAATATTTACTTACAAATGAAGCTTAGTTGGCCAAAAGTGTCATATTTCATCAAATCTAAAATATCACTTAAGTACTAGTAAGTACTAGTAAGAAAGAAAAAAAATGCTGCCAATTTATTGTAGATACTATCAACTGCGACACATCCCAATTTTAGAAATGTTATAGTGTTAAAAAAAAAAAAAGGTGCATCCATAGCAACAACATCCCCTTCCTTTAGTAAAATGAAACTGTTCTCCTATACTTACAGAAATTATTTTGAACATCCCCAATTATGTTTCTATAATAAATGAGTCTGAGGTGAGAAAGTCAAATTGCCTTCTCATGGCTACACTGGTACATTTAGATCAAGACCATTCTGTATTTCTGAAATTGAGATTTGGTTCTTGGATGCAATGGCAACAGACACACTGTTGAGGGTCCCCTTTTCCCAACTACACTTCTAAATGCCTGATTCCAACAGTGGCCTACAAAACTTGGCAAACACATGGAAAAAGCAGGTGGCACCTTTGAGCAAAACAACAAGGTGGCCAAAAAGGAAAAAAAAGAATGAAAAAGAAAGGAAGAAAGACCAGAGCTTCAAAAAAGGAGACTCACAGTATCACACAACGTGTAATACCAGCAAGGACACTGAAGAGTCAGAAGATCTGAGTTCTAATACCCATTCTGATATTGGCCAGGAAACTTTCTGGGTTTATTTCCTCACTTGCCAACAGATATGAGACCAGCCGGATTGTAAGGTTCACTTTCTGGCATTAAAACACAGTAATTCAGAGGCTCAAAAATACTGGCTCCTGTTCCCTACTTACTCTACAAGACCTAATTTATAGGAATTCCTGGCTTATGTTTAAAATGACCTTGCGTAGCTTTATATTTCTTGAAAAACTTTACTATCTTAACTTCAAGTGTGCTTATAAAATCCTTAAACTTTCTCATGGACGAAATCTTCCCTACTTTTCATTTTATTTTCTCTCCCTACTTCAACTGGATTCTTTCCCTTTTTTCATAACCTATAAAACTGGTTTAGTTTGTTTTTTTGGCTCAAAAACTTCTAAACATTCCAACAGAGCTCTGGAAGACGTCTACAAGCGTTTGAGTTTTGTTTTTGTTTTTTCTAACTCAAATCAATATTGCAACACTTGTGACCTTTAGCACAAATGTACCATCAACTGAAACTTAATAAAACAGAGGTAACAAAACTCCCTAGCCATCTCCAAGTCTATTACTAACCTTAGAGCCTAAATAATTTGTGACCACCCTTTTAAAAAAAGTTTGTAAGGTGATATTGTTGTGGCTGTTTTCCTAGTAGGAGTGGAAATGGGCTTAAACGTGTGGCATGAGAAAGAGAAGATTTGGGGATTTAGAGGTTTTTCTGCATTAAACACTATAGTCTGTAACCCCTCTAATACAGGAGATAACTTGGTTAGATCTGAGACCTCTCAGACCCTTAATAACACATTAATCACATGACTAGGATAAATGAAGAGCACTCCAGTATCAGAAAGCTAAACTAGATGACCCTTTAAGGCCTCGTAGTCCTGAGAGTCTAGAAAAAAAACAAAAAACAAAAAACTTCTAGTTCTGTAAGAAAAGGATTGCTAAATATTGCGAAGGGCAGATTAAAGATTCTGATCTTTAGACACTTAGCTAGACTCTTCTGCTACTAAGAGAGCAGACCTATCTGAGGCTAGGAATTTTCAGAAACTCGGATGAGCAGGACCCCAGGCAAGAATGACATGGTTGTAACAAATCCCTTTTTCCCTTCTGCCTAGGACACCTTCAATTGTCCTTTAAATTATACAATAAGAATCTCCAGAAAACTTTCCCAAATAAACCCAACTTCTTCCTACTTGCCAAAGTTATCTAGCCAGATGTTTGTCCTCATGTGGTCTGGTAAGTAAGTGCAGCTATTGAGTGCACACTTCTCCTTGAACACTTTTGGAATTTGATCTTCTCAAGAAATAAATTAACTCTTGCCCAATATTCAGTTCAAGCAGAATTGGGAGTAAAGTGTAAGGAAGGAAGACAGAAGAAAATGAGCTTTAGTTGAGTGTATATTACATCCCCCATGCCTTATGTAAATTGTTTCAATTATTCTGTACAGGAACCCAGATTATCCTGTACTTCACCATTTCCAGGATGCGCATTTTTTTCACTTTTTAACATCTCTTAAATCTGGATGCATCTGACAACTAATGGCGTCTCACAATTTGAATTAGAGATCATTTTCTACTGTTAGTAGTACACAAAATAATGGTGCACCTTACAAATGATGGTGTCTCAGATTCATTAAAATATTATTTTTATGGAACCGGAAACAGAAATTGAGAAACGGATTAAGAAAAGTGCCCAGGGTTATTACACAGACTGTAAGGGACTAGCCAGACTTCAAACGTGATTTGGTTTGATTCCAAAGTCTCTTTCTATACAGCCTTCCTAACACAGAGACTTTGAACATAGCAAGAATTTTCAACAGTCAGCGTTATTCAAAAACTAGCAACCTTGGGTATTCTTAAGTTTTCAGGAACTGAGGAATTCACACCGCCTGGTGGAGACACTGCAAATAGTTGGTTCAAGTCCCAGCCAACCCTAAACTTCTAGGAGTCTTCTGGGCTATGCTGACTCTGGGGTGCAGAACCCACCTTTCTGCTAAGCCTACAATCTGCAGGAAAAACCGCCTTACCCTCTCCCCTCAATTTGCTACTGAGACATTCCTCCTCCTACCTCTCAATCCAGACACTCACTCTCCCAGCTGAGTTAATCCTCGACCACCCCACCTCTCACTCCCAAATAGGGACAGTCTAGATGCCGCCCCCATCCGGCCAGTCATCATCGCGGGGGGTAGACCATGCCCCCAGCTCTGCAGGGCTCCCACACCCGAATCTTGGCTCGGCCAAGCTACTTAGGCCAGCTGCCCAGATCATGTCCCCATCCCACAAATCCAGCAAAGCTCCTTCCACCCCAGAAGGTCCCCGGCTTGGAGCCGCACTCTCGCGGCTCCCAGGCCCCCGCCAAGGTCCGGTCCCGGAGGGCCCAGCCGCGGCCTGGACCAGGACGTTGGGCCCGACGAGGCCAGGAACTCTCGGAGGCCTGGAGGAGAGAGTCTCGGCTGGACTCACGGAGGAAGGAGGGCGATAGGAGGCGGGCGGCTGCCAGGCCGCTGCTGCCACAGGCCATGGTCGCGGTGACAGCGGCAGCAGCAAGACCTGCGGTCATCCACCAATGACACTCCCAAGCCCCCGAGGACCTAGCAAGGGCCGAGGCTCGAAGAGGAAATGGGTGGCCATAGCAGTTGCCTGAATGAATTTCCCGCAGCGGAGGCTTCTTCGCCGAACACTGGGGATCGCAGGTGGAGGAGAAAAAAGGTATCTGAACGCAGAAGTGGATAACAACTCAGCCGTTCCCCGGAAATGTGGCTTTGATCTAACATTAATTACAACGCCAGCTTAAGGAAAACTCTACGCGAGGCCGGTCGGCCCTTAAGCATTATGGGAAATGTAGTTTGGTGACCTCGACCTGTTTGTAGTTTAAGTGGAGGTTTGCGGGAGGCGGAGCGAGCCGCAAAGAGGTTACGCATACCCAGCGGATGGGGTGGCAAGAGGAATGAGGAGCCCGTGGCGTGGTGCGAAGAGCAGTGCAGGACTTTCCGTGTCCCTAAACCAATCTGCACTTTTATTTAGCTCGGCTGGCACGTGGAGAGGCTCATACTCCTCACCGGCCCCGCCCTGTGAGGACCTAGAAGAATTACCGATGGTAACAAAGTGAGTTCATGCTCTAGTCCGATGAAGGTAAGGAAGTGACGAGAAAGATCAAAAGCTACCTTACTGACAGTTAATTTCTTGGAATTAAGAATTGGAATTTGGGTTAAACAAGCTATGATACAGCCTCTGAGTAGCACTAAGTGAATGAGTGACTCTTTCCTGCGGATCCTGGAGAACTGAAGTTATAGATCAAATGTGACTGCTCCCTGTTTAAACAAACCGCCCACTCCTGTAAGAGCTTTAGAAGGAATCTCAGAGTCCCAGAGTCAAAGGGTAAACAGGAGATAGAGTAATCCATCTCCCTGCCTCCAACCATGTTCCTGAGATTCCTCATCATACTCATCAGTGGAATTATGATCCTAATTTACTGAAGTAGTAATTATAATTTACACTGAGCTGTCTGATGTGTGAGTAGGATTACCCAACAGAGATTGCCCAATATTTCCTCTATGGCCCAGATACTGTCAGCCCCAGGTTGGACTTGACTACTCAGAAATCCCTCCTTCATCTAATGTATTGCGTCCTTGCAATCATTTATTTAAATACTATTAGTGGTTTCCACACAGGCCCCGTATGAAGACCCATTTTCAATAGCAAAGTTCTTCCTGAGCCTTCACATGATAATAGTTATATTTTCAGTTTTAGTTAACTGGTAAAATGCATGATGACAAAAAAATATATAATTCTGGTATGATTTTAATGAATTTTTATTCCTGCAAGGACAGGGATTTTAGTTTGTTTTGTGTACTGGTGTATCCCCACCTGGCACAAAAAGAGAACTCATTATTTGTTGAGGTATTCGTTGAGCATTATTTGTTGAATTGATGGATAAGAAATAGTATATACATTTATTTATTGAATCCACACACAATGTTTGATGGACCTGAGGGTATTTCAATCACTCACAGTAACTACACCTCCACCATAATTCTATAGCTCATTAGTGGGAGACAGTTGCAGTAGATACAATTATACTACCCATTTTTATATGCAGATTGATTTTGGAGTCAAACAGATCCGGATTCAAATTCCAGTTCTGATGCTGATTTATGTGACCTCTGGGTCTCAGGCTTTCTCACTGAGATGGGCATGAAAATCCTTATCTCATAATAGTGTTGTGAGCAGTTAATGCATTAATATGTAAAGCTCTTTGTACCTTGTAAACATTCAGTAAATGGTAGTTATTACTATTAAAGATAAGAACTTTCTTCTTCACATGGCAGGATGATGTTTTGAAGTTTTTAGTGATATGAGTAACCAGATGTGGAATAGGACATTTCCATTTATATCAAAACGTTAGCTAAAACCCCAAAGCTGAGGGCAACAGGACATAAGTAACTCCACATTCTGAGGAGGGCAGCCTAGGAGCCACCTCCCTCCGGATTTTGGTAAGAGGAGGTCAAACTTGTCTTTGGATTCTCACACTCACACCCTTACAGCTCAAATAAGCAAAAGACTGGAATTCATTGAATGAGGGAATTCTGGGTCATGAGTTGTCCCCTAAATGTTCCCCTCTCCCCCACCCCCAGACAAGTTGGTGGCAGAGGCTCCTTACAAAAAGGACTGGCATTAAATCCAGGCTAAATCCCTGCAGAACCCCAGAATCCATGAGCCTACTTCAGTGCCCGAGAGCAGATAAAGTCAAAGAGCACTCAGGAAAACCTGAGTTTGGATGTCAGACTTAAACATACAGACTGATGCCTGGTTCCTGACTGGAGAACTCAAGGCTGGAGGCTGGCTAGAGCAACCTCGTTTGCAGGCAGGGCATTGTTTGGTATGGCAAGATGTGAAATATTCCCATGGGTAAAACTGATTCCAGAAAAGAAAGCTGAGCTTCCGTCTAAGCATCCTCTGCTGGGGCAAAGGACTATAGCATAAAAGACCATGGAAGATCCCCCAGAGACAGGAGGGAGATGATGGTGGGGAGGGGTTTACAAGAGGTCAGCCAAAGAGCACGTAAGTCATCAGGATACTATTCAGATGGAATTTCCTAGGCAGGGTGGGAGGAGAGGGGCCACTGAAAAACCCACAAAGAGCCAGCATTCCAGAGTGTAAGGACCAGAGAGAACCTCAGATTGCACCATTCAAGAGATTTTATCCAAACCATACCCCACCCCTGCTGGAGCCAAGAGCAAGGAAAATGAAGAGGAGGAGGAGGAGTAAAAGAAGAAGGAGAAAACAGACCTTGACTCCCTCCCAGCTGCAGGTTGAGGAGCCACAGATCATGCCAAACATCGGAGAGGGTAAGGAGCTTTGAATTAGGTATAAGATTTATGTTTTGAATTGGATTGAACAGGACTTAGAATTATTAATTTTTAAAAGAGGCTATTTTTCCAATGAATAAAAAATCAAAAGTTACAAAAAATGTGTATAGTGAGAAATCTTCCTTCTACCTGTTTCCCCACCATCCAGTTCTCCCTGGGTGAAATCAGTATTATCCAATTTCTTGTGCAGCCTTCCAGATCTATTTTGTGTATATACAAGCATACATATATATCCATCCTCCTACCACATCACTCTTTTGTGTTGCCATTAATGTGGGAGGAAAAGGAGACAACTGGGACTTAAGAACAGGGCTGGTGGAGGAGTTAGGAGCCCAGCAGTCAAGGCAACTGGTGTCCATGCTGACAACCCCAGGGTAGTGTCTTTTTCTGCTTAACTTAACCTGAAGTGGTCTCTGCTCTTTGCCACCAAGAATCTTGACAGGTCTGAGCTAAGTAAAGAGATTCAATCTATTGGAACAAAGTCTCTCATTTGCATTGTTTTTAAGGAAATAAATCATCTATAGTCTGATATTTATAATCAGATCAGACCAGAAAAGAGCATCTGACCAAGACTCTGGTGGAGTCTCTACTTGGTAAAGGAAATATGATTTTTTTTATATATATAAGAGGAGTTATAATTCTGTATTTTACCTTGATTTTATTATGAGCCCCCATTTTGCCAGGATTTCAGATCCATCTCCTTTCACCAGAGTTTTGTCTAAATTTTTGGAGTAGTGCTGGGGCAAGGTGGGTGGATGAGGTGGAAGAAGCATTTGATCCTCTGTCCACACAGGCAGCCCCTCATATGTGCATCCTTCTAGCTTTTTCTCAGCTACTGCTATATCATGCCTTCCTCCTATTTGCAACACTCCTTTTGGTCTAGCTCTATCAGCTGTCTCTGGGTTCTTCTCGGATACGTGAGAACCGCTCAGCCCCTCTGGTTCTGTGTTGGACATAGTAAATATCCCTGCTTGCCTAGACACATCGTTTAGCAAAATCTTATAACCAGTTGGCGCGCTCTCTCTCTCTCTCTTTCTCTGTCTCTCCATCTCTCTCTCTCTCTCTTTCTTGGGGGCTACAAGTTCCTGGGCTATGGACCAAGTTATCTCCCCCCTCCAAATTCACATTTTGAAGTCCTAACCCCCAGTTTGACTGTATTCAGAGTAAAGAAGTAATTAGGGTTAAATTAAGTAAGTTAGAATTAAACACCAATGTTATTAGTGTTCTTATAAAAAGAAATACCAGAGAGCTCTCTCTTTCCACCATGTGAGGACATAGTGAGAAAGCAGCCATCTGCAAGCCAGCAGGAGAATTCTTACCAGGACACAAATCAGCCAGGACCTTGACCTTGGACTTTCAGACCTCAGAACTGTGAGAAATAAATCTGTGTTGTTTAAGCCACCCAGTCTGTAATGCTTTATGGCAGACTCAATGCACTAATACAGCCTGCTTCATATAACCTTTTCGGTGATTCTTTTGAGTACTCACCTGTCTCCACCTTCAAGCAGAGGGGCTAGGGGGAATCAACACCTAAGCTCTCCTGCTCCCTGCCTCTTTCCTAGCCTGGGATCCTTTTCTGGTCTTGGAAACATTAACTCACAGTTTTGGCCTAAATCTAAGTTGTTTCTGTCATTCTCAGGGGCTTTCAGAAGGTACACATTCCTTTCCTGGGGCAATGGACTGAGAAGACCAAAAAGAAATTGATGAGGGGAAGGAGTAGAAATATCAGGGAGAAGAGGGTCCCAGAATAGAAGATGCTGGAAGGAAAAGCATCAGTTAATATTACGGCTTACCTTCCTGCTACAATGTGGACGTGCTGAAGCTTTGTATGTGCTCACCTAGGCAGTCTGACTGCCCCGTGGAAATGGAACAAAAAGAACCTTCTCTAGTGCCTTAGTTCAGGCTGCTGTAGCAAAACACCACAGCCTGGGTAGTTTATAAACAACAGAGATTTATTTCTCACATTTCTGGAGGCTGGACGTCTAAGATCAGGGTGCCGGCATGGTGAGGTGCTGGCGAGGGCCCTCTTCTGGGCTGTCCTCTTAATAACCTCACCTGGCAGAAAGAGGGCAAGACAGTGCTCTGAAGTCCCTTTTATAAGGACCCTGGTCCCGTTCGTGGGGTTCCACCCTCATGACCTCATTACCTCCCAAAGGCCCCATCCCCTCCTCCCATCACATTGGGGGCTAGGTCTCAACGTAGGAATGGGGGTCTTGGCCTACTTCTGCCAACTTCTTTCTGGGGAAAAAACAAAACCTCCAGCTGCCTTCCAAAAGGAGAAAAGCTGCCTCATCCTCAGTGATACAGGCACGCTTGAAGAGAAACATATTGTAGCCAAGAGAGGCTGGGGGGGCCTTTGGGGCCAATGATCCAGCCTGAGCCCTCAGACGCCACTGTCGGTATGACTAATCCCTTCATAAAACAAATGTAGAGAATAGGAGCTTGTATTCTTGCCCTTACTTATGGAAGATGGTATAGCACAAATCAGAAACACGTGACCTCAGACACAGCTTCAGCCTTTGGAAATGAGGCAGAAAGACCGGGGATTATTTTCAACTCAAGTGCAGCTTCAAAGAGAGGCAGAATGGCACAGCACAATCCTAAGAAAGAACCAGCTAACACCGCAGGCCGACTTGAGCAGAGACAGGCCCTTTCCCTCCCCCTTTACAGGGACAGGCAGTGCCACCATGGCTGTCCTGAGGGCAAAGAACTTTCTGAAATGCACTTGCATGGCCCTCCTGAAAGCTTCTTACACTTCTTTGAATGACTGATCCACTCAGCACCTGCAAAGGGGAGATTTCATCTGCACTGGATTCTTACAGGAGTGTCAAGAGCTTTGACCTCCCCTTTAGAGGAAGTGGTTTCCAAATAGAATTTCTTTTCCCCATACTTGAGCCCTGTTGCAGAATTCGTGCCCTGAACACCCTGGGCAAGAGTATCCTGGGGCCCAGCTCCTGCAGAAGGGTAGGGAAGAGAACAAGGTTGGCAAGAGGGAGAGGTCCTGCTTTGTGCAGGTCCAATAATAGTCTTGGCCAATGTCCTTCAGAATGGCCCTGAATTGGGCAAGATGGTCAGGCTTCTATACCCCTGCATGGATTGTCACCAAGGGGTGAGCAGCTCTGGGAAGGGTATGATCATGTGGTATGGTTGAGGCAGCCGTTTGTGTTCAGGAAATTCCTGAAAGGGTTGGGGGAGCTGAAGACTCCCTACCAACAGCATTCCCATTAGGAGGGCAGCGTGTCCTTCACTGAAGGGGCATCTGGGTGGTGCATCACAGTATCCACCAGAGGCCCCTTCCAGGAGAAAGTCTGATAGGAAAGCAAGAATCAGTCCTCAGCAAAACCATAAAGAAGACAGCTTGGTTTGAGTGTCCCTCTTTTCCCCTTCTTTTGAAGGCTGACTCTTCTCCTTTTCCCTAGATAGCCAGTGCTCTCACGCTGCCCAGTGCGGGACCCGGCCATTCTCTCACCACCTCTAACAACTTTTCAGGGCAATGCTGTCTCCTAGGGATTAAATACACTAGGACTTTGGCCTCCTTTGATAATCCCTCCCAAATTACATGTTTGTTGTCTATTTTAACAGAGATTGCCAATGTCTTCACACAAATGAGCAATTCATGTTGAGCATTTCTGGAATTATATCCAGGAAAGCTGTTTTTCCACCTGCCTCTGATCCTTCTAGAATAACTTTCCTTCTTCATCAAGTACATCTTCTGTAAGTTCTCTCTCTCTGTGTGTGTGTGTGTGTGTGTGTGTGTGTGTGTATGTATTATTTTTTGTAGCAGATGAAAATCCGGAGTACCGGGAGAGAACAAGATTCCCTGAGACTCTGGAATGTAGCTGAAGACATTGTGACACATGTCCCACTCTGCAGCCTGGTAGAGGGGCAAAGAAGAGTCCCAGGAATTAGTGCTAAAAGGAGAGAAAGCAGGGCTCTGAGATCTATGGAAAGGAAAGAAGAGGATTCTTGGGAAGCTGGTTGTGGCCCGAGAAAGGAGGAGATCCATGTTCCTGGAAGACCAAGCACTCCACAAAAAAACAACTCCAACAGCTACCAGGTTATGGTGGCTCTGGCCCAGGCTCCATCACTCATCTGTGGTCAGCATTATCATTGCTTGGAGCTACGAAGGCTGCCTTTTCCACCGGGGTTTCATATATTTGTGCAATAAGAGAGAGTGTTGGGCTTTGAAGTCCGATATCCCGACAGAAGTTGAAGGGAACTACGTGGACCCAAAAGGATGCACACCTTTCGGTCCATTCTGGAACATTGTCTAACATGCCCTCCAAATTATTCCTTCATTCTCTAGAAAGATGAACCTTTATTGAACTTCTTTCATGGTTAATACAAAAGTAATATACTTGTTCATTACAAATTTTGCAGGTAATTTCTACTTCGGGATTTATTCTTTTCAATATCTTCCACGTGTTCTCCAAGGTTGACATTATTTTTATAACCAGAAAAAAAATCGATAGTTTTTGTTTTTTTATGGATGAAATGATAGGATTAGGACCCAAACTGTGTGAAGTTCTCTGTTAACTTGTAGATTTTTGTCTGGTAGAGATGTAAATAGTTTCTATCTGGCAGAAAACTCATCCCTCAAAGTTTATGTTATCATTACCCTGTTGGATATTTCCCAGTTGTATATGTCACTTGGAAATCTCTGTGCCTCACTTTCTCTTATCAGTAGGGATAATAATAGTACCTATAGGTTTGTTGTGTGGATCAAATGAGATACTCCACATAAAGTGCTTAGAAAAAAGACTACAATCAATAGTAAACACTCAATGAATGTTGCCTGTTATTAGAAGTTCATTTAACTGGAAAATCTAGGGTGTATCCTTTAGGTATAGTGTGAGTAAGTCATGAGGTCTTGTGTCCTCAGAATTCCAACTGAACCCTTCACTAAGAGCGTGCGTCTGTCCTGGTTCCTCTAGCAAGAACACTGGGACTACGTGATTGGACAGCCGTGGGTGCGGTCTTCAGTGCAGGGGCCAGTGGGGCGGGCAGCAGCGGGCAGCAGGTGTTCCAGGTAGAGGCAGAGACACACAAGGGACTCCATACCCTGGAATCTGTGTCCCGCTAGCATGGATTAAGACCCTAAAGTTGTACACAACCCCAATCGTCCTGCTTATCTCTGCTGCATGATTTTAGGCTAAGACTTTCAAATGCTTAATAACAACTAACATGGTATCTTTCCTTAAAAATGAGTCTCTATGTACTGAACCCAAAGACAGGCAAGATGAAATGGTAAACAGGAAGGAAACAAGATTTAGATTGAAGAACAAATGAAAATATTCCTATGTGTGCATCCAGTTCTGGTGCAGGGGACACAGCTATAACGAACACAGGGAACAGAGTATACATGGGCTTCCCCGTCAGACAGCCCAGTGCTCTGCCCTGGCACTCACAGCAGTATCAGCTTGGAAAAATTGCCTCCTCTCTCTGAATCTCAGATTCCTCGGTTATTTTTAATGAAGTTCAAGGAGCGACTGCTAAGGTCTGCTTTGTTCCCCATATGCAGAGAATAGCAAGGAGATCTGATTTTCTGTTCCTCTTGATGCTTATGACCGTCTGAAGGGGGCAGAAAATGCCCCAGCTGGCTGTTTCTCTGACAGAAATAGGTGACAGTGGTCCAGGCTGTGGAAGTCCATGTTCTCAGGCAACACCGATTGCCAAGCCCCCCTTTCCTCCCAAGCAGTGTCCCAGTGACCCTGGAGTACTGGTTCAAGACTAGTCCACCTTACAGATCCACCACCCTCTGTTGCTGGTGACCTGCGATTCCTAAACAACTGTCGTTCCTCTACACCTGCCTCTAAGAGAGGTCCCACCCTGTGATCCCGGGGAGGTCCACCCTACTCATCTAAGGGAAGCTGATTTCAAAAGTCCCCAGGTGATTTCTTGCCTCTGCTTTTGCCGTGACATAGGTGGCAGTTCTCTTGCTAAAGAAGGGGAGGATACCACCCCCCGTACACATGCATACCTTCACAGATTTAATCTCTGGGGAGTACACCTCTTGTATGGCTTCCACAAACCATACATTTTTTGTGTAAAATATGGATCGTAACACCTACCTCCCAGGGTTATCATAAGGAATAGAAGCGACAATATGTACAAAAAGTACATGGCACACTTCCTGGCACATATAAGCTCCCTGGTACTGAACTGTTAGTTCACCTCCCCTCTGATCCAACTAGTTATTTTTATGGTGGTAATGCCTCTGGGTAAAATAGATGACCAAAAGCTTTGGATCTTCCTGAAAGTGACATAAAACCAGTCAGGCACTTAATGTATCAAGCTATTGAATATAATCAACTCATTTTTAAAAAGGTAGAGAGGGGCACCTGGCTGACTCAGTTGGAAGAGATGTAACTCTTGATCTTGGGGTTGTAGGTTTGAGCCCCATGTTGGGGATAGAGGTTTCTTAAAAATAAAATCTTAAAAAAACAAAAAGAGAGAGTGCAACCTGTTGCCTCCTGAGGAAGCTGACAGTGGGTTGTCTTCCTGGAGCCTTAAGCCCACCTGGGGGATCTGTGCAGCCCAGTTGTCCTCACTCATGACAGGAAGCAACCCCAGATCCACAGCTGTTGTTTCCAACAACTACCGTCTGGAGGCCGCTCCTCGGAACAGACTTGAGTGTCGCTGTCAGGGCCTGGCCGGTGCGGCTCCGAACGGCACTCCAGGTTTCGCAGTGAGTTTGTTCTTGCTGTCAGAGGCAATCACAGTGTTCCAAGAGTACAGCTTCGGTGTAGAGGCCGAGGAGAGCTTCCATACCTCCCTGCCTGGCTGGCTGGCTCCTGCCAGCAGGATCCAGGCCCCCAAGAGGAAGCAGTTAAGAACGCAGGTGTCAGACACAGGAGAGGTGGCCAACACAAAGCAGTGAGGGCAACAGGTTTCATTGAACTCCAGGTTCTTCTTGCACTCCATTTTATTCCGAAATTTCGTCAGAACTGGGGAAGCAAAAACTCTGTCATCAAAAACAATATGCGAACGCGAGTGAAGAGAAATGACATGCCCTAAGTCATGTATTTAGAAAGGAACAGATCAAGGATTATCACAGACATCTCTTAACCTTGTCCACTCTGAGTCAAAGCAACCGTTGGAGCCAACAGGAACCACTGGGGCACTGGCTCAGGGATGCTTCTTCAAGATCTAAGCTATCAGAATCTCACAAGTGAGGCATCTCAGGAATTTATATTTTTATTTTTATTTTATTTTTTTAAAGATTTTATTTATTTATTTGACAGAGAGAGAGACAGCCAGCGAGAGAGGGAACACAAGCAGGGGGAGTGGGAGAGGAAGAAGCAGGCTCATAGTGGAGGAGCCTGATGTGGGGCTCGATCCCAGAACGCCGGGATCACGCCCTGAGCCGAAGGCAGACGCTCAACTGCTGTGCCACCCAGGCGTCCCAAGGAATTTATATTTTTAAAAAGCTCCCCCAATGCTCCTCATGTAGCCCCTGGCATGTGGCAGCTCCCTGGTTTTGACCAGCAGTCCTTAGGAGTTCATACTTAACACCTTGGTTGTACTCTTTGTGCCATACACTGGAGCCCGGTGAGCTGGTACTGAGGACAACAGAATGTTGCAAAGAGAAACAGTGTTTCAAAGTATTTACCAATTGAGAAACAATTAGATATTGGCTCAATCGTGTTGCATTATTCTCTCTCTCTTTGATGCCCTCCCCCCACCCCCATATAGTCATCTGGCATGATCATGAGATGTCAAGAAAGAAGACAGCAAAGTCTTTAAGTTGTTTTTTGTTTTTGTTTTTAACTTTTGTTTTGAAAGAATTACGGATTTATGGGAAGTGCAATGATAGTTCAGGAGGTGGAGGACGTCTTGTTACTACTGAATGGTGGTGAAAGTTCCGGCTTCCCACTTGGCCAATTCTGACACCATCCAGGAAGGGAGGGGGAAGGGTGCCTCATTATTGCTGGGTAGGGATGGAAGTCCAGCATACCACATGGCTTTCACCGATACCCTTTTGGGGGAGGGGGGAGCTTTATTATTACTGAGTAGGAATGAAAGGGCCAGCTCCCCACCAGGTCTTCTTTGAGGGGGCAGGGGGTACCTTGAGCAAGGATGGAAGTTTAGGTCACCCCCTTGGCCTTTGTCGACAGGGGTGGGGACGGGCCCTGTTTTTTCTCCATGTTGTTTGGCTGGGGTAGAGTGGTGTCTTTGTTCAGAATACTGTAAAAGAATACCATAGACTGGGTGGCTTACAAACAAGAGAAATTTATTTCTCATAGTCTGGAGGCTGGGAAGTCCAAGATCAAGGGGCTGGCAGATTCACTGATGAGCGCTCACTTCCAGGTTCATAGACAGATGTGTCTCCATGTTCAGAAATCTTCAGTCACCATAGGATAAATATTTGTGAGATACTAAGTGCTAAAAAAGAAATTAAAACTGTGTTTTTACACAATATCAACTTGGTGAGATAAAGTAAAAAATATTTTATCTTAACTGCTAGCACCTCACCTCAAACTCTCTTTTCTGCCTCATTTTCCATTACAGACATTAGCTTATCCTCTGTATATCTTTACACTACTCAATCTCTCAAGCATATCCTAACATTTTCACAATTCTGTGACTTGTACCTTTGCTTCAATTATAAAATAAAAGGATACCTTGAGAGGTCATCAGTGGTGAATAAGCCTTAAATGATACCAAAATAAACGTGAAGTTTTAGAAAAATGTAAGGAGCTATTGAAGTCTCCCCCCTGACGTGGGAAAGAGGATACGAAGCCAAGGGCCAAGAAAGAATTCTTGAGATGTCTTTGGTGCAAAAAGGTGGTTGTATTAAAGCGTGGAGACAGCACCCCTGGGCAGAAAGAGCTGTAGTGGGGTCAGAGGGAGTGGCCCATTATATACTTTCAAGTTGGGAGGGGGTTAGGGATAGCACAAGCCTCCCAGGTATTTTGGCAACAAGGTTTCCAGGACCCTGAGGGGGCTAGGTATTGTTGAGAAAAGGTCATTTTTTACTGTTTGGTAAACCGTTAGTCAAGAGACCCTTCTGATGTATATCCGTGGGTTATATGCTTGGGGGATGATTGCCAGCATGTGTCTTGAAGGGTAGAGATAAAGGAAGTTTCCAAAGGAATTTTTGTATGTTAAAGTAGACTTACAAGATCCTGGGGGTCTGGCTAAAATTGCCTATTGCCCTTAGCAACGTTTTAACATGGAGCTGAGTCCCTAGAGGAATGTCACTCTGCCTGTTTCAAGGACTTGTCAATGGGCTGTAGGCAGTAAGGAAATTTAATAGTTTTTCTTCTGCCTTTGTTTCCGACATCACCCCAACCCCTTTCCAGCTATCCTCACCCCTCAGTCTGTAGACTGCTTGCCTGTCTGTTACTTCCTACACCTCAAGCTTCCTGCTGTTTACTATAACCTCCTGCCACTTGGGTGCAGTGGGGGAAGGGAGGGAGGGGAAGAGCACGCTGTGATTGCCCAAGGCCTTAATCTGCCTCACCACTTTGAGCTGGAAAAGTAAGGAAAGGGCCTCCAGAAGGAGGTGCCTAGCTTGATAAGTAGCTGAATCATCTTGTCTCCTGGTTAATAGCTAACTGGCTTGCCTCCTTTATTGCCCAGGCGGCTCGGCTATCTTCCAGGGTTGCCTGGCTGTTTGCCTTTCCCATGGCAAGAAAGGAGGAGTTTTCTGTCACTGCAAATGCAATAGGAGAACAAAACATTGAGCAGATAAAGGACAAAGATGTCAAAGGAAACCTGTTCTACAAAACTATCTGGATTCAGTGGTTGAGAAGGAATAAAATGATTAGAACCAATCAATCATTTGTTCGTTCATCAAATATTTATTCAGGATCGCCTCTGGGTCTGGGATCAACACACGGTGGTGAGTTAGATAGTGAGCAAGGAGGCTTTCTGGAAAGGCTCCAGCTGGGGGCGCCAAAGGAGTCAGTAACAGCCAGACCACATTACCTGTGGGTTTTCGTTTCTGTTTATTACTCCTTCACCATGGACAGAAGTAGCAGCAGATAAGGTCTGGGGGTTAGGAGACCTGGGATTTTGGTCCCGGTACAGATTAGAACTTTTAAAGGTATAACTTCTGTATGCATTAAACTTCCCCTCTGTCAAATGGTAACATGTTTTCTGCCTCTCCTATATTGTTCAGCACTATTTTGAGGATCAAATGTGGACAATAATAGGAGATGCTGAGTAAATAGATATTATCACATTAGCTAAGTGCCTCCAGTTCAGTCACGCCAGTTGTACATGGCACTGCCTCAGCTTTATAATGAATGAATGAGAAAACCCAACTTATCCCTGACAGCTTGAGAAACTGCGATGTTATTCATGCCTCATAGCCACATGGAGTCCGGTTCGTACTGTATCCCTGGATGACAAAAAGCAATTCTTGCAGAGCCAATGAGCCATTGCCTCTGATCCTTGGATGGTGCAGACAGAACCCAAATTTATTTCCTGCATTAAAGCCGTAGACAACGCAGGAAAGATTTGTTGCTCATTCCCAAGCACTTGCAGACACTCAACAAATGATGCTAATGATACTGGCCATGAATTAGGGGCCTGAAGTCTGCCCTTGATGAAATCCTGCCAGACTTTCACAAACGTGATTTGGGCCCATTGAAAGAAGCAGCCAGAGAGCAAAGAACAAACAGCCTCCTTTCCCACGTCAGCAAGGAGAGCTGAGGTCAGCCTGATGCTGAGCTCTTCGGACCTGGTACCAAGTCCCTGCCTATGATGAAAACTGCAGAGGAAAGTACATCTCTGGGGACAAACATCTATACTAGGACATCATCACCCTGTGGGATATTTATACGGGTCAAAGCTGTCTTTTTAAAGGGGTTCTGTCTCTTCTTTTCTTTGTTAACTGACACACTCTAAAGACTCCAGCCCACTTTTATACTCAGTTTGGAGAATAGACATGAAATGAAAATTGTCCCAAGAAAATAATTCACATATTTATCATTAGTTATTTAAATATTTCTTGAAAGTTTAGTTTGCCTTCCCCCCCTAGTCAGAGGACAGGAGCTACATTTTATACTTATGTTTATCTTGGGTATCTGCCCTGCTACATCTCCCTCCCCCCAACCCCCACTTCTACCCCTATGCTATGTACACAATAGGCAGTTAATAAATGCTTGTTGGTTTTTTTTTTTTAAGATTTTACTTATTTATTTATGAGAGAGAGCACAAGCCAGGTGAGGGGCAGAGGGAGAGGGACAAGCAGACTCCCCGCTGAGCAGGGAGACCGACATGGGGCTCAATCCCAGGACCCTGGGATCATGACCTGAGCCGAAGGCAGATGCCCGACTGGCCAAGCCACGCAGGTGCCCCAATAAATGCTTGTTAATAACCAACTGCAAAAACGTGAATGTTTATAAGCAACATTATTCATAATAGCCAGGAAGCGGAGACAACCCACATGTCCATCAACTGATGACTAGATAAATAAAATGTGGTCTATCCATGCAATGGAATATTATTCAGCAATAAAAAGAAATGAAGTACATGCTGCATCATCGGTGAGACTTGAAAATGCTGTGCAAAGTGAAATAAGCCAGTACCTAAAGACCACATGGTGTATTGATGAGGGAGCAGAAGGCTGGCTGAAGACAAAGCATAAACTGACACCCTGCAACCCTCCCCCACCCCCTACTCCTGGGTGGGACCTGTGTGACATTCTTCCAGCAAGCCCCCAACCGTCTTAATGCTAATGCCTTGCTAGAGGGAAAAACACCTTAACCTGACAATTGCAAGGCCTCCCAGTATCCTTTGAGTCTTCTTTAGCATATGAAAGTACTTTCCCAACCTCCCAGTTTCCTAACCTCCCCCAACCCCATAGTATATAATCAGTCACCCCTCACAACCCGGGGCAGCAGCTCTTTCTGCCCAAGGGTCCTGTCCCTGTGCTTTAATAAACCACCATTTTGCACCAAAGATGCCTCAAGAATTCTTCTTGGTCGTTGGCTCTGGACTCCACCCCACTGAACCTCACCTGTATTCCAAAACCACATCAGTATGATCCCTTTTATGTGAGACGTCCAGAATACGCCTATCTATAGAGATGGAACTAGACTGGTAGTTGCCTAGGACTGGAGAGAATGGGGGATGAGTGGTAAAGGATATAGGGTTTCTTTTTGAGGTGTTTGAAAAGGTTCTACGATCAACTGGTAATTGTCGCACAATTCTGTGACTGTATAAAAACCATTGAATTATACACTTTACATGAGTGATTGTATGGTATGTGAATTATAGGTCAATAAAGGGATTACTTTAAAGGAAGAGCAATGCAGACATGTTTACAAAGATGGGCACAGAAAATAAGAACTGGTCTAGATGCCCAAAGGTAGGAATACTAGGCAGGTATCCTCATTTCCTGGGGTGGCAGTAACACATTACCACCAACTTAGTGGCTAAAAAACAACACAAGTTTATTCTCTTTCTGTTCTGGAGGTCAGCAGTCTGAAATCAAGGTGCTGGCAGTGCTGCGTCCCTCACGGAGGCTCGGTAGGAGAACCCTTTTCTTTTCTAGCTTGCACAGGTCACCCATGGTCCTTGGCGCGTGACCCTTTCTCTCATCTTCCAAGTGCGCCACACCCAACCTCTGCCTCCCTAACACTTCTTTTTCTAACTCTGGCCGTCCTCCCTCCCTCTTATAAGGACCCCGATGATGGGCCCACCTCAATGATCCAGGATGCTTCCTCCCATCGCAAGCTCCTCAATCACACCTGCAAAGGATGCTTAGGTGTGAAGAAAACCACCAACCTGTTTTCCAAAGTGACTCCCTTTTTGGATTCCCACCAGCCATGTGTGAGAGCTGCGGTTCCAGCTGTGTTTTCCGGGTTTTAGTCTGCTTACTTTGGTTGCTGTAGCAGGCACACTTTCCCATGTGGCATCTTTCTGCCTTTACTTCATTGTCAGTAGAACTCTCTGGCGGGTGGGGGAGGCAGGATATGTCTAGCCCTAGGTAATGGATCATGATAGTTCCAAGTCACTGATGACAATACTGTTCCCTGCCTGCTCAGCCTCCCTTTAAGCTAGATGTAATCTTTGGCCCCAGTTCTGGCCAATGAGACGTGAGAAGAGATGTTATCTAATACAGAAACTTCTGGAAGGGCTTTTGCTTTTTCACTTCAAGGAGACAAATATATATATCCTTTGATTTTACTATCTTATTTCTGTCTTGAATGTGGACATGATGGCTGGGACTGCAGCAACCCTATTGCCATCATAATGAAAAGGCCAAGAGAATCATAGAAACACGTAACATCCATGACCCCCACACACACAATCACCCTGTTTAATTAAGCAACTGTTGTGGTGTTCTGTTACCTGCTATTAAATACAATCCTAATGGATACAGCCTCTTCCCTTCACTAACGTGTGGAAGGCAAACACTGTTAGTTAATGCACAGGATTTTCCTTTCTTTCCCTTCATCTTTGTTTTGTGACCTGCATATTTATCTTTCAGACATATTGCTTTGGAGTTTATTTTAGGGAGGACCCCATTGTGAGAGATAATGAAAAGTTAGTGTATTCCGGGTCTGCCATGTTCAATGAAATTTCATGGATTTTTACCTTCATGAGTTGTGCTATCCTTATTTTAAACAGGGAAACCCAAGCTGACTTGGAAACTTTCTGGATATAGAGTATAGATTTAAAAAGCAGACCTATAGAAGAGGCAATACCATTTGTGAGGCCCACCAGGACAAGTTGATTACAAATAACTATTCAAACTTATGCTTTTTTAAAAAGTGTTGGAGCTTATTGACTCATACAACCAAACTTTGGCAAAAGAAAAATAGCCTTAGAGATAATGGATCTTGGCATGAAAAGCCATTGGGACTCCAGACTTAAAAGTCCATTTTTCATCTCTATGTGGCCAACTTTGGCCCTCCCTTTCCAGAGGGGAATATGGACTCCAGGAGCTCCAGGCTCATATTCTAATAGCACCATGCTAGAGAGGAAGAGAGGATTCTCTCACTCAGATCCACTCTTTGAAATCCAAGAGAAAGGCTCTGATCATCCCAGCTTAACTCATATGCTTACCTCTCAGTTTGGTTTTCCTATTTGAATGTTTTGCTTTCTGTCTTTTGTGTGGGAGATCTTCCATGATTTGTCTAGTAATCCTTAGTTGTCTGCTTATTTTTGAGAAGGAAGGTCTAAAAACATGATTGAAACCTCTACACACCCAGGTGGAACTTAGTTACTGTGAGCTTCACCTCAAAGTGAATTTGGCCGGACCACTTAATGGAAGAACCTTCACTGTCTGTGTATTCAGATATTTCCCCTTGGGCTGGTCAGATTCCCCAGAGAAGATTCTCCTGGTTTCCTGCCCAGAAGTGTCTAACTGACAATGTTTTGAAACTAGGATAACTAACTCATCCTGGTTTGTTCACAACTGTCCTGGTTTTAAAACTGAAAGTTCCTATCCTAAGAACACCTATAGTCCCAGGAAAATTGAGATGGTTGCACAGACAATGCCATTATTCTGGGAATTGAGTAGTGAAAGAGGGTTGGGTGATCTCATCATCTTGTGTGTACACATTCAGGTAACCCACTGTTTTCATTATGGTACCCCACCCTCATATATACCTAGTGCCCCTTAGTCTAGAGACCTTCTGTCTGACCCATTCCAGAGAATAAATTTCCAGTCTTCTGGGATTGGGGAGGGTAGAACAGACCTGAAGAACTGACCACTTCCTGAACAGACTGTCAACCAATCTCCTTATTCAAGTCCCCTGTTTCCAGAAATGTCTGGTACCACCAATTCCAGAGTCTTTGGGGCTTCCATAATGTGTATCAAGTTGGTTATTATCTTTCCCCACCATTGCTAAGAATCTACCCTTTTTTTTTTAAGATTTTATTTATTTAGTTGACAGAGAGAGAGACAGCCAGCGAGAGAGGGAACACAAGCAGGGGGAGTGGGAGAGGAAGAAGCAGGCTCCCAGTGGAGGAGCCTGATGGGGGGCTCGAACCCAGAACACCGGGATCACACCCTGAGCTGAAGGCAGACGCTTAATGACTGAGCCACCCAGGCGCCCCTACCCTTTTTTTTTTTTTTTTAAAGATTTTATTTATTTATTTGACAGAGAGACAGCCAGCCAGATAGGGAACACAAGCAGGGGGAGTGAGAAAGGAAGAAGCAGGCTTTCAGTGGAGGAGCCTGATGTGGGGCTTGATCCCATAACGCCAGGATCACGCCCTGAGCAGAAAGCAGACGCTTAATGACTGCGCTACCCAGGCGCCCCAAGAATCTACCCTTTTTGTGTTTGTTTAATCACTTACCACTCATATTTCTGCTTTCCAGAGTCCAAATTTTTATAGCTATTGTCCCTTCTTCCATTCTCCTAATTTCTCTGAGCTTATAAATTAAAAAAAATCCTTTTAGTAGGGCTTTAGGGGGAAATGAAAGTGATCAGGTATAATCAAAATGCCATATTTGCCTTCCAGTCTTTTTAAACACCTTTTATCCCAATATCTCAGTGCCTTGGGGAATGTAGATCTCAGAGCTCCCTGCTATTGTCCACTGTGTGTCACTATCTTCTACCATTTGAAAGTACAACTTATTAACTCTTTATGGTATTAGCTTACTGATCATGTCTTAACACTATAAAAAAAGATACAGACCATGAAATCACAACAGAGGTAAAAGTTGACAGCAATAAGGAGTTTCCTAGAAGTCTTCATCTACTCAACTTATAGTACAAAGAGAGCCATAATAAATAAATAAATGGGTGTGGCTGTGGTCCAATAACACTTTCTTTTTAAAAAACAGGAAACCATCTGGATTTTACCCATAGGACAGGATTGCTAACCTCTGTTCTACACTATCAAGATTCTGGCCCCCATTCCAGAGTATATGGATTTGTGGGAAGGAGTCCCACACCAACACAGAATTCTTGGACATCGCTGGGCATCCCAGAATTCATCTCAATTCTGACTCTATTTATGTGGAACCTGTGACAGATCCCACAGGTTAAGGACTCAGTACCACAAGACTGTCCATATCCCCATCTTGACTCTAGCCACAGGCCCATGTTACCACCTGTGCTCTTGATGGACCACTGATACACTGGTGGTCCCAACAGTCAATTCATTCCTGCAGTTCAATTAATTTGTTAGAGCAGCTCACGTAACTCAGAGAAACGTTGTACTTACTAGACCACCATTTTATTATGAAAGGATATCACTCAGGAACAGCCAGATGGAAGAGATGCCCTGGGCAAGGTAGGGAGAAAGCATGCAGAGCTTTTTTGTTCTCTCTCTCCAAATCTCCAAGTAGTCCCTAACCAGGGAGCTCTCTAGACCCTGTCCTTTCAGGTTTCGGTGGGGGTTTTACTACATAGGCATGGTCGATTAAATCGTTGGCGGTTGGCAATTGATTCAACCTCCAGCCCCTCCCACCTTCCCAGGTATTAGCAGGGTGGGACTAAAATTTCCCACCCTCTAATCACATGGCTGGTTCTCCTGGCAACCAGACCCTAACTGTGTGCGTTTGAAATGTCACCTCATCAATCTAACAGAAGACACTTTTAGGGCTCTCGTCACTTAGGAAATTCTAAAGGTTTGAAGAACTCTGTGGCAGAAAGAGTGGATGAAGACCAAACATATATTTTTTTATTATAAATCACAATATCACAACTATATAGAGACAATATATTACATATACAGATTTTATACTATACAGACTATATACCATACACATTTTTTAACAAAATGGGTTAACACTGTGCATAATATTCTGAAACTCACATTTTTTTTACAAGATTTTATTTATTTATTTGACAGATAGAGACAGCCAGCGAGAGAGGGAACACAAGCAGGGGGAGTGGGAGAGGAAGACGCAGGCTCCTAGCGGAGGAGCCTGATGTGGGGCTCGATCCCAGAGCACCGGGATCACGCCCTGAGCCGAAGGCAGACGCTTAACGCCTGCGCCACCCAGGCGCCCCTGAAACTCACATTTTTACTTAATATATTGAGTACATTTCCCCAAGTCATACATACAACTTTACTTCATGGTTTTAATTAGCTACACCAATTAAACGTGTATCATAGTTTGGATATTATATTTTATTTAAATGTGGCTTTAATAAAAATCTGTGTGCCCTTGATCAAATATTTTTAAGGTAGATTTCTGAAAGAGAAATCATCTCCAAAGGGTATGCATAACTTTAAAAAAAATCAAGAAAGTCTGCAAAGTTTTTCTTCATAACCTTGGCCAGACCCAGACGATTTGAACTCCTGGAGCTAGAGTTATAGAGTTAAAGGGGGGGCCCTGACTGGCCCAGTCTATGGAACACGCTGACTCTTGATCTTGGGGTTATGAGCTCAAGCCTCATGTTGGACGTAGAGAGTACTTTAAAAAAAAAAAAAAAAACAACTTAAAAAATAAAGTTTAAAGGGTCATCATTATAGATGCCAGAAGATCCGCTATGCAGTGAGACAGATGGTCCACGAGGAAGCTGGCATGGGATGGCCTTGTACACACAACAGCTTCAGGCCCGAACATGGATAAAGGGGTGGGTTGTCAGCTCAGATTGCTGTAACTAAATACTGTAGTCTTAAACAAGGGACACTTATTTTTCACAGTTCTGGAGGCTAGAAACTCCCAGATCAAATCGCTGGCCAGTTCAGTTTCTAATGAGAACCCTCTTTCTGGCTTGTAGATGGCTATATTCACGGGGTGGGGGAGAGAGAGAGAGAGAGAGAGAGAAACCGAGCTCTCTGCTGTCTCTTCTTATAAAGGCACTGATCCCATCATGACGGCCTCACTTTTAGGATCTCATATAAACCTAACCACCTCCCGAAGGCCCCATCTCCAAATACCATCACACTGGGGGTTAGAGCTTCAACATATGAATTTTAGGGGGACACAAATATTCAGTCCATAACAAGGGAGAGATGCTAAGATTAGGTATTCAGGAATAAATGAAGATAAATAAATGAATAAAATAAATATTCACAGCAGGAGAACTGATCTGGGACCAAGCCAGGACTGGTTGCTTGTTCAGTTGTAAGAGTCCAGGACAGTAGTCAAGCCCTCCTGCCTGGGCAAACAGGCATCTGTTATGTGGTTAGGCCTGAAGAACTAAGGCCTCACTGAGAAGGACAGGCTTGGAGACAAAGGCAGGACGGAGTGGACAGGCTGAGAGTAGAGGCACCCCCTACAGCCAAACTGAGGGAAGAGCTGTCTCTGCTGAAGGATGTGGTCCTAGGAGAAGGGCCTGGGAGGGACAGGAACCTGACCCCACTGGGAGCACAGGCCCCAGCCCCCTCAGCCCAGGGCTCCCATGGTGGTCTCTCTGAGCTCAGGACAACATCAGCAGTCACATGCGAATGACCTGAGGCTCTGGGACCATCAGCATTGATTTGTTTGCTCGATCTAGCTTCTCTATTATTCACCATTTAACAAAGATCCTGACTAATGTCTGATTTCCAGGAAGAAAAAGGAGCCATTAATAGAATTTCTAGATAAAGGAATGTCATTTTCCTACTATGCTCATTGTGTCACACCATGTCTAGAAACTCCCTTGCAGTTCTGAAAGCCATTTTTAGTGTAGAATTACTAGGCATTCTGCAAACATATCCTACATAGACTAAGGAGACTGGAAGATCGGGAGGGAGGGATTCAAAGAAGGAAGATTAAAGGAAGAACATTTCTGCCTTCCAATATTTGAAAAGATCATGGGGGCAGTTTGCAGAACTGGCAAGAAAGTAGATTTTGTCATCTACTTAAAAAAGAATTTTCGGACAATTAGAACTTTCCAACCCTGGCATAGAAGTCATACATTTCCTGTAACTGGAACTGATAAAAAATGACAAACCTGCCTTTCAGGCACCATTCCTGCCTTGTGTATCCAGTGGACCTATTGGACACCCATTCCGTTCTCTTCAACAGCACTACTCAGATTTGATATGCAATGAACCACCTGGGAATTATTAAAATGCAGACCGATCCCGGAGGTGTGGGGCAGGACCTGAGATTCTGCATATCTAACAAGCTCCCAGGTGATGCCAAGGCTGCCGGTCTGTGCATCACACCTTGAATAGCAAGGCCCTGTGGCTGAGGCTCTCAGACTTACTGTCCATTGGAGTCACCTGGGAAAGGGGCGCTAGGGAAAAAGGTAATGATGCCTGGGTCTCTCACTCAGAGAGTTTAGTTAGCATGAGTCTGGCCTGGGCATCAGGAGTTTTCCAAGTGGTCCCAAGACACAGCTAAGTTTAAGGACCACTGCTCTTAGCCTTTCAAAATCATTCAACACTGGCTCAGAGATTATTTCTGCCAAGATCTTTAATTGAAATGCAATTATCTGCGGTTAGCCAGGTCTTCTTACTTACGCATAGTTAACCCAGCACAACATTTTGGAGGAAAAATGTGTAGTAATTATTAATTCTCACAATATGTGGGACATTAGACCACAGAATGCCTCTAGTCCCTTCTGAATCTAAGATAACTATGGCGCGGATTCAAAATCTGTGATTCGAAACCTCCTTTGGCAGTACATCCATTTGACCACAAGGTGGTGATAAAGTAACAAAATATGATCCAACCAATCTCTCAGAAACCTGCGCTCCTGTGACCTATGCTTGCAGAGCATATAGTTTCCAACTCTGAGAGACCACTGGTCACAGATTCCTTTGAGAATCTAACAGCTTTCGACAAACATACACCCACCAATGTGAACGCAGTTTTAAGCAGTTCACAGACCCTGAAATTAAACTTCAGCCAAGGCTAAAGATGAGTTCCTCCCTCCCACCTCATCTCCCCATATAAATTATATGCAGCCTCTAGCTCTCGTTCCTTCACCCATCTCAGCAGCTGACCCACCTCCTGCTTCAGAGAAAAAAAGAAGAAATCAGACCCAAATCCACCAATTTACCTAAGCCACTCCCACGTTCCTTTCATCTGTGTGGAATGGGGTGCCTTGTCTTTTTGCAGAAAGCCAAATCCTCCACCAGCACTCCTAATCTTTGCCCTGGCCTCCAGGCAGGTTCATGGTACCTCCACTCTATGTTCTTATATTTTCTTGTGCTAATTTTAAAATAACTCATTTTCTCAATACCAAAACAGTATATGGTTTTTATTTTTATTTTTAAATATACAGAAAAGCAAAGGGCATAACAGAAAATACCAGTAAATCTCATAAACATTTATGTCTTTATTCCAGAGGGTTGCTGTTTATATACATTCTGTGCTTATAAAATTATGATCATGTTATGCTATATGGTGGACTATATGGTGGACTATATTCCGGAATTTTTCAGAATATAGTCCACCATATATATAGCAGAATTCCCTGACTCAATATTCTTGCTCTAGGATCTTATAGAAATTTGACTATTTAAGTTGATGGATCTGAATTTGTATCTCAGCGTGGCCACTTACTACCTCTAAGTGATTTGGGTAAGTCATGTAATCTTTTTAAACCTCAGTATCCCTGGGGCGCCTGGGTGGTTCAGTTGGTTAAGCGTCTGCCTTCGGCTCAGGTCATGATCCCGGGGTCCTGGGATCAAGCCCCGCAACGGGCTCCCTGCTCAGGGGAGAGTCTGCTCCTCCCTCTCCCTCTGCCTGCCTCTCCCCCTGCTTGTGCTCTTTCTCTCTGCCAAATAAATAAATAAAATCTTTTAAAAAAAATCCTCAATATCCCTATTAGTGGAATAGGTACAATGATACCTCTAAAATAACAGAAAGTTGTTGCAATAATTAGTATTATGGTGATAAGTACTTCACAAAGGGCCCAGAATATAAATCTTAACTGAAAGTCCAATAAATTTTAACCATTTTTACTTTTACTGTTAAAGATGTGACCTTTTATAACCTAATTCTTATAAATCTCTCATAGCTCTTCAGCTATGAAATGAAAATTTCAGTTTTGTTGGAATTTTTTGAGAGAACAAATGCAAAGTACCTAACATAGTACCTGGAGCATAGAGAGCACCCAATAAATCATAAGGATTATTATTATTATTTTTTAATGATTTTTTATTATATTATGTTAGTCACCATACAGTACATCCCCGGTTTCCGATATAAAGTTCGATGATTCATTAGTTGCATATAACACCCAGTGCACCATGCAATACGTGCCCTCCTTACTACCCATCACCGGTCTATCCCAGTCCCCCACCCCCCTCCCCTCTGAGGCCCTCAGTTTGTTTCTCATAGTCCATAGTCTCTCATGCTTCATTCCCACTTCTGTAAATCATAAGGATTATTATTATTATCTATACTATGAAAAAATCAACAGGGTATACATAAAATGCTTTGTCTGCACTAATTTAGTAAATATTAAGTTGATAATAAAGATGATATCTTGCCACATTAAAAAATAAGCTTGGAGAGATTTGATGAGTAGCTTCTAATATAGCAATACGTTTACTGAACTCTATGTGTCAATGTCTTCTACCCCTCATTTTCCTTGGCTCTTAGAATGCTCTCAGCTGCATAGGTAACATTAGAATACAATTACCTTCACCAACTAAAAAAAAAAAAATTCTGGGACTAAGAAGCAATGGCCTTTGTCTCTACTATGTAAATGTTGAAGGGAACAGATTATTCACTGCACATCTGAAATGAAATTCATTTTATAAATGTGTCTAACACTGCATATTATTCTGATTTTATGTTTTGATGTATTGGGTTGGCTTTAATTTTTTTAAATTACTAGTTTATATAAATTATTATATTTTATTGGCTCTGATTGGCTTAATGTGTACCTTTTATCTCTGGTGAATTAGTATTTATGTTTACATTTGAGTTGATTTTGAATTGTTTCTAAACTGAAGTTACTCCCTTGATGTTTCCAGTATCTGATTAGGGATTAGGAGATCTGTATTCTAAGTTTTGTCTCTGCCATGACTAGCTGCCTAACCTGGAGTAAATCACTCGCTCTCGCTCTCTCTCTCTCTGGGTCTCAGTTCTTTTATTAATCAAATAGAGGAGCTGGATTAAGTGATCTGCAATCTCCATCCCAGCTCTATTGATATGTGATTCTCTACGCTATAGGTGGTGTCCTATCTAGCATGTAAAATACCTACTTGAATATATTAAGATTGAGAAAATGCTGGTTGTCTGATAGGTCAAGCACTTCATATAGGATTTGGCATTCAAGGCAAGAAACAAATATCAAAGTTAAAAAAAAAGAGGGACCAAAAAGCACAACAGAAGACGATGAGTTCCAGCAGTGATTATGTCATTTTGGAGGAGAGGCTGAAAACCAGGACTCTGCCATCTGGTATAACATTTCCTCAAGGCAGGTGAAAGGGCTGCTTCCCCTGATCACTAACTGGAATAAGACATCTTCAGTAAGCAACATGCCTCGGGCTTCGATGGGGTCGGCTCCACAAAGCATTAGCAGCAATCGTTTGGGGACTTAATTAGGTGGGCCTAAATGCCAGGAACAAGATCCAGAGTCTGCTTTGGTAAGGAGAGCGCGAGACCAAGAAATACGGGCTCATGCTGTGCCTGACACTTGGTTATTTTCCACGTGGAAGAGAACATTAGTTGAAAGGACACGGTGGGGTTGGAGAGGAAGAACAGCCCACATTCCTTCCTTACTCCCGGGAGGAGGCTGGTGGGTGGGCACAGAGATGCTGGATGGTCGCTCCCCTGCTCCTTTCGAGAGCGGAACCGAACTGTCTATACAAGACACCTCCCTCTCTGGAGATTCTTGATCCTTCTAACTAGAGAAAGTTAGATTAAAGGAACCGTCAAGTCAGTCTCGTGCCTCATGAAGGGAAACAGACTGCCGTAGGAGAAGGGAGGGAGCAAACACAGCTAGCCACCTCCTTTCACTGCCCTGACTACCCGCCTAAGCGGCAGTGGTCGGTCGCCAGCGCCGAGGAGCTACCACGCAGGTCGAGCGGGTGTTCTCCACCAACCAGCGGAGTAGAAATGTTTCGGAGGCATTGATTGGTTCAATTGGCCGGCGGGCTCAGGGACTCAGAGCTGCGGTTGGCTGAGGCGTTGCCGTGGCGACAGGTCCCGCACAGGCGCATTGCAAGTCGGTAGAGGCCGGGTGGCTGCTAGGCAACAGCAAACATTCCCGACTACAGTCAACTTTCTACTACCAGACCTGGCTTTGCTGTCTCTGGAGACCCTCGGCAGAGGTAGCTGTGGCTGCCCTAGGCGGACTTGGTGAGTCCTGAGGCATAGAGCTGTGGGGCTGGACTCCGACTTCTAGGCCAGGAAGTCCGCTTGGCTTTCGGAACACGTAAGGATAAGGCTCAGAGAAGCAGAGAAAGTCAGTGGAAAAGCATTCAGTGGCCCTTTACTACCTACTTATCGTTTTAGAGGGGTGGAAAGTGAGCAATAGAGGTGTCAGGAGATTTGTGGAAGATCTCACACGGAGTGATCAGATCTGGACTGCGCTAATCAATATGGTAGCCACTAGTGGCGAGTCTGAGTTGAGATCTGCTCTAAATGTGAAGTCGAAGATGTAGTAACAAACAATGAAATAAAACATTAATAAGTTTTATGTTGATTACACGTTGAAATGAGAATGTTTTGGATACGTTAAATAAAGCACATTGTTAAAATTTATTTCAACAATCCCTTTTTTTGGGTTTTTTAATATGGCTACTTGGAAAATTAAAATTGCATAGGAGATTCTGATGGGCCGGCACAGATCTAGACTAAAACCCAGGCCTGCTGACACCTGTTTCAACACCGTATGTGCTATGGTATTATTTTGAAGGAAAGTGTCTCCACCCATCTGGTGGGGTGGGATTGTGAGTGGTGGAGGATGCAAGACCACTACTAGAGGCTCATAGTTCTAGTGTTATGAATCAGAATGTGCATTTTAACAGTTTCCTCACGCATATGAGAGCTCCAGGAGCAGTGTTTTAGGATTTAGTCCTCAACTCCTATTTTTCCCTTTGGTTGTTTCTTGTTTTAGTTTTGGGTTTGGGGGTACCTAGGCTGTATTTCTCAGATTGCCTGCATTAAAATTACCTACATTTTGAACAAGCTCCCCTGGAGATATTTTGCATACCGAAGCATGAAAAACATTGATCTCAATACTAATTACAATTCTTTTCATCCTTCCAAATCTAGACCAGTATGGTCCCCAAATAAGTGACACCTGCAGCATCTAATAACTTGTTAGAAATGCAAACTCCTGGATCCCAGCTACTCGAAGGCCAGGCATTTTCATTTCTCTGATTCAAGTCCTTAGTTTGGAGGAAATGGGTAACTTTGTGGGTTTTCTTTAGAGGTGAGCAAATTCAGCACTCCTTAGCTCTTAAGTCACTTCCACTAGTCCCATTACCCCAGTTCTTGTGCTCTACTTTTCATTTTTCTTTTGCTGGCCCTACTTTTTGCAGGAGTGAGAATGGCTTTTCACACCTCAGAGAAAGATATCGAACTGAAAAATATTGAAGAGCAGGTGGAAAACCCTGCCCTTGAAAGACTGAACAGTATAACAGCAAAGGGAAGACTGAGTTTTGTAGTACCCACAGAAAATGAATCTGACACACAATTCCTGACATTTAGGCATATTACCAAAGCTCAAGAGAGAACGAGAAAACGACAGCAGCCTATAAAGCTAGAGCCTCTGGTAAGTTCAAAAACCAGCACTTAGCCACTTTTAGCTGCACAGGAGGCAAAAAATTTCTATGGGGGATGGTCATTTCCAGACTCTTAATTGACAAAGAGGAATGAAAACCTACAAGTTTGTTTATGAAGCTGTAAACACTGTAAACATTTGTTAAAAAAAAACTGAGTTCTAGGCACTGTTCAAGGTGGGGGGATATAGTTGTGAACAAAGTTTTCTAGCAGATAAATCCTCTCTAGGACTATGTACAGTACAGGTAATTATGTAAGTTGTAAGGCTCTTTGAGATATTACAGTACCATTTAATATTGGTACCATCAGGAAGAGTAATATATATGTTATATACATATAGTTATATCAATTTATAACTTTTAAAGTAAATGCCTATTGTCCTGAAAATTTTTGTGCATGTCTGAAAATACTTAATTTTAAGAATCCATTTGTGCCCTTGGATAATTCTAAATCCATGGAAAGGAGCAGTGAACGTGCATAAAGTAAAAAGTGAAGGTTATCACTCCCACGCTGGGACATTACTTACTGCTGTTAGCAGTTGCCCTGTAGGCTGTTTATATGTTTATTCAAGTGTGCGTGCGCACGCGCATGCATGCGTAAAAATATATATAAAATAAGATTATACAATACATACTGATTTTCAAAGTGAGGTAAACATACAGAAATTGTTCCAATCCGTGCATAATGAGCTATCTTTTCTAACAGTGGCACCGTATTTTGTTGCATGGGTGTGCCATAATAGAGTATCCATTAACTGGGGTCCTATTGATGGCAGTTCAGCTTATTTGCTACTTGTTTTGTTGTTGTTTTTTATTTTGTGATTACAGATAATGCTGCATCGAATGGCCTTGCCCTTGTACATATAAAGATGGATTCCTAGAAGTGTCATTTTATAGGTCATAGACTTCTGTACATTTTTGATTTTGAAAAATATTGCTCAATTGCAGTTGAGATTTAGCCAGTTTAGCTTTCTACCTGCAGCGTAGTAGAAGGCCCATTTGCAGCGCCTGGGTGGCTCAGTCGAGTAAGCATCTACCTTCGCTCAGGTCATGATCCTGGGGTCCTGGGATCGCTCCCTGCTCAGCGGAGAGCCTGCTTCTCCCCTTCCCCTCACCCTGCTCATGCTCTCTCTCGCTCTCACTCTCTCTCTCAAGTAAATAAATAAAATCTTAAAAAAAAAGAAGAAGAAGAAGAAGAAGAAGGCCCATTTGCCCACATCTTCACTAAACCTGATGTTCAGTTCTTTTATTTTTGCTAGACTGATAGGTTAAAATGGCATCACATTCTTGTAATTTGCATCTTATTAGTAAAGCGTATTTTCATTCATTCATTGGCATATTACTATTTTGTGGATTCTGTTCATAATCTTTGGCCACTTTAAAATTAGATTGTTGGGGCACCTGGCTGGCTCAGTGGGTAGAGCGTGCAACTCTTGATCTCAGGGTTGAGAGTTCAGGCCCGTGTTGGGTGTAAAGTTTGCTTAAAAATAAAATCTTAAAAAAAATCAGATTGTTTACCTTTTTCCCTATCAATTTATGAGTTTAAAAAACATATATATTATGAATGTTAATCCTTATTCCAATGTTTCTCAAACTTCAGTACTCATTCCTTTTGAAGGAAGACATTCCTGAGCTTCCATAGTTCTGATTTGTTCTTTTAATTTTAGGTTACTTTATGGCGCTGACGTCCGCTGTCTCTTCTAGGGAGTTCATTCCGTGGGCCTCTACTACGTGTGTGGGGCAACAGGGCCTTCCTATCATTTTTCTCCCATGGACTTAGTATGAAAGCTTTTACATTTATTTCTCTGTAGCATATTTACCTTCACTTGGCAAAAGTATAACATTAACCCTTTATGATTAAAGCTGTTCTACTTGTCTTCAGTGCAATTAATTCATGTTTAATGAATGTTTATTATGTACCCACTATGCACCAGGCTTTGGGCCATGCTCTGGGAATATGGCAATGAACAAAGCAGACAAGATTTCTGTTGACATTCTAGTAACCCTAAATAAATAGACTGAACAATGTCATGTAATGATAGGTGTTATTAAGAAAATAATACAGGGAATGTGGTGGACACAAATGGCAGACTACGTTAGGTTGTGTGACTACAAGGGTCTCCTTAAGATGTCATCTGAACAAGTCCCAGACTATAGCCAATATCACCTGCCACACGTGAATGGACAAGCCATCGGCTGAGTCCAGTCCCCAGCCTTTGAGCTGTCTCAGCTAATGCTCTAATGGAGCAGAGGCAAGCTGTCCCCAGTGAGTTCTGCCTAAATTGTAGATTTTTGAGCAAAATAAATGGAAATGTTTTTTAAGTCATTAAGTGAATGACTTAATTGTAGATTTTTGAGCAAAATAAATGGAAATGTTTTTTAAGTCATTAAGTGAATGACAATCCATGAATATGGTAATTCATACAGTATTAAAAATAACAAGGAATAAAGTGAAAACTGTCTGAATTTCCATCATGCAGAAAGTAGCTTTGTATTCAAGTGACTGATTTCATGGGCATGGGTATCTGTAGTTTGATTTGCTCATATAGAGTTAATACTGTGGTCTGTTCTTTTTATGATTGCTGCCCCTTCTCTCTTTCCCTCCCCTTCATTTTCCTCTTCTCCTCTTCCTACCCCTTCCCCCTCATTCCTCCTTTCTCTCCCTTCCTCCTTCCCACCCCCTTTCTCTCTTCTGTTCTTCTTTCACATTTTTTCCTTGTAATTCTCCCATCTCAGAGCCTCTTGTCTATGGTATCTAAGGTTAACAGCAATCTAGTGTATACCCCTTCTTGCCTTTCTCCACACTCAGTTTTATACAAATGGATAAATACACGCAAAACACATATTTAGACTGTTGGACATTTGTCTTAAAACATATTATAAATATAAATATAGTACTTTACATGTTGCTTTTTACACCTAAATATACATTGTAGGACTTCCTCAAGATCAGATGATATTTCTTTTTTTAGAGAGAGAAAGTGCGAGTGTGTGTCAGGGGAGGTGGGGGGGGCAGCATGGGGTGCGGAGGGACAGAGAGAATCCCAGATAGGCCCCACACCTGGTGCACCATTCCCAGCCTGGAACCTGACATCAGGCTCAGTCTCACAATACTGAGATCATGACCTGAGCTGAAGTCAAGAGTCAGAGAGGCTTAACTGACTGAGCCACCCAGAGGCCCTTCGGATGATATTTCTGTAACATTCTTTTTAATGGTTGCCTATCCCATTAAAGTATCGCATTGCATGAATATTCCATAATTTATTAAATCATTCTATTTTGGCACATTTGTTTTACAAATATTTACAGTGGTGCAGCAAAATCTTTGTATTATCCATCCTGACTGGTGCTTATATGCTTGTGGGATAGAGTTCTATGATTGGTATTATTAGGTTAAAGAGAAAAAAACATCTATGTAATTTTATTTGATTCACACACATTTTACTTGGGGACCAGTTTCTCAAACCAGTGCCTATGTGATGCCTAAATTAAATTTCACTTTCACCCTTTCCTAGGTTTTCCTGCCTTTTACTGCCTGATTAGGAGGGCTGAAACTGTACCCTCACACCACCTACTGCTAATATCTCTCCCTGCAATTAGTGTTAAGGGGTCCTGTTCTTATCGGAATTGCAGCGTTCTCTTTGTACTGGACTTTCGTTTTCTTTCCATTGACCACGAGTTTATACTCATTCTGTTGACAGCATTTCCCCACATCTTCTTCCATTTTACTCTTCTTTATTTTTGTACTTTACATTTAAAGCTTTCATTCATGTGAACTTTTAAATCTGATGTGAAGAGACTAACTTCATTTTCTTCAAAATGTTTGGCTAGCACCAAGTTTTCCCCACTAAATTAAAACACCACCTTTGTCATGTACAAAATTCTCATATCTGGTGAGGCCTACTTACAGATTCTTGATTCTTTTCTCTACTGATCTAACCACAGTGTTTTGGTTACAGTGGCTTTGTGGCATTTTTTTGATAAGTAGAAAGCAACCGCTTCCTCACTATTCTTATTTTTTATATATTCTCTGTTTTAGATAGTTATCCTTCCATATAAACTTTAAAATTTGTCCTTCTTAGATAAGTAATAAAATGTACAGAAGTTGCCCAGTTAAAGTCTATTTTCTCCCACTGTTCCTCATCCATCCAGCTTCCTTCTCTGGAGGCAGCCAATCCAATGGTAAGCATGTGTTGTGTATGCTTTCAGAGATGTAGTCTGCTGTCTAAGCCTAAACTAGCACACTAAACAAATTCTGCCCCTTGCTTTCTTCATTTAATACATAACTTGGAGATCATTTCATATCAGTTCAAAAGGTTTTTTATATCAATGTTCTTTATAGCTCGTAATATCCGACTATAGATGAATGTGCCATAATTTATTTAGCAAGCCCCAAATTTATAGATTACTAGGTTTTTAAAATAGTATTTTTTTGACAACAGTGTTACAGTGAATAATCTCGTACATATGTCATCTCATACATGTAAGCTTCTATCTGTAGGCAGACTTCCTAGAGATGGGATTGCCAACTCAAAACATATGTACGTTTGTAATTTTGGTTAGTAAATTTTGTTGCTTCAGTAATAGAAGAAAAATGCTATCTCAGAGTAGTTTTTTTTTTTAAAGATTTTATTTATTCATGTGACAGAGACAGCCAGAGAGAGAGGGAACACAGCAGGGGAGTGGGAGAGGAAGAAGCAGGCTCCCAGCGGAGGAGCCCAATGTGGGGCTCGATCCTGGAATGCCAGGATCACGCCCTGAGCCGAAGGCAGACGCTCAACGACTGCGCTACCCAGGCGCCCCTCAGAGTAGTTTTAATTTAAATTTCTTTTTTGAATAAGATTGAACATCTTTTCATATGTTTAGGAGTTATTGTTTTTCTGTCTGTGAACTATATGGATCTTCATGTCTTATTTTCTAATTGGGTAGTTGGTATTTTTCTTATTGATTTGCATGATCTCTTCATATATTAGGAAATAAGCCCCTTATCTGCGATAAGCATGATAAAAGTTTCAAGTTTTGTTTTAGTTCCTAATTTTTATGTAATTGAGTAATTTATGTCTTCTGAGTTTTATGTAATACTTAGGCCCTACATTTAGCAAGATTGTATAGATAAAATTATCTAGTGATGTCATAGATACTTTTCTTTAAAAATTACCTTAAGATTATTTTGATTACTTTTGTTATTTTACATTTAAATATTTGATCTATTCAGAATTTTTCCCAGTGTAATGAATGAGAGGATCCAACTTTTTCCCTAATAGCTACCCAGTTATCTCATTATTATTTATTGAATAATATTATTTTCCTAAAATTATCACCTTTATTATAGACTCAGTTCCCTTTTATATTTTGGGATCCATTACTGGATTTTCTGTCTTTTTTTTTTTTTAAGATTTTATTTATTTATTTGTCTGACAGAGAGAGAGGCAGCGAGAGAGGGAACACAAGCAGGGGGAGTGGGAGAGGGAGAAGCAGACTTCCCGCTAAGCAGGGAGCCCGATGCGGAGCTCGATCCCAGCATTCTGAGATCGTGACCTGAGCCGAAGGTAGATGCTTAACAACTGAGCCACCCAGGCCCCCCCCCCCACATTACTGGACTTTCTATACTGATTCATTGATCTGTTTTCCTATTCATGTGTCCAAAATACAGTTTTAATTATTGTAGTTTTATAACATTTTAATATCTGGCAGGGCTGGTCTTCATTGATCACTCTTCCACCCCCCCCCCAGAACTTTTGTGGCTATTCTTTTTAATTTATTTTTATGTATTAAATTTAGGGTCAGATTGTTTAATCTCCAGGACATCCTGTCAGGATCAAATTAAATTTATAGATTAACTTAAAATTGACTTTTATTATAATTAATTTTCAATTCAAGAACAAAATAGAATTTTATCTTTTTGCTTTTTCTTCCATGACCATCATGAGTGTTTTAAAGTCTTCTTCATATGACTTTTACTTATTCCGTATTAAGTTTATGAACAGGTTTTATTTCTGGATGCTGATTTTGTGCTAGTTTTTTTGTTCATTCTCTCAGGTGTTTCAGGCAAACAATAAAATCATCTGATAGTAATGACACTTTTGCCACCTTCTTTCCGATTTTTATATTCATACTGTGTCTTTGGACTATTGCGTTGGCTAATACCTGGGGAATATTAGAAATGACGGTGGGGACAGTAGACATTTTTTGTTTTTCTCCTGAGATTAGTAGGAATGTTTCTAAGTCTTCCTCATTTAAGCATGATATTAGCCATTGAGATTTTTTAGGAAGTATCTGTCCTTTCTTGATTAATGTTTTTATCAAAAATAGATTTTTATAAAAAAAATCATAAATAGGAACACCTAGCTGGCTCAGTCAGAAGAGCATGCTACTCTTGATCTCAGGGTCATGAGTTTGAGCCCTGCGTTGGGTGCGGAGATTACATAAACAAACAAACATAAACTTTAACAAAGTCAAATAGATTTTTATCAAAATAGTTGAATTTTATCAAATGCTTTTTTGACATATATGAAGATGAGCACGTGATTTTTCCCACAATTAGCATTTGGCATTTCCTTATACTTCTGCAGGTTTTGTTTTTCATTCCCTGTGAGATTTTATAGTTTGCTATAATAAAGTCCTGTGTTTTTCTTGTTAAATTGTTAAATATTTCAACCTCAGTTTTTTATTGTGATCCAGTTTCTGTTTATTTTTAAAACAGAGAAAAGCAAATGGATTTTGTATGTTTACTTTGTAACCAGAAACCTCACCAATATTCTTTTAGATCCTTATAGTTACTTTAGTAGTTAGGCTTTTATTTTTAATGTATGTAATAAATATCATTGATAGATAATTTTTCTGTTTACTTTGTAACCAGAAACCTCACCAATATTCTTTTAAATCCTTATAGTTACTTTAGTAGTTAGGCTTTTATTTTTACTGTATGTAATAAATATCATTGATAGATAATTTTTTAGATTAGGAGTCACTATGGCCCGTGGGTCAAATCCAGTCCTATAACCTGTTTTTGTAAATAATGTTTTATTGGATCACAGTGGTAACCATTTATTTTCGTATCATCTAAGGCTGCTTTGGTGGTGCAATGGTAGAGTAGTTGTGACAGAGACCATCTGGCCCACAAAGCACAACATATTTACTGTCTGGTCCTTTACAGAAAAAGTTTACCAATCCCTGTTCTAGATGCTTCCGTTTGAGAATTGAAAAATGAAGTTGGTAGTGAAAATAGTGATAGCGATCTTATTCTTGATTTTCGTAATGGCTTTAGGTTTTTACTATTTAGGGTGATTGAGGTTTGCTGCTGATTTTTCTGAATAGTTATATTAAGAGCTTTTCCTCTGGGGGCGCCTGGGTGGCTCAGTCGTTAAGCGTCTGCCTTCAGCTCAGGTCATGATCCCAGAGGATTCTGGGATTGAGCCACCCGTCGGGCTCCCTGCTCAGTGGGAAGCCTGCTTCTCCCTCTCCCATTCCCCCTGCTCGTGTTCCCTCTCTCGCTGCCTCTCTCTCTGTCAAATAAATAAATAAAATCTTTAAAAAAAAAGAAGTTTTCCTCTGTTTCTATTTTATTATTATGAAAATTTCAAATATACAAAAAGTACAAAGAGAAATATAGTAAATAAGTATGTGTATCCCAAGTTAATAATGTTGAATTTTGCTTAGTTTGAGTCAATATCTATTTTTAAAGGAATGTTACAGATACATTTCAAATACCTTTTATACCCCATTTTAGTCTCAATGCCCTTTCTCCTTTCTTGGAGATGATCACTACTATGGTTTATGTGAATCTATCTAATTTTTTGTATTTTTGCCAGTTTGAGAAATTCAATTTCTCCCAACATTTTACTATAAAAAGTTTCAAATATACAGAAAAGTTGAAATAATTATAAAATGAATACTTATATACCATGTACCTATATTCAAAAATTGTTAGTATTTTGCCATATTTGCTTTCTTTCTCTTTCTATATGTACATATATGCTTGTTGCTTTGTTATTTAAAAGTAAAGTGTAAGGGACTTCTTGAAGCTGAAATGAAAGGGGACTATAGTTAGTAACAGGAAAACATGAAAGTATGAATCTCACTGGTAAAGGTGAATATACAGTAAAATTCAGAATGATCTAATGTAAAGGTGGTCGATTAATCACTTATTTATAAAGCTAGTTGAAGGTTGAAAGACAAAAGTAGTAAAAATATAGCTGTAATATTTTGTTGTGAATACACAAGATAAAAAGATATAAATTGTGATATTAAATGTTGGCGGGGGTTCCCTTTTCTCCACATTCTCACAAACACTTGTTTCTTGTCTTTTTGATAATAGCCATTCTGACAGGTATAAGGTGGTATCTCATTATGGTTTTGATTTGCATTTCTCTGATTATTAGTGATGTCGAGCATCTTTTCAAATGCTTGCTGGCCATCTGTATGTCTTCTTTAGAAAAAAATGTCTGTACAGATCCTCTGCCCATTTTTTAATTGGATTATTTTGTTTTTGCTATTGAGTTCTATGAGTTCTCTATATATTTTGCAAATATGTATGTATATATATCACTATATGATTTGCAGATACTTTCTCCCACTTGTTGATGGTTTCATTTGCTGTGCAGAAGCTTTTATCCCCCTTCATACCTTGTGATTCTGGTCTGTGTTTCTTTTCCACACTGTTATACAGCTGAGATCCTCTCGCTTCCATCTATGTAGTTTTTCCCTTTCTTCAGTGAGTGGCTCAAGTGGGATTTTTAGCCAAAACCACATGTAATTTACACACACTTGAAAGCTTAACAGCTGATTCCTCTGCTTATTCCCAAGGTTTTTTTTTTTTTTTCACTCCAGTTGTGAGAAATTAGCTATCATGCTAACAATCATAATGCTTAGAAACTTAAAGCCATTATGGTGAATTCCTTGCATTGGTATATCATGTTGAATGCTGGATTTTATTGCATTAATCTGAAATTTGATCAGCCTAATATAATGCCACAATTTCTCTTATTTGTTTATTTGTTTATTTTTGGCACAATTTCTTTTGGCTCTTCAATCAGTTATAGCTATGGGAATTGATTAATGACTTTTCGGTAGAATGCAAGGATTGTACAGTTCTTCCCACAATAACTGTGGTAGTGAATGGTGGGGGTTTGTAATACACAATTACTGGATATGTGATTTCATGCTTCTGAGCCTTTTGTGTCAGCATGTTACTCCTAGAAGTACTCATTGGTAATTAAGGGACAGAATTAATAGAAACCAAATAGAAAATTCTTAGTCTAGTGATAGACCATGGCCCCACCATGGTGATAACTACCACAATGATTGTGACTTCAATAGGAAATTAGTACAGAGAGATCAATTTCCAACAGGAGTAGTCTCCAAAGTGAAGAATAAGACAAGTTCATGTTAATATTAAAAAGATTAACATGTCTCTTTATTCCCCAAAGCCAGTGCTAAAAGTCTACCAAGATCATAAGAGGCCAGAATACATATATGAGCAGAACCGACTTCGGTTAATCGCTTCTGGAATCCTAAAAGCTCCAAGAAGCACTGAAGAAAGAGGTTCTGCCAAAGTGTCTATTCAGTTTCCTGAACACCAACGTCCTATGGTGAAGAAGAAACAGGTATGCCCTTGAAGTATTTAATTGAGCCTTTCACTTTAATTTTCGTTTCCAATAGCATTGCTAACATGCTTTAAACTCATAAGAATAATTGCAAGACTTTTCTCTACGAGGTTGCACAATATATTTGGGGAATACCATACTTCTCAGTTCTTATTCCAAGAAACTTAGACAGTAGAGGAAAATCATAAAGGAAAACTTGTAGCATCAATTCAGCGTCCTCTGATCTCTTGCATATTAAAAGAAGACATACTAGTGTTTTAAATTTTATTTTACCATTTATGAAATTTTCATCATTATTACCCAGAATGACAATCTTTGAAGACCGTGGTGAAGGGCAATAAAATAGAAACTAAACCAGCTAGAAAGACAACTTCTGTAATTGGTGAGTTGTAGTGTGGGAAGGTGCCTTGAAAGGAGTAAGTGAATTGTAGCTCTGAGGAGAAAGTGCCAGAGTGCAGCTTTCTATAAATACTTGTAGATAACTAAACGGAATAGAAGCTGGAGAAGATGTGGACACACCCATGATAAAAATGCCAATAGAGCTGAGAATTCTCTGAGCTTTTTATGGAGAGGATCCTTCGAGACCTGTTAAACATTTCAGTGCTAGTGTCTTTCAGGCTTTGGGCTAGAATACTAGAGAGGAAGAGATGGAGACAGATTCCATCCTTGAAGATTGCAGAATCTGATGGTGGGTAGAAGGACAAGTGAACACTCAAACTCAGTGGGGTGTGATCAGAGCTCTCGTTGGTCATTTAAGGTGCAAAACTGTGGCAAACTGAACAGAAGGGAATGCTTGCACCTGGTGGTGAGGGGAAGGGTCAGTGGAAAAAATGCCACTGTAGGGAATGGCACTAGGCTGGGAGGAATGAATGGAAAGTTATAAGGTAGATCAGGTGGGAGAGTGGTGGGCTTGAGAAGCTGGCTGGAAGGAGGCTCACTGTGGGTGTGGGTGAGATCCCCCTCAAAGAATATTACATGATCAACTGTATGAAATTATAAAGCATCAGTTATTTTCGTTTCTGTGAAGTAGGAAAGGAGAACAAGCTATCTTAAGTAGGGCCAAGAAAGTTCTGACTGCCCATAAATTAGTTTATTTGGTATGAAGTGGGCATCATGATCTTGAATTCAGAGGAGAGGAATGAAGGGAGGGGGCTAAAAGGGAATGTTAAATTGTGTGTTATGCCTGGTTGTAGCTGTAACTAAGTGAAGAATTCAGTAAGAGCTAGGGGTTAAAGGGAAATGTACAGGAAAGGGGATAGTCCATATAAAAGGAGAAGGGTATTCTGAGAAGAGGGTCATTTTGAAGGGATATTGATTTCTCAGAATGACTTTTTTTTTTAAGATTTTATTTATTTATTCGACAGAGATAGAGACAGCCAGCGAGAGAGGGAACACAAGCAGGGGGAGCGGGAGAGGAAGAAGCAGGCTCATAGTGGAAGAGCCTGATGTGGGGCTCAATCCCATAACGCCGGGATCACGCCCTGAGCCGAAGGCAGACGCTTAACTGCTATGCTACCCAGGCGCCCCTAAAAAATATGGAACGCTTCACAAATTTGAGTGTCATCCTTGCGCAGGGGCCATGCTAATCTTCTCTGTATCGTTCCAATTTTAGTATATGTGCTGCTGAAGCGAGCACCAGAATGACTTTAAAATGGAAATGTACCAATGAGGATTCCCTGGGAGATAAAAGAAGGCAGTTAGAGGCATTGCTTCTGGTAATTAAGGAAGATTGACTTAACAAATTGGACTGGACATCCATCATAGAGAACACTACTGGTGTTCTATACTTTATAAATAAATGCTTCCTGGGGCACCTCGTGGCTCAATAGGTTAAGCATCTGTCTTCGCTTCAGGTCATGATCTCAGGGTCCTGGGATTGAGCCCTGTGTCAGGCTCAGCGGGGAGTCTGCTTCTCCCTCTCCCTCTGCCCCTACCCCCACTCGTGCACCTGCTCAAGTGTGTGCTCTCTCTCTCTCTCTCTCAAATAAATAAAATCTTTAAATACATACATACTTCATTCTCTTTCCACCACCCCCACAAAATCTGAACTTATGTGGCTGCTTAAATTGAATCACATTTTTTCACTGAGTTGCATAACTGGAAATACGTACTCGGATGAAAATATATAGGCTTATTGTTGAAGAAATCTTGTACTTAGAAGGCAGCAAAACGTTTGGAGGGATATAATAAAGGAAACACGTGCATTTTGTGTTAAAATATTAATACTGTAGTCCCATAAAAATATTAAAGTTGACTACAGCCCTTGTTGAAACATTGGGACAAGACAATGTGTATTTTCTCTGGTGTAGGGGTGTTTAGTTTGGCCTATTCTTTTACATAAGAAAACAGTGTTGTTGCTGCTGTCCCTGGCCGTTAAGTAAAAAAACCACATTGTATCTTTTGAGTTCAAAGATGTATTTTCTTCAGCTCTAAAACTTTCCAAGATTTTTGTCTGAAACTCTTATTCAGTGGGGTATATTTAATGAGAGATGGAGAGTGATGGAATCTGTGAATACAAACTTTCTGGGGACATTGTTCCATAGAACTTGTGGTAATCAATGTCTCATAGAAATGGCAACCCCGGGGTGCCTGGGTGGCTCAGTCGTGTAAGTGTCTGCCTTTGGCTCAGGTCATGATCCCAGGGTCCTTGGATCAAGCCCCTTGGATCAGGTCCTCAGTGGGGAGCCTGCTTCTCCCTCTCTCTCTGCCTCTCCCCCTGCTTGTGCTTTCTTATTCTCTCTGTCAAATAAATAAATAAAATCTTAAAAAAAGAGAGAAAGAAATGGCAGCCTCTGTTAGCTATGCTAACAGGCAATAAAATAAAGATATCATTTATATATTTACATCAATTATTCAACAAAGCAGTTCTGTGATAGTGATTCTTTCCTCTGAATGCCAATTGCTCCTCTACTGGTGAGACCAGGTGATGACTGTTGGAGTTAGTGTCAAATTTCCTGAAACATGGTAATCAACCTCCTCCGCAGGAGGGGGTGTGTGTACGATGCTGCCCCAGAGTTGGCTGGGCAGGAACAAAGGAGTGTGATGGCCCTAAGAGCATGGACAGTGGAACTGGGGGAGTAGAGCAAAGTTCAAGTGTGTGAACACGGTGGGGATGTAGCTTTGGTGCTCCAGGGGTGGTCCACAGCATCCGCAGCTCCTGGGAACAGGTTAGAAACGTGAGACTGTGGACTCTAGGAAACAAACTGAGGGCTTCAGAGGGGAGGTGGGTGGGGGATTGGGATAGGTCGGTGATGGGTATTAAGGAGGGCACATATTGCATGGAGCACATATGCAAATAATGAATCATGGAACATTACATCAAAAACTAAGGATGTACTGTATGGTGACTAACATAACATAATAAAAAATTATTATTAAAAAAATAAATTTAAAAAATGTAAAAAAAAAAAAAAAAAAGACTGTGTCCCTTAACTGTTAAAAAAAAAAAGTGAGATCTCACGCTCCACCCCAGACTGACAGATAGAATCTGCATTTTAACAGAACACCTAGGTAATTCACATGCACATTTAAATGTGAGAAGCACAGGTTTACAGAACAGGCAATCATGAGTTTGTAACATGTATGCTTCTCCAAGGCTGTTATTATATAATGATCCCCAATACTCAATGTAACCACCCCTTACATTCACTAAAAAGAAGTTTATTATGAGCTATGGTAACAGCTGTTTAGGATTTCACTCACTGAAAAGCATTAAGGTCCTCAGAACTAGATGAGGAGATTGAGGGGAGAGACCACAGTCAAGATGGACGCAACCCCGGAGAGCTGGTAGTATTTTGATGTGATAAATACAGAGTTAAGGGAGAGAAGGTGGCAATGGGAGCAATGCTGGGGGATTTGGGAAGGGGGATGGACACCTGGATAAGGAGTACTGGGAAGGAATATATCCCTGCCTTATAATAATTTGAATTTTTCTGCTCAAAAACGTTTGCCTTTGAACCCAAACATCTCAAGCAGTATGGTAGCTAATGCTTGAGGTAATACTTTGTCATTTTTTAATACTTTGTTTTTTGGAAAAACTCATATTTTTAAAAATTGGCTTTGTTTAGATCCCGCAGTCCTCTACTGAGATGTTCGCTCCCTCCCCTAAACTGTCACGTACCGGTATTGGAAGAAGAGGCCTCTATGGGACGAGTTCCTCAGCGTACCCTAAGTACATTTTCCATGACCGGGAAGAAGTCATTAAAGCCAACATTCGTAATCCCTTGCAAATCATTAAAATAATACGTGAAAATGAACATCTTGGATTTCTTTATATGATCCCTGCAGTGCCAAGGTCTTCCACTGAATACGATACATATAATCTCAAGTGAGTTCTCTTTTATAAAACAATGTATTCAACAGTAAAAGTTTCAATTAAGATTGCAAATGTTATCCATAATTGACTGGGCATTAATGATAAATGTCAAATGTAATTTTGGTTATCATCTGATGACAAATGAATCTTAATCACAACAATGTTATTTATTTTTTCCATTTATCTTTCCTTTACTTGTAGACTTAATTTTACAGAGTAGTGCATTGTTGTGCTTCTTCTATGTTTATATTATATAATGCCATCTATTTTTAATCAGTATTCCAAAGATAGTTTTGATATTTTGTAATTACTGAGAAAAGAAGATGGCAATGTATAAAAAGTAGGTACATGATTTGCTAAACATGTTATTTCAACTTTCCTTAGTAGAGCTAAGGACTTTTTTAGAAATAAAAGGAGCTTGATAACTTAAGGTATTTATATAGATTAATAATACATACATATACTCTTGATTATTACTAAACACATTTGTTGTTGAAATAATTAGAAGAATCATACAAATGTGAGTCTGTGAATTGCTTTTTTTTAAAAAGATTTTATTTATTTGCGAGAGAGCGACAGAGATAGTGAGAGAGAGCACAAGTGGGGAGGAGAGGGAGAAGCAGGCTCCCCGCTGAGCAGGGAGTGACACAGGGCTCCATCCCAGGACCCTGGGATCATGACCTGAGCCAAAGGCAGACGCTTAACCGACTGAGCCATCCAGACATCCCTATGAATTGCTTTAAAGTTCAGCACAACAGGTAGTGGAATCTAAAGATGGTACTAGCTTTCCTCCATTGTTGTTTAGTTGGGTTGACAACAGTTGTTGAGACAGTCTTTCCTGGGAAGGTGATAGTAGGTTAGCTTTACCACCAAATTCTCATTCTCTGCTGCATGGGAAGGTAAAAGAACTCCTAAGAATTCTCTTATTCTTCCTTATACAGCACTGTAGCTTTGACTGAGTCAGGTAGCACTGAAGACAGCTCTCCTTCTGGGCAAAAGAGGGAGCGAAGAATAACATTTTAATCAAATTTTTAAATAGTAGATTTATTATAAATCTGAAAGAGCTTAGAGTGAGAAATAATTTGAAGAAAGAACAGAGATGCTTATAAGAATCCAATCATTTGGCAAAATGTATGGATTGCCCACTGTGTAGCGTTAACTGTTGTAGGTAGTAGAGATACATTATTGAACCATCCAGATCAAAACTGCTGACTTCATGGAGCTTACATCTTAGCGGAAGGAGACAATAATAAACACAGTATCTGAGTAAATTACAGAGAATGCTAGATGGTGCTAAGTATTAGAGAAAAAAGGGAGTAGAGCAAAGGAGATTGGGAGTTCCGGAGAAGAAGTTGTGAATTAACCGGAATGTCAGGGTGCGCCTCATTGACAAGCTGCCATTTGAATAAGGACTGGAAGGAGAAGCAGTGAATGATGTGCTGGCGGGGGGGAAAAGAGCATTCCAGACAGCAGGAAAGTGAATACAGATATCCCAAGGCAGGAGCATACCTGGCATATTCAAGAAGAAAAGAGAAGGCTCGTGTGACCACAGTAGAGTGAATGAGAGCTAGGGAATAGATCATGAAGGGGCTTGCCAGCCATGGTATGAACATCAGCTTTTACTCAGAAAAGTGGAGAACCATGGACAGACTTCAAGCAGAGAAGTGTTATGATCTGAATTACATTTTGAAAAGGACTGTTGTGATTGCTGTGTAGAGGTTAGACTTTTGAGAAGCAAGAGTTAAAACAGGAAGACCAATTTGAAGGCTGTAACTATTCAGGTGAGAGATGAACCAGGTGGAGGTGATGAGAAGTGGGAAATAATTTGAAGGTCAAGCCAACAGGATGTTTTTATGGACAATATGCAAGGTGGACAAGCAGGAGTCCAGAGATGAGTCCAGGATGACTTTCATGATCTGTTGACTGAGCAAGAAGAGTTGCTATTGTCTGAGACACGGAAGATTGGATGGAACAGATTTGTTGGGGGAAAAAAGGAGTTTGGGTTTGGACCTGCTAATTTTGGGATGCCAAAGATAGAAGAGAAGTGAGATGGTAGATGAAAGGAGAATTGGGGTTGAGTGAGGTTTGTTTTTTTTTGTTTTTTTTTTTTAAGATGAAGAATTAACATATAATAGAATTTAAAGCCCTTTGATGTAAGAAAAAAAAAATCCCTTTAGTAGTATTGCCATCCCCACCGCTGCCTTACTAGTTCTTTATAAGTTTTTGGAGAAGAGGTTATGGATCTTAAATGGTGACTGATTGGCAAAATTGGTTTATTTGCTGATATTTAATACTTGTTGATTAATATGTGAAATGTTTTCATAGCTTTCTCTTATTTAAAAAAATCATCTAATAATCCAGATGTCAAGAAGTGCCATTTGTGATCATTCATTCCCCGTTATGAGAGGGGTCAAATTTTGCCAAATGTAAAGTGATTTTCATCTATTTACTAGCACAAGACAAAGTGTGAAAGATGAATATGGGAACTGTGCTTTTGTCCAGTTCAGGAAACTAATGGTATTTCTAGACTAATGAGCACTTCTACTTGGGGAACTGAGATGATGTTTTATAAACTTCTTTGGACTGATAGTCGTGATGCTTAATGGGAATATGCAATGTCTCATTTCAGAAGACAGAGTTGGAATCATAGTTTATTTTATTATGTGTTGAACGGGTTGATGTTAATTTTTCCTCCCTGGCCTGAACTCCAAATACCAGAAACCTTATGAAAAGACAATCATTTGGGAGGTCCAAACTTGGAAGCAGCTAAATTGGAAGTTAAAAATAGGAAATACTGGGTCAACGTGATGAAGACATGTTAAACTGAACTCCTTTTAAAAGTAATGTGATAAAATATAATGCCTTTGCTTATTTTTCAAGTGTAGCAAAATACATCAGACATGCAGTTCTACAATGTTTATCTCTACCACAATCCCTCCAAGTGAGAAAATAGTTCCTTTTATCAAGCTTATTCTAAAATATCAACTTAGTGCTATGTGTTAGGCATAACAGTTTTGTCAGGAATAAGCTTCAAGGAGATGTCTAAATATGTTGGAATATCACCCTGAGTGAGTACACAAGTATATGCTGCAGGTTCTCTTGCCCAGCAAGGGGTCATAGTGGTGACTCTGGTCAGCTCTGGTGTTGTGAAAAGGAAACTAGGTAAAGGATCAGGAACCAGGGAGATCATGAAGAGCACGGAGGACAGAGAATGGAATTGATCAAAGCAAAATAATCCTGTTTTGTTAGGACTTAGACCTTGAACAGAGTGACTATAATTGAAGGGTAGACATGAGCTATGGGGGAAGACTGCTGGCTAGAGAGTTGTATGAGAGCACACTTAGTATGAGAGCACACCAAAGTGGATCCCCATATTTTGCGTATCATAAAAAATGATCTATTGGTGTTTACTATGTTCTAGGCAAAGTATATATATTGAATCATTTAATCCTGTAAGATAGATACTGTAAGATAGATACAATCATTATCTCTATTTTATAAATGAGTTACAAAATGGCTAAGTTACTTATCCTCATGGTCCATCCATGTTGTTGCAAGTGGCAGGATTTCAGTTTTTTTTAGGGCTGAGTGAGGTATGTGTGTGTGAGTGAGGTACGTGAGATACACACACACACACACACACACACACACATACCACATCTTCCTTATCTTCTTTAATGGACACTCCGGGTTGCTTTCATATCTTGGCTATTATAAGTAATGCTGCAGTTAACATAGGGGCACATATATCTCTTTGAATTAGTGTTTTTGTTTTCTTCGGATAGATACCCAGTAGTGGAATTGCTGGATCATATGGTAGCTCTATTTTTAATTTTTTCAGGAAACTTCATATTATTTTCCTTAGTACTTGTACCAATTTCCATTCCTACCAGCAGTGTAAGAGGGTTCCCTTTTCTCAACATCCTTGCCGACACCTTTCTTGTCTTTTTGATAAGAGCCATTCTGACGGGTGTCAGATGATATCTCATTGTGGTTTGGTTTGCATTTCCCTGATGATTAGTGATGTTGACCATATTTTCATGTGCCTGTTGTCTATCTGTATGTCTTCTTTGGAAAAATATCTATACAGATCCTCTGCCCATTTTCTAATTGGATTGTTTGGTTTTTTGTTATTGAGTTATATGAGTTCCTTATATATTTTGGATATTAATCCTTTATCAGATATATGATTAGCAAATATCTTCTCTCTTTCCATAGATTGCCTTTTCATTTAGATGATTTCCTTCACTGTGGAGAAGCTCTTTAATTTGATGTATTCCTGCTTGTTTATTTTAGCTCTTGTTGCTTGTGCTTTTGGTGTCAAATCCAAAAAATCATCGCCGAGACCAATCTCAAGGAGTTTACCATCTATATTTTCTTCTAGGAGTTTTATGGTTTCAGGCTTTGTGTTCAAGTCTTTAATACATTTTGGTTTAGTTTTGTGTAGGATGTTAGATGGTGGTCCAGTTTCATTCTTTTGCATGTGACTGTCCAGTTTTCCCTGCACCATTTATTGAATACACTGTTCCTTCCCCATTGTATATTCTTGGCTCCTTTGTCATTAAATAATTGACCATATATACAGGGGTTTATCTCTGGACTCCTTATTCTGTTCTCGTGATCCACGTGTCTGCTTTTATGCCAGTACTATACAGGTTTGATTAGTTTAGCTTTGTAATATCGTTTGAAATCAGGGAGCACAATCTCTCCAGCTTTTTTTCTGTCTCAGATTGTTGGCGCTATCTGGATTCTCTTGTGGTTTCTTATAAATTTTAGGATTGTTTTTTCTATTTCTGTGGAAAATGCCTTTGGAATTTTAATAGGGATTGTACTGAATCTGTACAATGCTTTGAGCAGTATGGACATTTTAATAATATTAGTTCTTCCAATCCATGAGCATAGACTATCTTTCCATTTATTTATGTCTTCTTTGACAGTTTATTACTAAAGCTAGAAAATTACTAGAGCTATAAGATAAACACAGTGGTTAAAAGGAAAAAGATTATAAATTAGGCATCATAATTAGGACTCTCTCAAACTTGGATTTGTGAATCGCAGTAATGTTCCTATCCTTTGCCTAAATATCTCGTTTGTATGGAAATGTTATCAAAGGAATTAGTAGTTCAAAGCAAGTTTTATCAACACCTTACCAAAAGATAGCCACCATACCCAGAAAAGGATTGGAACTTTTTAAGACATATTAAAGAATAAAATATGAAACCAAATTCTGTTTTTAGATTAACATCTCATCAATAAGCTTAAGAAGCTAGGAATGCAAGAACATGCAATTAATATCTAATGTCAGAAAAACTCACTGTTGCAGAATTGAAATTTTAATGGCCAACGTGGACATTTTTTTGTTCTATTTGTTACCAGAAAGGCAAAGGAAATCTATCAGTAATACCACTAGTAGATGGGGTAACTGGGTGATGGACATTAAGGAAGGAAGGAAAAAGAAAGAAAAGGAAAGGAAAAAAAGAGTGCATTTTACTCTGTAAATTGTATCCCAGTAAACCTGCCTTAAGAAGATACTGCCACTAGATCAGCATATCAGATAACAGAGATTAATACACTCCAGGACGTTATTAAAATTTTATTGCAGAAAAGGAGTTTTACTGAATACTGATGAACTTATAGTTAGTAGTAACTGCTAGATAACAGCATTGTGTAGAATCACAGAAGTGGAATGTTTGGAAGAACTTTGTCGTGAGGAGGGGAAAAAATACCTTACCGCAATGAAATATTTAAGGCAAGTGAGACATTGTGGAAATACTTCTTAAAAATATATATTACATCTAGAGTTTATTTTGACAATCCTACATTCAAGTAATACATTATTTTATTTTATTTTTTTTAAGATTTATTTATTTATTCATTTGACAGAGATAGAGACAGCCAGCGAGAGAGGGAACACAAGCAGGGGGAGTGGGAGAGGAAGAAGCAGGCTCATAGTGGAGGAGCCTGATGTGGGGCTTGATCCCATAACGCCGGGATCACACCCTGAGCCGAAGGCAGACGCTTAACCACTGTGCCACCCAGGCGCCCCATTATTTTATTTGCAAAGGAACGCCCCTGTGTAAATGCTTCCCTGCGGTTATGAATTCCAAATTAAATATTATCAAAATGGTGACTACAGTGAAGTCCAAGACATAACAAGAAAATATGAGCAGAGTACCATTTTTTGTTGTTTCAGATTTAAGTGCATTGGTGAGTCAAAGGAAAACTTTTGTCAAGAATTAGAAACTATTTTGCAAATAACTTAACTGTGCAGATTTAGTGGATAGTTCTTGTTTTCACATCTGGATTACTTAATTGACATTTGAACACCTGAATGAACATAATAAAAAATTATTGGATCTGCCTGAAAATGTGTCAACATGTACTGACAAAGATTAAGAATTCAAAACATCTTGGAATTCAGCTTTGGAAATATGATATTTAAAATGCTTCTCTCATGATTTTTAGTGATTGTAATGGATTTAAACCTAAAGAAAAATTCAGTCAAACAAAGTAATCTGTCTGTGTTTCAGAGAAAACTTCCCCATTGTTTCTGAAATACTTGATATGGAAATTTTTGGATTTTAAATCAATTTGCATTTCACAAGAAATTTCAACACTGCATTTATCAAAGGGAGGAAAGGGAAAGCTATTAGAATTAAAGAGTGGTGGTACCTTTGGTTCACAATTTCAAGAGAAGGAATTATCCAAATTCTGATTAATGGAAAAGGGAGTTTCCAACCATAAGAGACAAAGCAATAAATCATCTGCCATTTGTTGTCTCCTATTTCTATAAACAAAGTTTCTCAGTAGTGGTGACTGTCAAGAATTTGAACAGACCATTCATCATGTCTTGATTAGAAATTCAGGTGGCTACTTCAAAAAGTTATAGTCAGAGCTGTGCTTGCTTATGAGCTATGCTTTATTTGGAAGTTTTATCAAATTCAGTATTGACTATTTCCCTGAATACCTTGTATGTTATTTTTCTTATTATAATATAAAGAACTTATAATTAGTGTCTTCACCAGCGTGCTTTATAGAATATTACCATTGCATAGTATGTTAGAACATGTAGCTTGAGAAGCATTGCTGTAGAGGACTGTAGAACACTTTTCTCTGCATGAGAATCTGATCTTACGTAACTATGAAGCTCTGTTTCACTGGTATTCCCATCGGAGTAGAATGCTGGTTATTTCTAGGCAACACTGCTTCTGATAAAAAATGACCCCTGATTAGTAAATTATGTATGCATTGGGAGAGACTAAAAATGAATTCTAGGGGTCCCTAGGTGGTTCAGTTGGTTAGGTGTCCAACTCTTAGTTTCGGCTCAGGTCATGGTCGCAGGGTCTTGAGATAGAGCCTCCCACTCAGTGGGGAGTCAGCTTGAGATTCTGTCCTTCTCCCTTTGACCCTCCCCCCTGCTCATGCGTGCACTCTCTCTCTAAAAATAAACAAATAAATCTTAAAAAAAAATAATAAATTCGAGGCACCTGGGTGGCTCAGTCAGTTAAGCATCTGACTCTTGGTTTCGGCTCAGGTCATGATCTTGGGGTCGTGAGATCCAGTCCCATGTTTGGCTCTGTGCTCATTGGGAGTCTGCTCAAGATTCTCTCTCCCTCTGCCTCTCCCCCATGCTCTCTGTCTCATTCACTCTCTCTCTAAAATAAATAAATCTTTTTTTAAAAAAATAAATAAATTCTAAATACCTGATGGGGAGCCATAGCTTTGGACTTCCCATAGTGTAACAACTCTTTTTCTAGGCATGTCTCTTGCGGGAAGAGATACTGGGTCCTGTGGGTAATGAGGCTTTTAACCCAGGGTGGCTTCCATACCCACCCAATGTGAATCTCATCTCCTTGCATCTGAGTTGTCATCTAGGGAGAGGGTAGCTTGTGGGTGGCTGATAGATTCCTGCAAGTAGTCCCATGGAAAAGGAAAGTCTGATACTGTCCTGATGGTGAGAAGTAGTTGCTATCCTATGCCCTTCTAAGTAGAGGTGTGCCAAATATAGCCTATGAAAGTTTTATTAACATTTGAACATTTATTAACATACGAACATTTAGTTGAAGCTGAGAAGACCCCCTGGTGGGGCAATACGTATTTCTTTTTCATGCTCATGTAAAAGAAGCCACTGTTGGTGTCTGACAATTCCCTCCCTAGTAGATGTGGGCTTTTTTCACACACCCGTAGAACCTCTCATCTCCCTGTTATTCTATTTATATATGTCCATATTTTGCTATTTTTTATTTTGGTCATTGAAATATAAACTTGATCACATTGATAAGGAAGTGTGGGTGCTTCTATAAGGCCATAGTGGTAACCAGACTTTTACAATGTGGTAGATGATACTACAAATACCAACCCTTAGCAAATCCCAAACATTCCCGGTTCTTCATAGGTATTAATTCGTTTAATCCTCATAGTAACTCTGTAAGGTAGCCAATATTAATATATTCATTTTACAAATGTTGAAACTGAGGCAGAGTTAAGTACCTTGACCAAGTTGAGAGAGCTAGTGAATTGTGGGGCTGGGATTCAAACCCGTGCAGTTGGACTTTAGAACCCAGCCTCTCACACACTATGCCCAATGTACTCCTCTTCATAATGACAACTGCTCCTGCCATTTGTGTCACACATGCCGTGCTAGGCTCTACTGAGTGCTTTCTGTAGATCAATGTTGTTTCATCTTCGAAAGAATCTCATTAGAAGGGCATTCTCTATAGTTGAAAGGTGAGGAAATTGTGGTACAGATGTATGAAGGACTCTGGTATTTGATATTGTTTTATGATTTGTAGATAGAAATTCAAAATAATGTCTGCTACTCCCACCTTTCAACTCTATGATTCTATTCTCTGTGCAATGTCAATTTTAAAGCCATTAGAATTTAGTGGATACGTCAGAATGTATGTCAGAGTCCTCCCCAAATCCTGAGAATTTTTAGGGTCCATAGCCAAGAAAGAGGACATGATATTTTTTCTACCCGAGTGTTTCCCAATGTGTATTTGCAGGAACATTATATATAAGTGGTAACAATAGATAGATGGTAAAAAAAAATTATTCTGTGATCATGTGAAATTAAGAAACATTAAATTAAATCACTGGTTCTTAACCTGGGAGATTTTGCCCCACCCCCCCCCCAGGAGACATTTGGGGATGTCTGCAGGAATTTTTGGTTCTCGTAACTAGAGAGGATGGTGCTACTGGTATCAGGTGGGAAGAGGCAAGGGAAGCTGCTAACCAGCTGACAGTGCACAGCACAGCCTCACACAGCAGAGTTACCTGGCCCAAGATGTCAGTAGTGCTGGGATGGAGTTAAATAGTACTAAGTACACATTTCTTTCTTTTTTTTTTATAATAATATCTTTTTATTATATTATGTTAGTCACCATACAGTACATCCCTGGTTTTTGATGTAAAGTTCCATGATTCATTACTTGCGTATAACACCCAGTGCACCATGCAATACGTGCCCTCCTTACTACCCATCACCAGCCTATCCCATTCCCTCACCCCCCTCCCCTCTGAAGTCCTCAGTTTGTTTCTCAGAGTCCATAGTCTCTCATGCTTCATTCCCCCTTCTGATTACCCCCCACACTTCTGTCCCGTGGAGCCAACAAACTATTTCTTGAGGGATATGTGTGGTGATTAGGACTCTGTGAAACATAGTTATGTGAGGACCACATAATCATCTGTGCTCAGCTCAGGCCATATTACTTTCTAATTGATCAAGTTGGTTCTTAGATGGTTCCTAAGCCTGTTATGTTAAAAGTATTTTTTTAAGGAAGCTTTAAAAATTTCAAACCAAAGCTATCCTGTGCTTTCAGTGAGATTACCTGTTTAGCAGCCTAGCCCTGAAACACAGATGGATGTTAGCTTGGTGCTTTCTCAAATGACAGCATTGTGGTTTCTGTGTGAAGTCACGATTACAGAAGACTTTATAGTGAGGGATACAGGTGCTGTGGAGTAACAGATCATCTTGAAGCCATGTAATCAGAAAGCTTGCCAGGTTGCCTAACACAATGACAGTGTGCTTGGGCTAGTCCATGAAGAAATTTAATTCTGATGAGTCACAGGGTGCCTTGCTGGCTCAGTCCGTGAGGCATCTGCCGTCAGCTCGGGTCGTGATCCTGGGGTCCTGGGATTGAGCCCTGAGTTATGCTCCCTGCTCAATGGAGAGCCTGCTTCTCCTTCTCCCTCTGCAGCTCCCCCTGCTCTCTCTCTCTCTCTCTCTCTCTCTCTGTTTGTCAAATAAATTAAAAAAATAAATCTGATGAGTCAAATTTCAGTCAGCACATGGAAACATTAAAGACCCCTCATATTTTCACTTGGACTCATCAAAAATGCTCAGCTTCATCTTGTCTCCTTACCCTTCCTTCAAACACACACATACACATGTCTTGGCACTGTTCTGGAGCCCTGACAATTTAATGGGTAATGATTTCATTTCATACAAAAATTTCAAGAACCTAGAAGAGTGGTTCTCAGCCGTGGCTGCTAATGAGAATCACCCAGCCTCTACTCCAGGACATTATTTGATTGATTTGTGGTGGGGCTTGAGCAACAGTATTTCTTTAAAACTCACCAGATGATTCTAGTATTCAACTCAGTATTGCACACCATGGACTTGGAGCAGTGGTTCTCAAGCAAGCCCTACAGGACTTGTTAAAACCTGTGGAGTTTCTGATTCAGTTGGTGGGGAAGATAGTCTGGGAAATTGCAATTCCCATGTGATGCTGATTCTGCTGTTCCAGGGACCATACACTGAGAACCATTGGCCCTAGAGTACTCTCTTATTGCAGAAATTTGGAAGTTTCTTCTTAGTTATGCTTTTGTTTAATATTCTAGGTAAAAAGGAGTTCCTTATCAGGTATTTTACCATTTCTGGTTAATCGAATCAGAAGCCAAGTAAACCATTTCTCTTCTCTAGGTTAGATCTAAACCCCTACTGATTCATGATATTACCATCATCAAATAAATTGAGGTTTATAATTGCAAATCATAGGAAATGGCTAATTTCTTTCCAGGCAGTTGCTTGCTTATCTTCACCCAATAAATATGCTCAAATCATAACAATTAAAACTGTATAATTATGAAAATAATAAGAGAACTTAGATTTGCATAGGGCCATATGAACTTATCTAATACATCTCACTATCTTAAAGCAGGTAATTACTTTTTTGCTTATAGAAATCAGAAACTTGAAAGAGATAGGAAAAGAGAACAGGGTGAACAAAGACGTATGTATGTGTTCAAACATGGCCTAAGGTGGATATGACGAATCAGCCCGATGAGAAAGGGCAATTTGTGAGACAAAGAAGAAACTAATATAAAACAAGGGGAGAGTGCCCAAACCGCTGGCAGAATAATTTGAATTTGATGATATAAGCAGTAGGAGGCTATTTAAAGTTCTTGAGCAGGAGACAAACCATGTTTCTGCACTATTAGTCTTGGTAGACTGGTTTAAAGAGGAACAGAAGCATTTTCAGTCACAGATAGAGCTCCTGTTTTAAATAACAACTCACATCGAGATCTTATTGTTTTGGAAAATCTAGGAGAAGAAATTAACATTTTTTAGAACCTACTAGGGTAGGCACAGTTTGAGTTAAAACTGAAATGAACAATAGCAAGGAAAATTTATGACCTACCACACGGTCGTGGGATTCCCTTAGTCCATATGAGTCTCTCAACTAAGACATACATGCTTTTGAAGTTAAAAGAAGCCTTAAGAGTCCAAGTTTCATTTTAGATGAACAGATACAGGTTTTACAGTAAAATAAATTGACCTGGTTCTACATTGAACAGCAAGAATACACTCCAGAAATTTTTTTTTTCCCAGTAAAACATAGTAAAATGTAATCTTATTTAAGATGTGCATCTCGTCCTGATTAGTTAACTAAGGGTCGGTTTAGTTGATTAGATCATAAAGCCGTCTAGTTTATCAGCAAAGTAGGAATTTTATAGCACAGCACTTGAACAAATGAAGTTCTCTTTTTAAGTCTTAAAGTAAATTGTTATATCATTTCCTCAAAGAAAGACTTTGCTGAAAGAAGAATCCAAAGCAACTATCCAAGAAGCAGCCGAAGTTGAAGGCTGAATCCTGGATGCCAAGCAATGCTGACCAGGCAGTTGTCAGCATAGGGGTGGTGATTAGTTCCTGAAATGTATGCGTGGTTGGAGGCAGAGTGTGTGGAGTGAAGGGCAGAGGCCCAAGGAGTGTATCTGAGGAGTAAACCCCTCAGTAACGAACTGGAAAGTCTAAGAATAGGATTACAGAGAACTGTGCATAGGCCCTCTTAGTTTTTGCAAAGCTTTCCTTGACCCTGCTGCCCCTTCTATCTACCAACAGAGTTGGCCTTGAAGGAAGTCCCTGCCATCTGTGAGAGGATAATTTTGTTAGAGTTATGAGAAACAAGATTGGTTTTTGGAAACTTTAGGAAGGAATGGATGGGAGGGATATGGCCCATCAATACACACCATTGTAAAGGAAGTTTAAGAGAAGGAAGAATACATGGGATTTTACGTTAAATGGGCTGCAGGGTCAAGAAAAAGCATTCTACAAGCTAAAGGGAAGCTTTCTACAAGTTAAAGAGAAGTTCTGCACATTTTTAGATGGAGAGGAAAAAGTAGCCAAAAGCCAGGAAGGTTAGAAAAGAGTGGGGTGAAACCTCTCTCTCTCTCTCTCTGAAGAAAACCGTGAGATAGGCTCAGGGGCTGGGGTGGGAGTACACAAATGTGATGATTTTCAAGTGAAGAGAGAGCTCACCTTGTGACCACTTTGTTTTTGTTGGTTGTTTTTGAATAAAGTTCAGTGGTTCACAAACGTTACTGTGTAGCAGAATCTTCCAGGGAGCTTGTGGAACTACAATCTTGAGTCTCATAAAGATTCTGATTCTGTGTTGGACCCAGAAATCTAGATTCTTAATAAGCACCCCAGATGATTTTGATGCTGACGATCCAGTATTTGAAAAAGACTAGCATGTGTTCTTTCGTTCAGTGCAGAGTAGAAATGTATAGTGGAGGAAAAGGTTTAGGGGTTCGAGAATGAGGATCTTAGATAGTAAACTGTCAATAAAAAATATTTCTAAGTGGCACTGAGCACCAATAAGTTAGAATTCAGCATCATGGACCACACCTGCCACCTTCTAGAAAGGTCTTTAGTAGCAGATAGACCAATGCAGAGCAAGTTTTCTAAACACGCACCAAGGCCCTTGGTGAGCTGCTTGATTTGTCTTTAGGTTGGTTTGATAACTGATATTAATGAAATATCTGAAGTTGACTATAGTTTCAGAGACAAGCTAAAATTTCACATTTTGTAGAGAATCAGCCTGAGAATGTCCTAATTATGTCTTCAGCTATAGGCAAAGAAAAAAGGGAAAAAAAATGTTTTCCGTTTATCTCACCTGCAACATGTAATATCTGGCATTTTCCCAGACAGTTCTGATGTGAAATGTTAATTAGAACACAAAGAGTTAGTAGAATTAGATTCGTAAAAGCTGAGCAAGTTGATGTTTTTCTGTAACAGCACTTAAACAGCAGAGTGACCTTCTAGACTCTTCCTCTCCACCACACCACCATCAGCACCCCAGGCTCTCCTTCCGTGCTCACATGAACAGGTCTTGGTGGGGGGGTTTTGGTTTTCACTTTTTTTTCATTCTGGTCCTGTATGCCCTAATTATAAAAATATTTTTCTTATTAAGTTTTATTAAACAAAAATAGAAATTAAAAACTAAAGTGATTTATTCCAATGGTTTTTAGTTTTTTGATTAACAGACCCAAAACATATGAGAATCTTGTTCCAATTTCTGAAAAAGTTATTATACATGTGTACATAAATTTGTATACACACAACAATTTCAGGGATTTCACAGGTGACCCAACTAAAGGGCCATGAATTCCATATTCAAAATGCAGAGCTAAGGATCAGGAGAGAACATCGACAAGGGAAACAATTGATTTTCACTGGAGTGTTCCTGTCTAATCTTTGTTGGTACATATAATTTTTGCATAGTTTTAACATAAAAACAATTTGGGGTTTTGTTTTGCAGTTAACCATTATCTTATTATTCTAAAGTACTGAGAATCTTTATACATTTCATTTTCCTAAATTTTAAAATATATCTTAGTAACTTCCTATATCACAATATGTTTCACAGGTGTATTATTGAATATTTAAGTTGCATCCAGTATTTTAATGTTATAGCTAAAATTATTTAAAAAAAAAATCTTTGTGCCTGTAGGCAAGTTCTTGTTTTAAGAAATTTTAAAGAATCAGCCCATTCTATACTCATTGTTTCCTTCTCCCATCTTTACTCCTGTCTTTATTTCTCTTGCTTTTCTTCATTTGATCTGTTTCTGTTATGCAGAAGGTTGAGGAATGCCCTTGATGACAGTTGAAAGAGGAATATCTTGAAACAAACAATGTCTCAACAATACTTATTTTGTTCTGTGATAAATTTCTTCGCCTTTGCTTAATCTGGGTCTTGATTTGAATCTTACCTAATTCATCTTTTCTTGCTTTGTTCTTTCTCATAATTTTCTCAATACTGGGTAGTGTAAAACTCCTTTACGCTATTATTATTGAAGAGTTTCTAAAGAACTAATAATAATAACTTATTTTCAGGTAGCTTTTATATAGGGCTATTACGTTTTAAAAATCTATAATTGACTTGTTTCTGTAAAAATTATGTAACAGAAATTGTCAAACATATTGCCAAAGTTGTGAAACCTTTAAGACCTAAAATAAGTCCAACTATTTTTTTAAAAACATCTTCCCCCTTCTTTTCTTGAGTATTCAATCTAAAAATAGTTTGTTAGAATTTTTTTAAATTTTTAAATAATATTTGTTTTTTCAGAAATGTTTTATCTTTTTAGAACACAAAAGTAATTCAATTGCTTAATTTTGTATTGACTACTTTTATTCACTTGCCTTAATTTTTATTTCTTCATAGAGTTGTAAGTTATGAGAACATCAATAAAAATGACTACTATACTATTAGCAAAAAAGCAGTAACGCATATTTATAATGAAGAACTTGAATATATCGAAATTGATCGATGGGAACAGGAATATCTATATCATAGAGAACTCACTAAGATTCCCATATTTGCACTTTTCCGGAAATGGAAGGCTTTTAATGTGTGGAAGAAGAATGTCCGTTCCAAGAAAATCAGTGGATGTCGAAAATCTCTACAGAAAAATCTGTTCATCATTAATCATGTACGTATTTATTAATCATACTTTTTTTTTTAAAGATTTTATTTATTTATTTGACAGAGAGACAGCCAGCGAGAGAGGGAACACAAGCAGGGGGAGTGGGAGAGGAAGAAGCAGGCTCCCAGCGGAGGAGCCTGACGTGGGGCTCGATCCCATAACGCCGGGATCACGCCCTGAGCCGAAGGCAGACGCTTAACCGCTGTGCCACCCAGGCGCCCCTATTAATCATACTTTTTAAAAAAATTTTATTTATTTATTTGACGAGATAAAGAGCACAGATAGGCGGAGTGGCAGGCAGAGGGAGAGGGAGAAGCAGACTCCTCACTGAGCAGGGAGCCTGACACAGGACTCGATCCCAGGACCCGAGATCATGACCTGAGCCGAAAGCAGCTGCTTTACTGACTGAGCCACCCAGGCGCCCCTATTAATCATATGTTAAAGAATTACAGAAAACAAAGTGTGAATCTATTACAGGTATTGGTATAGACTGTCCTTGACATCGAATATTTCATCTTTTTAAGAGAATTCACAATTTTCTTTCTGTCTTGTTCTTTCATTCTGTCTTGTCATGGCAGTCTAGCTTAGTTTTCACATTTTAACTAGGGTTGCAGAATGCAAAAGTATAAGAAGAGAGTTGCACAGGCCTCCTTCAGTTAGAAGCAGCCTCAGGGGTTTGGATTCGTGGCTCCCTTTGTTGTTGAATAGGAAAATGGCATATCCTCTTGAGCAGAGTGGGCTGGTAACCCTTATTACCTCCTCTCATCTTTGAGTGACTCTGGACTCTATGGTCCAAAATAATCTGGGGGCTTGTTTTCATGGGCCAGTACCTCCCAATGTATCATATGCTTTCCTCTACCATGGATTCAGACAGAAGGGAAAATTTTAATATTTACTTTGCAGGATGGGGTAATCATGGAAAAAGAACTGTTAAAAGGTGTGTGGCTATATTTTAAATCTCTACCCACTCACTGAATTTTAACTTGCATTGCAAGTTTTCTTCTTGCCCTGTGGGAATGAACTGGAATTACCATTACTGTCATGATCCTTAGCTGTCTATTTCTGTGACACTGAGTCCCCACCCTCTCAAATCAGAAGCTTCAAGTTTGCTTTTTACTGCTCATTTCTTCCACTTTCATTGCTAATCTGGAAGATCATAATCAAGATGTCAGTCACAAAGGAACATTAAAGGAATAGGGCTAATAGAGATATTAGTGCAAAACAAATGTATGAGAAGTACTACCTCAGGTCATCCATCTCATCAGGCATTCTGGGTTGTAGACAATATTCTAGTCCTTCTTGGTATCAGACTCAACTTCTAGACCTCTAATTTCTTTAAGGATCCATCGGTCATTTGAACCTATTTTACTACCTTTTATCTTCACCATGTCTTGGGCACTATACATGTCATAAGTTTCTTACTAGGTACATAAAATAGTTCTTCCTGTATTCGTCTCTGAGATTACTTCTATTGATCCTTAAGGCTTGTTCTCTTATGCGCTGAGGTTGTCCTTCTCTCTGTCCACCATTCATACCAACAGTGCTTGACCTTGATAATATCTTCTCTTAAATGTAGCCCTAGCAGACTATAAAGTTCTCATCCATTTAAACTTAGATTGACCTAAATAAGAGACCCATTGTATTGGTTTAAATATCTATTAGATGTTATAATTACCCCCACAATTACCACTACTCTTATATTTACAATTAGTTAATTAGGAGGGCTGATTGGCCTAGACTGGTGAAAGGGACAAATATGGAGCTATCCTTGAAATATTTCTTTTCATGATTTCTTTTTAGTAACGAACCTTATTGGCACCTGTGCCTATGTTTCCTTTTAACAACTTTATTGAAATATAATTAATGAACTGTATGATTCACCCATTTAAAGTATACCAGTCAGTGGTTTTATTATACTCATAGAATTGATCAACCATTACCACAGTCAATTTTAGAACATTTTCATCACTCCAAAAAAGAAACCCATTACCCATTAGTGATCACTCTACATTTCTCCCCAACTCCTCCCAATCCCCTCCCCAGCTTTAGGCAACCGCTAATCTACTTTTTGTCTTTATTGGCCTATTCTATTCATCCCATATAAATAGAACTGTACAATATGTGGTTCTTTGTGGCTGGCTTTTTTTCACTTAGCATAATGTTTTCAACATTCATCTATGTTATAGCATAGCCTTTCTTTTTATTGGCAAATAATATGCCATTGTATGGATATACATATTTTATGGATCCACCTATCTATTACTGATGGATATTTGGATTGCTTCCACTTTTTGGCTAATACTGCTATGAACATTTGTGTACAAGTGTTTGTCTGGATGTATGTTTTCATTTCTCTTGGGTATATGCCTAAGAGTAGAATTACTGAGTCACCAGTAACTCTATGTTTAACCTTTTGAGGACCTGCAAAACAAATTTCCAAAGCTACTGCACAATTTTAAATTCCCACCAACAGCAAATGAGGGCTTTGGTTTGTCTCTGTTTTCACCATTATATCTTTTTCATTATAGCCATTCCTACTGCTTGTGAAGTGGTATCTCATTGTGGTTTTGGTTTATCTTTCCCTAGTGGCTTGAGCATCTTTTCATGTGCCTATTGAGCATTTGTATATCTTATCTGGAGAACTGTATATTCAGATACTTTACCCATTTCTTTTTTTTTTAATATTTTTTTATTATATTATGTTAGTCACCATACAGTACATCCCTGGTTTTTGATGTAAAGTTCGATGATTTATTAGTTGCGTACAACACCCAGTGTACCATGCAATACGTGCCCTCCTTACTACCCATCACCAGCCTATCCCATTTCTTAATTGGGTTATTTTCATTTTACTATTGAATTGTAAGTGTTACTTATATATTCTGGACACAAGTCCCTTATCCGTTATATGACTTGCAAAAATTTTCTCCCACTTCATGGGTTGTCTTTTCACTTTCTTTATTGTATCCTTTGAAGCACAAAAGTTCTTAATTTTGATGATCTGCATTTTAAGTTTTGAAATTGGGAGTGTACGTCTTCTGGGCCCCTTGAATTTCCACATGAATTTTAAGATAATCTTGTCAATTTCTGCAAAGAAGCAAGTTGGGATTTTGATAGGGATTGCTTTAAATCTACAGATCAATTTAGAGAGTATTGCCATCTTAACAATATTAACTTCTGGTCTGTGAATATACAATGCCTTCCCATTTATTCAGGTCTTCTTCAATTCTTTCAACAACATATTGTAGTTTTCAGAGTATGTTTTACACTATGAACATACAATGCCTTCCCATTTATTCAGGTCTTCTTCAGGTCTTTCAACAATGTTTTGTAGTTTTCAGAGTATGTTTTATACTTCATTTGTTAAATTTATTCCTAAATATTTTATTGTTTTTGTTACTTATTATAAGTGAAATTTTTAAAATGAAATTTTAATGAAATTTTTAAAATTTCATTTTGGATTGTTCATCTCATATATAAATATATAGTACATTATATAAATAATATATTTGTTATATATTTGATATATATAGTAATACTGTTGATTTTTGTGTATGGAGCCTATTTTCTGAAACCTTGCAGAATTTATTACTGATTCTATTAGTATGGTGTGTGTGTGTGTGTGTATGTGTATTCCTTGGATACTCTGTGAACAAGAATAAGTCATCTGCAAATAGATATTGTTTTATGATTCCTTTCCAATCTGGATGATTTTTAATTTTCTTGCCTATGTTCCCTGGCTAGAACCTTCTGAATAGAAGTGGCAAAAGCAGAAATCCTTGTCTTGTTCCTGATCTTAGAAGGAAAGCTTTCAGTCTTTCATCATCAAGCATGATGCTATAAGGATGTTTCTTTCTATTCCTAGTTTGTTGAATGTTTCTATCATGAAGCCATGATGATTCTATCACATGTTTTCCTGCATCTATTGAGATTATCATGCAGTTTTTGCCCTTTATTATAATAATATGATTTGTTACAATAATTGACCTTTGGATACTAAACCAACTTTGTATCCCTGGGATAAATCATATTTGGTCATGGTATATAATCCCTTTATTGTTTTATTTGGTTTGCTAGTATTATGTTAATGATATTTTCATGAATATTCATAAGGAAGACTGGTCTATAGGGTTGTTTTTTTTTTCTTGTCTTTGTCTGGTTTTATAGAATGAGTTGGAAAATATTCCTTCTGTTTTTTGAAAGAGTTTATGAAGATTTGGTATTAATTTTTCTTTAATGTTTTGTAGAATTCAAGTGTCTTCTAGTCTCCTATATTTCCAGGTTTCACTTTTCTTTAGACTTAAGTGTGTGTTTAATATTAATTTTTCAATATTATTTAATGATGCACCTGGTTTTAACCTGCTGGTTTAAATAATGTGTAATTTTCTTGCATGTGATACTTTCAGGCAATTTTTTTTTTTTTTTTTTTTTAGTTTTCACATTTTCAAACACTGTCATTTATTTTAATTTGAATGTTACTTTGTAATTAAAATCTTTCAATTTTTTATTTTTAGTCAGCCATCCCTTTGCAAACAGACCGCTCTAAATTTCATAGATCTGTATAACCATTCCTCCGCTTAAGAAGGGATGTACCTTTTACTGTAGCCCTTTCTATTCTGGGTCAGAAATGTACATGAGAACTCGAGCCCACATCCTCTGGCTGGGACATGAGCTATATAGCTCCAGTGGGCTCTGTAAGTGTCAAATTGCTCAGATCACCCAAATGTTCTGTTAACTGAGGTTAGGGCAAATTAAAGTTGTAGTCGTGTGGTGAAGGCAAGATTAGTAAATCCAATGGATTCCTGCATTCCAACCAAAGACGTTGTGCCTCAGCATGGCCTTGATTTTTCTTAGATTTTTACATAAACACGGCTCTTCTGCACTTATCTTCCAAAGGCTCTGATCTCTGTTTCCCTATGGGCTTTCTGACCCAGTGACCAACCTGCAGATTAATAACAATGATTTTCTACCTCTGAAAGTATTAACGCTCGTTTCGGTGCAACTGGCAGAAAGTCAGTTTCAATGAGCTTCAGCAACAACAGCAAACAAAAGCTCAAATAATAAGGAAGTTCAAGTGGTGAACATACGTTTATGCATGGCTGAATTCAGAAGTTTTCATATTAGTTTTTCCTCTTTCTCTTCATCTTTCAGTTCTGTATTTCTGTTTCATTCTTACTTGGGCTCTTACATGGGCACCCCCTGCCGCTCTAGTTACAGCGGGCTCTTTGAGTGAGAAGAGTACCTTTTGCTGAGATGCTGGAGAGAACACTGATTGGCTCAGGTGGTCATGTGTTCAGTCCTGAACCAATCCGTGCACAGCCAGGTGTACTCTGATAAACCAGGCCTGGGTTTGTGCCTATTCCTCATTCCTGTGTTAGGGAAAGGGAGGGGTTGACCTTATCAAAACCACATGGTAATGGGTTTCCCAAAAGAATTGGTGGTAGGTCTGTCCAGGACAGACAAAAACGATAGCTTCTCAGTCTACATATTGAAACCCACTATCAAAGTGACAAGTTCCTCCTCTTACAGCCCTGCTGCCAACCTAATATGTAATCCTTTTCACCTTCGACAGGTACTATTGATTTAGCAGCCTGAGAATGAACCTGAGATTCTATCTGAAATTTACTAGTAGAAATAACAACAGGGGACAAAAACAAAACCCCGCAGTCTCTCTTGTATTCATAGCTGCTCTCACAACTGTCCTGTATGCGGACAGCCAGGTGATATTTAAGTTGAGCCAAAGTAATTTCTTAGATTACATATTTTTTCTTCCAAAAAGTTTCCACTGTCAAACTCTCTCACATTTTGGCAGACCATCATCAGTTTTGCTCTCCACCTGGATCCTTGCATTTGGTCCATGTACTTATATTTTTGGTTCAAGGACTTTCTCCAGAATACCCTGAACTTCCTTGCCTTCCCTGCCAAGTTTTGATTGCATTCTCTTCCCTACTCCTATACTCATGTTAATTTATATAGTCTTATTTCAATTTGTAGATTTAATCTCTAAACTTTTGCTTCTTTTTTTATCATGCAAATTCTTCCATGCATTAAACCTTAAGGGCTATCTGACTTCCTAGATGTTTTTTCATGAAACTCTTCACTTAGGACTCTTCTAATTATAACTTCCCTTTATTGTACTTTGAATAAATAAAGCACTGTTTCATGTTGGTCTGAATAGCTGTTATTTGTCCTGTTTTGGAAACACATGGAAAAGAGTCCTATAGTATGGTGTATATAACATATAAATCAAAATCACATACCAATAAATTAATGTTAACTTTTTTAATGTGACTGCTGCTCGTTTGATTAGATTACAAGTGAGGGTGAATGGTCGTGGAAAATTGTTAGAATATGTGTCTTAGAAGCCAACAGCTTAGAACTCTGACCCATGATGGTAGCGTGGAGAAAGATTAAGTTAATATTATGTAACATAATTTTACAAATACTTCCACTCATTGTTCCAGCCCACAAATAAATAGGTTCTTTTTTTTTTTTAAGATTTATTTATTTATTTGAGAGAAAGAGAGGGAGCAGGGGGAGGGGCAGAGAGAGAGAATTTCAAGCAGACTCACCAACGAGCACACAGCCTGACTCAGGGCCCAATCCCAGGACCCTGAGATCATGACCTGAGCTGAAATCAAGAGTTGGGTGCTTAACCAACTGAGCCACTCAAGTGTCCCATAAATAGGTTCTTAATGATGACTGAATTTTCTTTTTCAGCAACTTGTCACCCCTGAAAATCTAAAGTTAAAAAATTTAACTTTAGGGGTGCCTGGGTGGCTCAGTCGTTAAGCATCTGCCTTCGGCTCAGTTCATGATCCCAGTGTTCTGGGATCGAGCCCCGCATCGGGCTCCCTGCTCAGCAGGAAGCCTGCTTCTCCCTCTCTCACTCCCCCCTGCTGTGTTCCCTCTCTTGCTTCCACTCTCTCTCTCTCTCAAATAAATAAATACAATCTTTAAAAAAAAATTTAACTTTAAAAAATTTTAAACTCAAAGTGGCCTTTGTCCTATGTCGTAGCCTCTTAGGTCAGTAGATGGGCCCCTGAATTACCAGGGTGACTGGATGTTGTAAAGTCCTTAAGATAACATGATGAATCTCTTAGTAGTCTTTCATAAAACATAGTGAAATTTGAGATATTGCCCGGGGCACCTGGGTGGCTCAGATGGTTGGGCGTCTGCCTTTGGCTTGGGTCATGATCTCCAGGTCCTGGGATTGAGCCCCATATCGGGCTCCTGGCTGGCTCAGCCAGGAGTCTGCTTCTCCCTCTCCCTGTGCCTCTCCTCCTGCTTGTGTGCTCTCTCTGTCTCTCTGTCTCTCTCAAATGAATAAATAAAATCTTTAAAAAAAAAAAAAAGGCATTCCCCAGTCCTCCATTACTTGCCCTCAATTTCATAGCTATAAGACGCATATTCAAAATGAAAAGAAAGGAATTCAAACAAATTAAATCTGATAGTTTAAAGAATGCTTTTATGGATAAAGAAGATGTGAGATAGATAGATAGATAGATAGATAGACCTACATGGAGTATTACTCAGCCATCAGAAAGGATGAATACTTACTATTTACATTAACATGGATGGAACTGGAGGGTATTATGCTGAGCAAAATAAGTCAAACAGAGAAAGACAATTATCATATGGTTTCACTCATATGTGGAATGTAAGAAGCAGCACAGAGGATCATGGGGGACGGGAAGGAAAACTGAATGGGAAATAATCAGAGGGAGACAAACCATGAGACACTCTTAACTATAGGAAACAAAGTGTTGCTAGAGGGGAGAGAGGAGGGGCAACTGGGTGATGGGCATTAAAAAGGAGGGGTAACTGGGTGATGAGCACTGAGTGTTATATGCAACTGAGGAATTATTGAGCTCTACATCTGAAACTAACGATGTACTATATGTCGGCTACTTGAATTTAAATTTTTTTTAAAAACAAAGAATGCTTTTAGAAAAAAATTCCCAAGTGTTCCTGTTTAATGGATGCACCTTGGAGTTGTAGCTATAGTTAACACATAGAGCTATTTTCCTTAATAACCATTCTTGCTTTCCAAATATTTTTATTCTTTCAAAAGCCAGGGCTTTTTTTTTTTTAACTAAACAATGACAAATTTTTATTTTCATGCAGTATTTGCGACCAGCTCTTCTTAAAATAAATGAATTATGCTATCACTTGAGTTTTATGGGACTTTGTCATATTGAAAAATGTCATACCTACACCCTGCAAGAATTTAAAGTTGCGCAAGTCATACGGTTAAAAGAGGTAAGAATTTTGTCTATGGTTTCAAGATTTTTTTTCTACTGTTGCTACTTTGCTATTACTAATTATACATATTCATCAATGTCTAGGTGACAGAGCGCCTAGAAGAATTTCGAAATGAGGCAAAAAATGTGCTCAGGAAGGCTTGTCGAATTGCTCTTCGTGCCGAGGGATTTATTCCTGATGACTGTCCACATAAACCTGTTGAAGGTATGAAGGAGGAAATACTTTGATAGATCAAAAGTCATGGCTTTCTAAAAAATTACCTCTTTTTCTGTTTTTCTTGAGTTTAAATAATCATCCTATTTTTTTAGTTCTTCCAAATATCTACTTGATACGTTATAAATTCAGTATATATCATAGAGGGGAAAACACAGTAAATACTGCATCTTCCTTGCATTACCATTGCAGATATATAATATATTTTTTTAAAGCTTTTATTTATTTATTCGACAGAGATAGAGACAGCCAGCGAGAGAGGGAACACAAGCAGGGGGAGTGGGAGAGGAAGAAGCAGGCTCATAGCGGAGGAGCCTGATGTGGGGCTCGATCCCATAATGCCGGGATCACACCCTGAGCCGAAGGCAGATGCTCAACCGCTGTGCCACCCAGGCGCCCCGGATATATAATATTTTATACTGGTTACAGAACCTTTATTTCATAAGCATTTTATAGAGGAATCAGGGCCTCTTTGCTTAAAGGTGTGTCTAACCTGCCAGTATGGACAATAGGTTTGTTAAAATTAAGCAACTGGGTGGATCTCAGGTTGACCCTGGGTGACAGAAACTGTAAAAGGATAACTAAAATTCAGGTGGAAAAGGAGAGTAGAGGTGTTCCTGAGAAGGAAGTAGCATGGTACACGGATCAATTCTGAGAAAGGGGAATGTTAATAACTGTCTGAAGTCTTTTGTTGAGTTAAAATCCTTTGATGTGGGATTCTTTTGGATAACTGGGCTGTTTTCTAGAGTTTGAAATACTTCATTAACCAAGCATTTTGTTATTTTTTTTTAATTTTACTCATCTTTTTTTCCATTTTAATGCCAATGTAATTAACATACAGTGTTATATTAGTTTCATGTGTACAATATAGTGATTCAACAATTCTATGCATTACTCAGTTCTCATTGTGGTAAGTGTACTCTTAATCCCCTTCACCTATTTCCCCCTTTCCTCCACTCATCTCTCCTCGTAACCATCTCTAGTTAACCATCTCATTCTCTCTAGTTAAGAATGCTTTTTGGTCTTTTTTCCCCTTTGTTCATTTGTTTCTTAAATTCCACGATGAGTGAAATCATGATGTTTGTTTTCTCTGATTTATTTCACTTAGCATCGTCAGGGAAATGCAAATCAAAACCACGGTGAGATGATCACCTCCTACCTGTCAGAATGACTAAAATCAAAAACTCAAGAAACAAGTGTAGGCAAGGATGTAGAGAAAAAGGAACCCTTGCACACTATTGGTGGGAATGCAAACTGGTGCAGACACTGTGGCAAACAGTCTGGAGCTTCCTCAAAAAATTAAAAATAGAAATACCCTATGATCCAGTAATTGCTCTACTGGGTATTTACCCAAAGAATGCGAAAACGCTAATTCAAAGGGATATATATGCACTGCTATGCTTACTGCAGCATTATTTATAATAGCCGAATTATGGAAGCAGCCCAAGCGTCCATCAATAGATAAATGAATAAAGAAGATGTGGTATTTGTATATACAATGGAATATTATTCAGTCACAAAAAAAGAATTTTACTTATCTTTTAATCCATATTGAAAGAAATGGAATTTTTACCCAAAAATTGATGTTGTGTCTTCTGTTGTTCTTAGATCATTGTAAAATCCAAGATGGTGGAGGTCTCACTGAGTTGCCTGCTTACACAGACTCTGACAAAATGACGTACACAGAGCAGGCCAGCAAAAGGCATCATTGCATGAGGCTAACATGGTAAATGATTAATTCTCTTTTTCAAGAAAAATTAGAGCATCCACCCTTCTCAAGTTTCATTAAAAATTAAAGCCTTCATCAAAAGATTCACTAATAGAGATTTAGGGGATATGGTAAACTGAATGCATGCCCAGAAGCTCACCCATCCAACTGCCACCCAGCAGAGCAGCCACTGGGAGGGGCAGGCTGGGGGAGAGTGGAAGGCATGCCCAAGGCCAAGTGCTCCTCTTTGATCTCTAAAGCTTTGTTTCCCTCTAGCCCAGCTTGGACCACGCATGGAGTAGGCTGTGGTAAGGAGAAGTCAGGTACATAGAAAGTCGTGGGCCTCCTCCAGTGCACCTGGAGAGCTCATTACATCGGTTTGGTCACTAAAGAACGACAGATAGCTGCATTGCCACACAAAATTCCACTCTCTCCCTAAGGTGGGTTTTGCATCTGAGAGACCGGGGCAGAAAGTCTTCTTTCCAGAGCCTCACCTGGATCTTGACATTGTTCCAGAGTTTGGATTTCACACCATTCTAAAACCTCATCATTACAAATAACTTGCAAACAAAATCACCAAACATTATCTGAAAAGTTTAGTGTGGCACTGTGGAACACTATTATTGTTCCTCAGTGCCCACTAACTTAGTCCAGCTTTGACAGCTGTATATTTAATAAGTCTTAACTGCGTTCTGGTTTATATATGAAATGATATGATAATAATGGCTGTGTCACAACAGAAGTCAATGGAGCAATCCCTCAGGCCACCGTCAGAGTACAGGTCACAGAAGACCTCTTGGCCTTCAGCTGAGTAGAATAAACATTTATTCTAAATGCCCAAGTGAAGGAAACATAAAATCTGCCTCTCTGGGTCAGCAGCTGCGATTTCACACATTTACCATTAGAATGTGAGTTACAGATGTTGTATATTTTCTGATTTCTTCTGTGCAGCATCTTTAAAAAATCTTATGGCCCTTTTGGCTAGATGAGCTGGGTGTGTTTTCCATACCAGCTATATTGCTCATTAAATATCCTTTTGGATAGTTAGAACACCCAGCTAAATTGATGCTATATATTTGAATATATTTGTGTTTTAAAATGAAGAATGTTCAAGAATAACTCTTTTGGACAATAAGTCTCTGTAATTATAACATAAATGGAAATTCAAAGAGAAATTATGATATTTTAAATGTTGAATATTTGGTTTATTGTCACTTTCAAAAATATATGGTTTAGTGTCACGTTCATAGTAGGGAATATAGAAAACTGAAGCTGTATTTTTTTTTCTTTTCAAGCTTTATCCGTCTAAATGACTATCTAATTGAGAACACAATGCACGTCCTAACAGTGAATTCTGTTAACTCTCTTTTGAATTATCTTACTGACAAGCTAAAACGAACACCTTCGGCAGATGTCATTCAGAAATGGATTACTGAAGAGAAGACTGAAGTCACTGAGAAAAAGGTATATTCAGACAAAATTAAGAAAATTGATAGGTCAGCATTTATTGAAGAGTGCTTACTGTGTACTGTGAATTATGATATTTTCTGTGTACTTGCAAAGTAGCAGAAATGCTTAGAAGATTTCACAGGACAATCAGAGCTTACCATATGCACTTGAAACGGCAGAGTGAAAATCACCGTATCATCAAGTATCTAATAATAGAGGAAATTATCCACTGTGCTAGATGTTGCTGTCTGTCTCGTAGGAATTTGCTAAAGGCTATTCGTGTGTTCACTGGACAAATATTTCTTAAGTACCTACTATGTACCAATCCCTGTGCTGGGTGTTGGGTATATAGTGATGAAAAGCATAGACAGGATTCTTGCCCCCAGGAAGCTTATGGTTTGGGGGTCATCATGGCATGAACTGGAAGAGAGAAGCAGGGAAGGTGGTGTAAATGAAAGCTAAGCAATGGTTTAGGGGTGAGAAGAAGCAAATCATGGAAGCAAACCTTTGTGCTTTGAGTGGATAACCTCTTGGGAGGATGTTGATCTTAGAGACACAGAGTAATTTGAGATATTTGAGATGAAGTACTACCTGTCAACTGCCTGCTCAGGAAACCCAGCTATGAAGTTTCCCTTTTCTCCAAAAGCTGAATTTTAGTTGCATACTCCTTTTTATTACTTTCTCTCCTTCCCTAGTCTCAGTTCCTCCTTTTTCTAAGTACTATTACATTTTGAAAGTAACATTTATTTTTCTAATAATAAAAGTAATGTATGCTAAGTGAAGAAAATTGGAAGAACACAGAAATATAGAAAGAAAAGGACCCTCTGCTATCCAAAGTTAACTATTTCCAAGTGAAAAACGTACCATACTTACTGCTTTAACACATGCTTTTTCCACTTAGCAGTGTATTGTGAAAAATCTCCGAAGGCAATATGTATTTTTCTATATAATATTCTCACGTAGAAATATAACTACTGTACCTCTTCTAAATAATTTTCTATCGTTGATCACTTTCTCATACTCCAAATAGACAAAGATGTCTTTGTTTCTTATTACTCCAAATAAGCAAAGAACATCCTTGTCCATACATTTTTCACACATTTCTGATTTTTTTTCCCCTTAGAAGAAATTCCTAGATGTGGAATTTTTGGGTCAGAAATGTACTTTTGATACTGATGCATTAACTTTCCAAAAAGTTTTGTGTCAATTTACAACCTTCCTAGCAATGTTTGAGAATGAACCACATGCACACTAGATATTATCATTAATTTTCATCGTGGGCAATCTGATGGTTGTAAAGTAGTACATCACTGCTTTTAATTGTCATATTCCTTTAATTGTCACCCCAGCGCAGGGATAAGAGCATAGGTCCTGTGGTCAGAAAGACCTGGGTTTGAGTGCTGGCCTGGCATTTAATAACCAGTGTGTCCTGGATGAAATGTCTTACTTTCTCCAGATTCTATTTTTCTTGTGGGGGCAATAATGATACCTGCTTCATATGGTTGGTGTGCGTTCATGAATACTGAGCGCTGCCTGGCACCCAGTGAATACTCAATAAATGTTGTTACTGAGTAAACTGTCTTGAGTACGAGAACAAGAAGATTGATTGATCACTTGTATATTCCTTTTAGGAAATGTCAGATTATGCCCTTTGCCTGTTTTTCTATTTAAGTATATTTCTATTTTAGTATATATCTACTTATGTATCAATTGTTATATTATTAGTATAAATTTCTATTGAGTATATCAAATGCATTTCTATCTAAATATTACCAATTTCCTGTATTCTATGCTTGTTTGCCTTTCCATTTTGTTGATAGTGTTTTCAGAAGGAGAGAAGTTTTACACTATTGTGTAGTCTTTCAGTGTTTGCCTTTATTTTTTAATTTCTATGGTAATATTTGTTGCAAGACAAGCCAACATTATGAAATCAACTGATTGGATAAGCTTCAGTTTACATGCTTCTTGTAATACAGATACCTGTTATCTTATACCTTGGTTCTTACATCTTAAAACGCTGCACATGTGCTCATTTCAGGTGACCTCTGTGGGGGAAAAGCAGGAAGAAGATGAGTCTCTCATCCCCATGTTTCTCACAGAACTGATTTTGACAGTCCAGTCATTACTATTTGAACCTTCTTTGGAAGACTTTCTGGTGTGTGTTCCTGCATAGAGCATCCATCTATAAGTACCTTTTTGAGAAATAAAGCAAGTGTTTTACTGTCAAGTGATTGGCAGGTTTGCTGTTGTTCCTTCTCCAAAATGATTGGAAGGAAAAGAAAGTACTGTTCTGTGCACAGTATTGCATCCACATAAAAACTATCTAAAAGTTTAGCACATTTTCTTTAACTTGAGACAGATTGGGAGCTTGGTAGGATGCCCCAGCAAGAGAACATATGCTATACAAAATTTAGAATTGACTATCGTAAGTACAATTTGTGAAATCTTTTTAGGCATGCTGCATCTGTGAAAATGTTTTAATTATCTGTTGCTGTGTAACAAATTACCACCAATGTGGCAGCTTAAAACAACAGCCATGTGCTATCTCACAGTTTCTGTGGGTCCAAAGCCTGGGCACTGCTTAGCTCATCCTCTGCCTCAAAGCTGCTCCAGGCTGTCGTTCGGGTAGTGGCTGCGATGAGGTCTCCTTAGAGGCTTGACTAGAAAAAGGTCTACTTCTAAGTTCCCTCAAGTTGCTGTATAGGTGTAAGTATAGGACTGAAGTTCCTATTTTCTTGAGGGATGTCAGCAAGGGACCACTCTTAGATCCTAGAAATCACCTGTAGCTCCTTGCCATGTGGCCAACTCTATAAGCAGTTTACAATATGGACATTTGCTTCTTCAAGGCCAGTTAGAAAATCTCCTTTGCAAAGGGCCCAATCCCTCTTTTAAGAGTTTTCACTAGATTCATTCAGGTAGACCGAGGATATACCTTTTTGATTACATTCAAGGCATGTACGCCAAAGGGAGGGAATCATGGGAGCCGTCTTAGAATTATGCCCTCTTCATTTGTGTACATGTATAGATTAGTAAACCAATCAGAGTCTATATTTCCTGGTATACTGTAGCACAAAAGCAGTAGTAATCAGGATCTCTGGATTCTAGTCTTGGCTTTATAATGAGTTATTTGACCTTGAGGTATAAACCACTTACCACTCTAGGGTTCAATTTATGCATCTGTAAGATGAGAAGGCAGATGAGTTTTAAGGTTGCTTCCAATTCCAGTAGTCTATGATTCAGATAGGTTATTTTAGAATATTCATAAGGTCAAGTGGACTGCTGAGTTCCCTCTGGTTGGGGCCTCACTCAGAAGCTCCCATACAGAGGCAGTAGCCTCTTGAATGTCCCTTCTTGGCCAGAAAACTCATGTCCTTCACATGATTTGTATGAACTCAGAATCAACACAGTATTTGTTACAGTTGAATGAGTTATTTTAGCATTTCAAAAAATTCAAAATTATTCATAAATATAATCATATATGTTTACATTTATGTTTATGTTTTTCTTTCTAACAGGATGGGATTTCGGGTGCAATTAATCATTTTCAAAACACCGTGCTATCAGTTCCTAACCTTGTACCTGATACGTATTTTGATGCTTTTACCAGACCTTACATTAACAACAAACTTGAAGAAAAAACTTGTGGATCTGGGCCAAGCCTATCAGCAGTATTTGATGATGATAAGAATTTTCGCACAATTATCTTTCAAATAAGGGTACATTTACTTTTACTAAAACTGTTTTATAATATTCTCAATTTTTAAGAAATTGAATAATAAAGTTTCTTCCTTTCTTATCTTTAAACTGAATGCTACTTAATTTCTAAATGGTAAAGTGATTTCTTTTTTAAAGTCCTAGTAGATCAGAGCACTGACTACAGGAAAGGATTTAGAAGTGCAAGTTATCTGAGATGGCATTAACCGCTCATTCTGGAGGAGCAGATAAGATTAAGAAGAAAGAAGAGGCATTATTTAAACTTGGGGTGGTGTAGGGGAAATGAAGCAACTGGTGAAAACTTAAGGTCCTACAAGACTAAAGAGAACCAAAAAATCAAAGAACACCCAACTTTTTCCACACTGCCAAAAAATTAAATAATCTGCACATTTCTACATTGACAGAACAGAACAGAATACCCTTGAATTATAAGTCTCATAAATCACTTCAAATCCATAAGCTAAGGAAATGAAGATATATTAAATTCATGCAAAACTACAACACGGAGGAAACAGCGAAGATTAAAAAGACCTCATGAATACTCCTTTTCCCTCCCAAAAAACCTTGAAACAGAAGCTACACTACCAACTAGAGTAAATATCCTCAAACAAGCATTGAATATGTGTAAAGTCACATTGAATCAAAATTCAAAATTCAAAATACATAGTGACAAAGGGAGAATAAACTCAAATGAAAAATTAATAATTACTATAGGAGAATGATAGGAAAAAGGAGAATAGAAGAAAGACAGAAAAACAACCAAGGGAATGAAGATAAGCTAGAGATGGGCAAATAAAAGGGTCAGAGAGAAAATTATTGATTAGGAGACGGGCAAAGAAGAAATAACATACATTTAATTGGCATCTCTGAAGGAGAAAAACAAAACGTAAGGTAGAACAAACATTTATAAATGTAGTCCAAGAAAAGAAAACCTAAATCTATATATTGAAAGGGCCTACAGAGTACCTTGGAAAATTGACCCAGAGCAATCAATTCTGACCTACATTCTCTTAAAACTATTAGCTTTTAAAAACTAAAGAAAAATTCCTATAGGTCTCAAAGCACTAGGATCAAATAACTTACAAAGTAAGAGAATTAGACTAGTGTCAAACTTCTCAAAAACAATGTGTAAAGCAAGACAATAATGAGATAGCATTTCTTCAGGAAACTCAATGGAAGAAAGTGTGAATCAAGCACTTTTATCTATTCAAGATAGTCTTTCAACTATCAAGGCCATAGGAGGGTCTCCCTGGCACAAATTGACCATTAACTACTGATTATAAAAGTATAATAAATTCTTGAATAAAATGAAAGTATATTAGTCCACATTGTGAATGAAGGAATGAATTGAATGAGATGGGAGAGCTTTTCCTTACACCAGAATGTCAACTAATAAATGTAGAAGGAAAATCACCGCAATGTCTATGATAAAACAGTCAAGAATCTCCAATGCATACTAAAATGAGAATGCAAAAGTATAATGAGAAACAGGATTTTTGTCTCAAAGCTTTTCTACATAAGATATTTATTGATTTCAGGGGGAAAGTAGTTAAGTTTGCAGTGATGAAGCCTGACAGGCACCAGATTAACCAACATGTTAACATCACAGGTAATGGGAAAAATTGACATTACGTGCCTTCCATCATGGTGCACTGAGAACATACATCATTTCTGTGGTGTTACTACCAAAAATGTATAACTGAATCTAAGCACTGGAAGGTATAAAACATATATGTACACACACACACAAGTGAGATACTCTTAAAAAATGTGAAGGTCATGAAAGACAAGGATTGAAGAATTGTTTAAGATTTTAAATATAATAAATATCCTTCCTCTTAATCATAAAGAACAGTTCTTCAAAAGTTATATTTGAAGATGTGTTTGTTTGTTTGTTTAATTTCATAAGAGAATCCATTAACTGCTCTTTGACATCAAGGATGGTATCTTCCCTCACTTATGTATCCCTTGGTCAAAGCATAGTGTTGGACACAGAGAAGGCATTTTTGATTGTTTGTCAAATTATATTGAATTGAAATATGCTCATAAAAAATATAATTGTACTTGTCTATTTATCTATAACATTTAGGAAACCATACAGGCAGCATTCGAATCTGCCCAATTATATGCAGCTACGTTTGAAAAGTTTCAGATATTCTTCAAGGAAAATGAAAGTCTTGATTTACAAGCTCTTAAACTTCAAGAACCTGGTAAGTGTCCCATTTGTCCTTACTAATTATTTTTGAGAAGAATATCAAGGTTTAAAATATTCTAGGTTTCTGTTTGTTGGTGGGTAGTTTCAGAAATGGTGTTCCAAAAGAGTCGGCCTGATAAAAGGCAAGAGTTTATTCATTTTTGGGTTCTTTTCTGTGGAATTATTCTCCACCACATCCTCATGGTGTGATTTTGATCTTCTTAACGTTCCTAAGATTAGTTTTGTGGCCTAGCATATGATTTATCCTGGAGAATGTGGCAAGTGCACTTGAGAAGAATGTATATTCTGCTGTTGGAAGGAATGTTCTATATATGTCTGTTAAGTCCATTTGTTCTAAAGTGTAATTCAGTTCCGTTTTCTTGTTGATTTTCTGTCTGGATGATCTATCCATTGCTGATAGCGAGGTATTAAAGTCCTCTACTATTAATTGTATTCCTGTCTATTTCTCTCTTAAGATCTGTTAGTATTTGCTCAGAACACTTCAGTGCTTAGATATGGGGAGCGTATATACTTATGATTATTATATCTTCTTGATCTATTGACCCCGTTATCATTAGAGAATCATCTTCTTTGTCTCTTGTTACAATTTTTGGCTTGAAGTCTATTTTGTTGATATAAGAATGGGTACACCCACTTTCTTTTGGTTACTACTTGCTTGAAGTATCATCTTCCACCTCTTCAGTTTGATTCTTTGTTTGTTTTTGGAGCTGAGATGAGTCTTATGAGGGCAGCATATAGTTTGGGTCTAGTGTTTTAATCCAGCCAGCCACTATGTGCCTTTTGATGGGTGATTTCAATCCATTTACATTTAGGATGACCACTGATATATGAAGACTTACTACTGCCACTTTATTATTTTCTGGTTGTTTTGTTTCTCTCTCTTTCTCTCTCTTTCTTTGTGTTTCTGTTTACCTACTTAGGTTGGTAGTTTTCTATGGTGATTTGGTCAGTTTCTCCCTCTTGTGTGTGCATGTCTTTGCTCTAGATTTTTGCTTTGTGGTTATTGTGAGGTTTGTATAAAATGTCTCATAGATAAAATAGTCCTTTTCTGTTGATAGTAACTTATCTTCATTTGCCTATTTAGGTTCCTTTATTTTCATCCTCCCCTTTTATATTTATGTTGCCACAAATTATCCCTTTATATGCTGTGAGTTTGTTACCAAATTATGTAGCTATAGCTATTTTTTTATGTTTTTTTCCTTTAGCCTTTATGCTGTAATTGTTTAACACCCTATTCTAAAATAGAGTTAGAATTTTGTGATTCTGTTTATTACCTTACTCAAAATTTGGTGTATTTTTATCTTTTCATTTCAGGTAGACAAGCTCCTTTCAACATTTGTTTTGTAAGGGAGGTCTAGTGGTGATGAACTCCCTTAACTTTTGTTTGTCTGGCAGTCTTTATTTCTCCTTTATATCTGAAGGATAACTTTGCTAGATAGAGTATTTTTGGCTGGCAATTTTTATCTTTCAATACTTTGAATATATCATTTTATTCTCTCCCAGCCTATGGAATTTCTGCCGAGAAATCTGTTCATAGTCTAATAGAGGTTCCTTTGTAGGTTACTTTCTCCCACCCCCTCTGGCTGCCTTTAAGATCCTTCCTTCCTTCCTTCCTTCCTTCCTTCCTTTCCTTCCTTCCTTCCTTCCTTCCTTCCTTCCTTCCTTCCTTCCTTCCTTCCTTCCTTCCTTTCCTTCCTTCCTTCCTTCCTTCCTTCCTTCCTTCCTTCCTTCCTTCCTTCCTTCCTCCTTCCTTCCTCCCTCCCCCTCCCTCCCTCCCTCCCTCCCTCCCTCCCCCTCTCTCTCTCTCTCTCTCTCTCTCTCTCTTTCTTTCTTTCTTTCTTTCTTTCTTTCTTTCTTTCTTTCTTTCTTTCTTTCTTTCTAGATTTTATTTGCCAAAGAAAGCGAGCAAGCACACAAGCAGGGAGAGTGGCAGGCAGAGGGAGAAGCAAGCTCCTGCTGAGCAAGGAACCTGATGTGGGACTCGATCCCAGGACCCTGGGATCGTGACCTGAGCCTAAGGCAGACAGTTAACCAACAGAGCCACCCAGGCATCTCAAGATTCTTTCTTTATCATTGACTTTTGACAGCTTCATAATAATGTGTCTTGAAAAGGGTCTTTTTGCATTGAGATAGTAAGGTGATCTATTAGCTTCATGGACTTGTATGTCTAGTTCTTTCCCCAGGTTTGGGAAGTTCGCAGCTATTATTTCTTTAAATAACCTCTCTACCTCCTTCTTCTCTTCTCCGTCTGGTGTACCCATTATTCTTGTGTTGGCTATCCAAATGGAGTCTAATAGCACTCATAGGGTTTCTTCACTTTTTAAAAATCTTAGGATTTTAGAAGGAATTATCTCTCCTTTTCCACCTGAATCACTTCTATATCTACTCTGTTTCCAATGCTTGGACCACTATTCTGAAGGATAATTACATGATACCATGAAAAAAGACTCTGTTCAAATAAGTTTGGAAAATACTAGACCAAGCAACATTATACAGGTTTTCTTACCAGAGGACTTCTCAGATTACTTGATGTTCTCATTTTGTCAGTTCTCAAAAATATATACATCTAAAGCTTCTGAAGTGAGTGGGATAGATCATTGTTAACCCTTTTGTGTATTACAAGGAAGCTGAAGCTCAGAAAGATTAAGTGACTTAAAGCCAAATGTGAGTTAAAGACTTGAGCTTCGGTTTGCTAACACTGTGCATTCTTTATACTACGTCAAACTTCCCCTTATATTCAGGAGAGGAGATGACATGAATAAAGACAAGACTCAACACCCTTTTCTTTTTGGGTTGGTGGAGAAGGGCTATAGAACGGGAATAGGGATCAGTAAGGAAATCAATCTGTGGAGGAAGTACTTAGAAATAAAGTTAGCTAAATTTTTGTTTAAGATTTACTTATTTATTTTAGGGGGGAGGGACAAAGGGAGAGGGAGAGAGAATCTCCAGCAGAGTCCATGCTGAGCACAGAGCCCAATGTGGGGCTCAATCTCATGACCCTGAGATCATGACCTGAGCTGAAATCAAAAGTCAGACACTTAACTGACTGAGCCACCCAGATACTCCAAAGTTAGCTAAATTTTTGCAGGCCCAGAGGGTATAGGATTTTTAAAGACAAGTGGAATAGTTTAGTATTATGTGTGTATTAGAAAGAGCTGTTTTTGACCAACAGTATAACAATTGTATTCAAAGGTAATCAGGCCTCCACTGGTCCAGGTAGATTGGAGAAGGGAGAAAATGAAAATAGGAAGATTATCAAAATGCGACTGCAGCATGGGGCACATGCACACGGACAAAGGCCTCAGCCATGATGTGGGAGCAGGGTGCGCAGAGAGGTGTTTGGGAAGAGGAGCAAAGATAACTTCAGCTATGCTCAATCTCTTGTGTTTTACACTTTTGTTATTTATATCCTCAAAATGCTTTATATGGAGGTGCCGTGTGGGAGAAACCTTCCATGAAACCCAACTTCAACCCGACTCTAAGATCCGGTCCACTCCAGACTAGATCCTCTAATACAATTACGAATTATTTTCATCTGCAATCTCTTAGTAGGAGCCAGAAAACATATTTTCATTATCGAATATTATTTTCTTTAGTATGAGAATAAAATATAAAGCATTATGAATTAATGTTTTGAAGTTATTCAAGGTATTCTACATCAGGAAAATAGCATTATAAATACATCTATAAATTTATTAATGCAGTAATTTTTAATATATTTCAAATGATGCTTTAAAATTTAATATGATATATTTTATGCTTTATATGATAATTTTATGTAGATGTTGAGTTTTTTAGAGAACAACTGGAAAAATATCACAGACAGCACAAGGATGCAGTAGCTCTGAAACCTACCAGAAATGTAGGATTGCTGCTCATTGATACAAAGCTGCTAAAAGAAAAACTAATTCCATCACCTTTGCGATGCTTGGAGGTAACTATGAACTAGGAAAAACTTTAATTATAGTCTCTATAATTATTTTACAATTTTTCTACTACAAATAGACTCTCTTAATTTTGTAGTATTGAAAATATCTTAAAATTAACATAACCTACTGGGCATCCTTAATTCCCAAGAAAAGTCCCATATTCTTTCTGTCCCACACAGTCAGCTTTTAGTTGAGAGAAGGGAGGGGATTGCAGGCCTCAGACTAGTCTCTTACTCCCATTCCATTTTCCTTTGCCGGAGCATTTCAAGGCTTTCTGCTGAAGAGAGACCACTATAACAGCTCAGTGTTCTGTGGGAATGCTGGTTGACTTCTGATACTGGGATCCAGTTTAGGACATCATTTCCTGCCCTGAAACTGTCCCTAAAGATCTGATTATGTTTTAGTGAGTGGGACAGCTGAGGACATTTGTATGGATCCTGAAGTAACTTTCATGTCTTCCTTTGGAGCCAGAGTATACCTGTAATATTCTCAAATACCTCCAGCGAGACAATGGTGTAAAGCACGGATTGGCAAACTATAGCCCACGGGGCGAATCCGATCTTCCACCTGTGTTGTATATACGACGTGGCCACGACAGTTTGCTTTTATATTACCTATGGTTGCGTTCTCACCACAAGGGCAGAGTTGAGTACTTGTGACACAGACCATATGTCCCGCGAATCTAAAATAGTCACGATCCAGTCCTTACAGAAAACCTCTGCTGACCCCTGCTGTGGGTGACAGAAGACAGAGCCTATCCCTGCTGATTTAACATTCGGTTAGGATTTATTTAGAATAGTTAATAAAATGAAAATATTTAAATAGTTATGATTCACATTTTCTTTTTCTTTCCTAGGTGCTAAATTATATGCTTCCCTGTCAAAGCAAGAAAAAAGTGGATGCCATTATCTCTGAGGCACAAGATGCAGAGTACAAGCTTGAATTTGTTCCAACTACCACCATAGAATATGTTAACAGCTTAGCATTTCTTGATGAAATCCAGGAAAGGGTGAGTTGATTTTCATGTAACTCAATATTCCAGACTTGTGGTAGATAAGGAAGACAAATAAGAGAAATTGAGGGACTGAAGGTCAATAAACAGCTGTCAAAATATCAGAAACACTTTCAGACAGTGTGAGTGAATGCCCTACGTCACAGCAATAATGCGAGCTAACATGAATCAAACTCTTACTACTAGTTAGGAATTATACTAAACTTTTTATATGTATTACACTTTTAATCCTCACAAAAACTTAAGTGTAGGTGATTTTTTTCTCATTCTGCAGGTAAGGAAACAGGGACTGAAAAAAGTTATGTTGCCCAAGATCACAATGTTTGTGGTCAAGCTAGAATTTAAGTTTGTGTCTCCGACTGCAAGGCCAATGCTCTTAGCCACAATTTATTGCAATTCTTATTTGCGATCAATGATCATGGAATTGTAATATAAGTCTTGACCTTTAATCCATATCTGCAAAACAGGAACCTCATCATTAAGAATGAAAGAAACCCAATTCAACTAGCTTAAATAGGGAGGGGGGATCGGGAGAGAACAGTAGACAGGGGGACTCAAGTGACATGGGTAATGGGGTCAACACTCTCTCACTCTCTCTCTCTCATACACACACACACAAACACGCACACACACACACACACACACACACACACACACACTCCTTTTCCTCCCTTATTTCTTTCTCTCCAGAAACTTGGTTTCCTCTTCTCAGGGTCTTCCCTGTGGCAGGCAATTAATTTAGCATTTAATTTCAATTGTCAGTTTTTCATAAGCTTTTATTCATACCAATTGGCATTTGACATAAATTCTTTTAAATGTCTGGAAATTGAAAATATGTTACAAATAAAAAATAAAAACTGAGTAAAGTAAGTCATTAACAACTTGATGGTCTGTTATATATTATTATTTTTTAAAGATTTTATTTATTTATTTGAGAGAGAGTAAGCGAGAGAGAGGGAGGGGAAGAGAGCACGAGTGGGGGGAGGAGCAGAGGGAAAGGGAGAAGCAGACTCTCTGCTCAGCAGGGAGCCTGATGTGGGGCTCAACCCCAGGACTCTGGGATCATGACCTGAGCCAAAGGCAGATGCTTAGCCAACTGAGCCACCCAGGTGTCCCCTGGATAGTCTGTTATATATTATTAACAGAATTAACAGTAAAGGCTATTTCATGTGCCTATAAAGCAATCATTTTTGACATTTTTTAATTTATTTTTTATTGAAGTATAGTTAACACATAATGTTACATTAGTTTCTGGTGCACAACCTGTGATTTGCTAACTTAAATGTAACAATTTTCTTTCTCATTTCAAAAAACAGCATCTTCACAAAAGGGCAGATGATTGTGGTTTTCCCTCAGTTTTCCATATACATTATCGCAGGAGTCTAAAGATGTCAAGTATTTATTATTCCGTGTAGTCATTTAGGCACTTCGGACAAATAACTAAAGCTCACTTGAGCTAGCTTAGGCCAAATGGGGACCCTATTTAAGGACTCAGTAGTATTTCAAGGAACCCCACTCCTTCATCAAAAAAGTAAGTAGTAGGCTTAGGAACTTAACCAGAACCAGGAATGAGAAGGCTGTAGGAAACCAGGTAGTTCTTTCTCTCCATCCATTCTTTCTGCATTTCTCTGAAGATCTACTCTACTTCTCTCCCTCTACAGACAGAGTGCTTCTGCTTCTTTATTCCACAGCAGTAAATATGGCCAGCAGCAGCTCTCAAGTTAATACTGCAAGTCTAGCCAGCCACTGAGAGAGATGCTCTCTCTCCCAATATGAATTCTAAATGTCTTATAAATACATTGAGCTTCCCCACCCCCATGCTGTTGTATGAACTATGACAGGAAGGTAGGATCATGTTGCAGAGAGTAGATTGCTCTCACTCTGTAGTTCCAGAACAGGAGATGCCATGCAGAAAACCCAGACAGCTTCCCATCTCCATGAGGTTATCTGTGCATTTTTGGGTGTCGTGTTGGGGAAGCAGTTTCCCTTAGGGAGACGTTCTCCACAAAGGAACAGCTCTTCTTTGGAACCTCATCTATTCATTCAGAAAATGTAATGAACACTCACTTGCAGGGTGCAAGGGTTACAACAATGAGTAAACCTGCCATCAAGGAGCTCGGAGTCTATAATGGAAACAGATAATTATTATATAATGTGTATGAGTACAAAATAGTGTTGTAGGACTTGAGGGGTTGTGGTCATTCTTGGCTACAAATCTCAGCTTTATGGAAGATGGGGTAGTCAAGCTATGTCCTAAAATGCATCTATTCAGGTAGGATTCCAGGGAGAGGGGAAACTGTGTTCAAACGCCTGAGGCAGAATGACAAGAGCAGGATGTGGCAGTTGGTACACTGTGGGGAAAGGCGTTCAGTAGAGAAAGCTGATGAGCTGTAGCTAAAGCAGTATTTTCAAGGACGAGAGAAGGAATGGATTCTAGTCAGTTAAGTTACTAGAACTGAAAGGACTAAGTGGGTAACTGAATTTGGGAACAACAAGAGAAGTCTAAGATTACTCTTGGATATCTTTTTACAGCAAACAGGCAGATAGTGATATTATTAACCAGTAGAGGTGGGGCAGGCCACGTAATCATTGTCTGACCAGATCAATTTTGAGAATGAAAAAGGTACTATTAATCATTCTGCCAGGACAATGGGTGTAATCCAAGATTCTCTCAGGGAGATGTGGACATATGCTTATTCCAAGTACAGGAAACACAGGAAGACGAACAGATCTTGGTGTACAGATACTTAGTTCTATTTATTACTTGTTTAAAATGTTATTACGGTGTTCAGCTTTTAGTTGAAAGGAACAAAACTCGCATAGTTAGCTTAGAAAGATGAGAAGATTTAGTCTAAGTTTGCAGAGTTATCTTCTGTAATCCAAAGGCACGCATAGAGCCTAGCCTTTGAAAAGGACAGGAACTAGGAACTAGAGCAGCACAGATAAACCAAAAAGGCCTCTCTTTCCGTTTCTCATCTCTGCTTCTCTCTAGAACATTGACGCTGAAAGGGTAGGCCCACACTGGCAGCATCAGTGTCACCAGGAATTCCAGAAGTGCATACTCTTGGGCTCCACCCTGGATCTTCTGAATCAGAAAATTAGGGAAGGGGCTCACCAATCTGTGTTTTAACAAGTTTTCCAAGGTGACTGTGATTCCCAAGCTAAGGATTGGGAATCATTTCTCTGAAAGCCTCTGTGCAGGAACGCCTGGGACAACACTGAAAGGGACTCATCAGACTCTGATATATTTAACAAGCAACCAATGTTTCTATTTAGATTGAAAGCCTTGAAGATGAAGGGAATGTAGTGATTCAAATGTACAAGCTCATTGAACAATATCAGGTCCCCACACCTCCGGAAGACTTCGCTGTTTTTGCTACTATGAAGCCGTCCATCATTGCAGTTCGAAATGCCATCGATAAATCTGTGGGTGACCGAGAAACAAGGATTAAGCAATTTTCTCAGCATTTGGGTAGAGATCTTGAAGACCTAACCAATGAAGTGAATGAAGTAAAGTTACAAGCACAGGTAAGCCAAAGCAGGATTTAAAAAATAATAATAATCAGTGTAAAATTGGACTATTATATTTTAATTAAGCTATTTCAGGATCATAGTTCATTTTAATCTGACTTACCTTCCATTTTTGTGGTTTCATTCCGATCAATTGATGGTGTCTTTGAGCAGCTATTTAAAATCGAACATGTTTCTGAACCTCTAAGTACTGAATAAATTCCAGGCCATTACAAGTAAAGCATGTGTAATATTTTCTTTCTCCTGACTTGTATTTATTATTTTGAAATGAGTGCTTTTATAACTTTTTTTTTTAAAGATTTTATTTATTTATTTGACAGAGATAGAGACAGCCAGCGAGAGAGGGAACACAAGCAGGGGGAGTGGGAGAGGAAGAAGCAGGCTCATAGCAGAAGAGCCTGATGTGGGGCTCGATCCCATAACGCCGGGATCACGCCCTGAGCCGAAGGCAGACGCTTAACCGCTGTGCCACCCAGGCGCCCCGCTTTTATAACTTTTTAACATATTTTGTAGCTATTGTCACAATTTAAAAATTTTCTTAGGTACGTATTAGAACATTCCCATTTAGGAGGAAGCAGAGTATACATTGATAAATGATAATGAAGAATATTTGGTTAACTTGCACCAATTTTACTATACAAAAGATACAGGAAAATTTTTAAAGAATTTAGAAGAGATAGCTGGGTGATTCTTAACAGAAACATACATGAAAATGTAATTTTGTAATGATCTACTATTTTATTATTAACAACTAAATCTGATTACAGAAATATAAAACCATATAAAATTATAATCAAGTCAGAAAAATTGGGAACATTTCAATGTCCGTCAACAGAGAATGAATAAAATGTGTTAGGGTACATTCGCTCAAAGGAATACAATGTAGACATTAAAGATTACAATATATGTTTATACATACTGACATGGAAACATAAAAGTAGCTAACATTTATTGTGTACTTACTACGTGTCAAGTACTGTTCTAAGGACTTCATATTGTTTTTATTTTTATATTGAAATATTTTTGTATTTTTCACCCCCCAAAAAAACTGTACATAACTGTAGTAACTTTACAGCTTCATGAATTATCAGAAAATGAGCACACCCAAGTATCCATTACTCATGTCAAGAATATAACATTACTGTTACCTTTAGGATTCTCTCAAATCACTGGCCCTTTCTTCCTCCCCAAGGAAGCCACTACCCTGAATTCTAATGCTATAAATCAGTTTTGCTTGTTTATAAACTTCAATTAAATAGAATCATACAGTATGCCCTTTATTTGATTTTGTTACTTTCCTGAGATTCACCCATGATGCTGTGAGTGGAGATGAATAATGCTTCTTGGAAACTTTGTATATATGTTTGCATGGTTTAACTCATTTAATGCTCAGAACACCTATGAGATTTTATTATTCATATTTTATAGAGAAGAAAACAAAGGGACAGGGAGGTTAAGTAACACTGTCACAAATTTAATAAATGGAAGAACCAGGATTCAAGCTTAGGCAGTCTGTTTCCAATGGTTGATAATCTGCTATTAACTATATACATGTATGTGGATTGCTAGAGAGAGCAAAGTGCCAGCAAGTGCTTCATGCGTCATCATGCATTGTAAAAAAAGCACGATGCACACACAGAGAAATGACAGCAGAGGCTCTCTTCAGCAAGTGCTTCTTCCATAGAGGGTTTGGAATGAATTCATTATCACTCCTGAGCAAAATACTGAAACCTGATTATTTCTATAAACAATACCACCTTGCTGTCAAGACCTCTATTCCTGATGATGGAGGGAGTTGGAGAAAAAAACCTCAGTGTGACAAATGATGATAACACAATTTATTTCAGTTTGGAATGTCTATTTCATTCTAGCTTGGTCTCTTTCTGATAGATTTTAATTTGATTCGAAATGCCTGTTGAGCATTTCTTCACCCCTGCCACCATCATCTCCGACCTCTTGCCCCGTAAGTGGAGATCTGCATTTCCTCCTGGTGGATGGAGGGAAGGTGCATCCAGTCCTCTCATTGTCCTGTGGACCATAGGACTTCTAGTGCAGTTTGGCTGGGCTGAGCCTGGTTGTCCCAAGCAGCTGTTAGCTGAAGTTCCTTCTTGATTCTTTGGGTACCATGTTGGCCCCTGCTGCTGTAATCCATCATTTCTGCCATAGTGTACAATTCTCAAGTGATCTGTGGCCTCCTCATCCTAATCTCAGACTCCTTCTAGTCCTCCAGTCCTTGCAGCAGTTCCCATTGCCAGAATCAAGGCACATGAGAACTTCATATCCACCAGGTACCACACCAAGCTACGAAGGCACCAGAGTGTAAACACAAAACCCTTCTGCCTAGACACTTCCCTTAGCTTTTTCTAGAACATGTTGTCATTTTGAATGCAGTACCATGACAATCAGAGATTATCCTCCCAAGCTGTGGTTATAATAGTTCTCAGATTCTTCCAGTTTCTCCCAAAACTAGTTAGGTGTTCCTTCTTTGCTCCTGAACCTTTCCATTCCCATTCATTGGGTAGGATTTCAGCCTCAACAGGTCAGCCAGAAAAACGGATGTCTGACCACTTATTCTTTGTGTTCTCTCTTCCTACCTCTCAGAAATCAAAGGGCTTCCTATTTCCATGAATGTACAATGAGAATTTCCCTTATATCATGTCCTCTTCCTTCTCTTCCCTATTGCACACTCCTCTCCTTACCTGAAGCCATGTTGGTTGAGGAAGTGTAAGGAATGAAAGTAGATGGGAGGAAATATATTAGGTACTACTAAAAAACAATGTTGTCCCCATGACGCTTCTTTATTTATTTCTGTACTTTTTTACAAAGTATATCCATTGCTTTAAAATGCAAGAAAAGTAACCATTTTACCATTTTCTAAAAATCAAAGTGAAAAGAGAATTAGAAAAATATTTTTTGAAAATTTTTATGAATTCACTTAATTTAATGGTCAACATCAAAAAGCAGGAATGACTAATCAAAAATTATCTTAATTTTACAGGATCCACAGATTTTAGATATTACTGCTGACCAAGACAAAATAAAGCTTATGTTGAGTGAGCTACAGGTAGTTCTAGATGATCTTCAAAAACGTGCATTTCAGTATAAATCCTATCAGAAGAATTTTAAGGTAAGGACAGCTCTACACATCTGTTTTTAAAACATATGCATAGAAATGGCATTGATGCACAACCACCCTCAACATTGTGGCTCTAACATTCAATGTTTGGACACCTCTATGTGCTAGTCATTGTGCCGGAATGGTCTGAAATGCAAGTATGATGTGTTCTCTGCCTTTGAAGTGTTTAAAGATTAGTACACATAAGAGACAAAATCTCTTTCTTAATAAAAAATAGTGATGAATTATAGATAAACCCTAAGACCAGGGACTGTACTTTCTATGTTAAAATATATATGTGGAGTTTTTAACATGGTCAATTAAAGCTCCTCTAGTCTTTCTTAAATAATATTCAGGCTTCTTTTACATTCCTGTGTGTGTTATGATTCCATGAATGTTGCCTAATTTGCCCTGGTTTGATGTGCCAATTTGGTGAAAGAAAATAATTTGGCTAAGCCAGGGAATAGATGGATCCAAAAAAAGAGTAGGTTTCAATATGGCTCAAAAAAATGAAGAGAAATGAGTAAGAGCTTTAAGTGCTCTGAACAGTTATTAAAGAGACCAAAGAGAAAAGAGAATAGCAAGAAGAGATTCCTAGGGTCAAACCCAGGGAGCCATCAGCAATGAGAGGTATTGTTTGTCTCCCCAGCAGTCTTGGAGGAATGCCCGGACCTCACATGGGAATGTACCTCTCTATTCCAGAGCCCCAAAAGGATGGCCAGAAAGTGATCTGAGGAGCTGTCCACTCCAGAGCCCAGGGCTTGGTGGGGGCAATCTGGAAAATAATGAATGTGACTCTAGATGATGTCACTGGTACGGTACTTGAGATTTGTGCATTGGAGAACTAGGGTTCAAAGTCGTTCCCAGGTTGAGTTAACCGACATACAAGTTTGAATAGTTTGCAGTAGGAAGTGAGGTATTGAGGAAAAATTGCTTGATAAAAAGTTATAACAGGTGGACACTTCTTGGGTCAGAAAGGATAGCACTGTTTGAGTCAGAGCCTGAAATAAAAGTATGTCCCCTTCTTTCCACACTCTGTATCTATACTTGATTAATTCTTCCTTCATGATCAACTCAGATCTACCCTTCCTTCTCTCAGTCATTTGGGGGGTAGGAGTGAAGACCTAACTAGCCTAGGAAATTACTTCTAATTCTTAATGAAGAAAAGGTTAGATCCCTAATGTCAAGGTGATGCTGACCTCATAAAATGACTTTGGAAGTATTCCCACCTCTTCAATTTGGGGGGGGGGGGAAGTTTGAGAAGGATTGGCATTAATTCTTTAAATGTTTGGTAGATTTCACCAGTAAAGCCATCTGCTCCTGGAGCCATCTACTTTTGGACTCTTCTGTGTTGAGTGGTTTTGATTATTGGTTCAATCTCCTTATTCGTTATTGGTCTGTTTAGATTTTTTGTTTCTTCCTGATTCAGTCTTGAAGGTTATATGTTTCTAGGAATTTATCCATTTCTTTTAAGTGATGTAATTTAATTGTTGGCATATAACTATTCATAGTTGTCTCTTACAATCCTTTATATTTCTGTGGTATCTGGTATAAAGTTTCCTCTGATTTTATTTACTTAAGTCTTCTCTTTTTTTCTCCATCTAGCTAAATGTTTGTCTATTTTGTTTATCTTTTTTGAAAAACCAGCTCTTAATTTCATTGATCTTTTCCTTTTTTCTGGTCTCTAATTTATTTCCAGTCAGATCTTTTTTTTTTTTTTTTTAAGATTTTATTTATTTAGTTGACACAGAGAGAGACAGGGTGAGAGAGGGAACACAAGCAGGGGGAGCAGGAGAGGGAGAAGGAGGCTTTCCGTCAAGCAGGGAGCCCGGTGTGGGGCTCGATTCCAGGACCCTGGGATTGTGATCTGAGCCAAAGAGAAATGCTCAACGACTGATCTGAGCCACCCAGGTGCCTCTATTTCCACTCTGATCTTTATTTCCTTCCTTCTGCTAATCTTGGGCTTAGTTTGTCCTTTTTCGACTTCCTTGATGTGTAAAATTGTTTGCGATCTTCCTGGTTTTTTTTTAATATAAGCATTTATTACTATAAACTTCCCTCTCAGAACTGCTTTTGCAGCATCCCATAGGTTTTGGCATGCTGTGTTTTCATTTGTTTCAAGTATTTTTTTAAATTTCCCTTTGATTTCACCTTTAACCCACTGGTTGTTCAGGAGTGTGTTGTTTAGTTTCCACATGCTTGTAAATTTTCCAGCTCTCCTCTTGTTGATTTCTAATTTCAAACCATTCTGATTGAAGAGGATACTTGGTATGATTTTAATCTTAAATTTTCTAAGACTTGTTTTGTAGCCTATCATATGATCTATCCTGGGGAATGTTCTGTGTGCACTTAGAAGGAATGTGTATTCAGCTGCTGTTGGATGGAATGTTCAAAGCCCTAGCTTATCACAAGGCTCACAATTTCTGTGCAAACAACCCCCCTGGGGGTTTGTTCACTTCTAAGCCAAGGCAGTTTTAAAATGCTTCTGTGAAAACAGCTTCTTCAGATTTTCTTGCAGTTTTTCTCTCTGTAAGGTTCATATACAGCCCAGAGGGTTAGAAAGAGGTAGAAACCAGGCTGTTCTTTCCATGTTAAATCTCCCCATCCCTCCACCAGCTACTGCACAGACATCTCCCTCTTCTGTCATCTAGCTATATATGCCCCAGAGGAAATGAGTACCTCTGAAAACTCATTTGTTTTCCTTAAAAAGGCCAGGCATGTATGATCCAACTTGAAGAAGAATGCCTCTGGTACTCATTATATTTATGTCTTTGCTGAACATTTAAATTCTAAGGAAATATAAAGAGTTATAAATTTTCAGTAAGTGGAAATTTGAATATACATAGGGATTATGATTTACTTTTTTCATTTGTTTCTATCTCTTCTTTTCTTTCCCCATTTAGGACCCACCCATATTCTACTAAGTAGTCACTGTATCAAGAATTACTAATAGGAGGATAACAGAAGACTTTTATATCTGAAAACTAAAGACTGCATTTTGCTTATTATATTTTTAAAGGTAGAAGTATCGAAGTTTGAAGCTCTGGAAGAAGTTAGTGCTGAATTGAAGCTCAAACAATTGCTCTGGGATTCTTTATCTGAATGGGATCAACTCCAACAAGAATGGTTAAAGGTAAAACAAAACAAAACAGAAGAGCCTCTCGATCCCAAAATCATTTTTTATTAACTAAACTTAATATCCTAATAATAGGAATTATTTTTAACCATCTGGAGTAGTCTTAATTCAGTAAAATATGCAATGTTATAATTTTATGAGAACTGTTAGCTTTCCAGTGAAATGCGCAAAGTTCTTTCTGTCGCTATATACCACAGAGCAGAATGCATTCTTGTAAGACAGGCTTCTTGGGTCCTCCATTTAAGAAGGCTAGATGAAGGAAGCATCAAAAGACCTCACTGCATGATGTTTAACTGCTTGGGGCTTCTGAATACAGTGCTGTCGTGATATACTACACCCAAGTGTTCTTGAAGATTGTAGGATTTTATTTGTAATCTGAACACTTCAGATTTCTGTGAACTTATGTTTCAGTTCTTGTTTTGAAAAAAATGGAAGCCATTTTGTTCACTGTGATAGAATAGAATCAGAGTAATGAGATCTAGGATCTTCCCTTAAGAGCGCAACAGTAAATTACCTTAATTAGGGGGCCAAGGACCAACAGCCACCGTAGAATCTGGTTTCTAGGATCTACCTGTATATTCAATCCCTGACAAGCGTCAACCCTCTAGAAGGCAGAATAGATAGATGATCACCTCTTCTTTCAAGTGTGATATGGGCATGTCAGAAATACCATCAACTTTACAAATATTGTTTTACACTTGCTCATTCAGCCTACTTGTGCTAATAGCTGTAATTAGAAGTCACATGTCTGGTTTAAACACCAGTGACACAAAGTGTTTCCCAGATAATGTTCTAAGTGCTGGGTATACCACTAGGGACTAAAAACAACAAAGTTCAGGGGCGCCTGGGTGGCTCAGTCGTTATGCATCTGTCTTCAGCTCAGGATGTGATCCTGGGGTCCTGGGATCGAGCCCCGCATCAGGCTTCTCCGCTGGGAGCCTGCTTCTTCCTCTCCCACTCTCCCTGCTTGTGTTCCCTCTCTCGCTGGCTGTCTCTCTCTCTGTCAAATAAATAAATAAAATCTTTTAAAAGAATAATAGTAAAAATAAAAAATAAAATAAAAATGACAAAGTCCAAACCCTCACAGAACTTACCTTTTGGAGAGGAAAACAGGAAACAAATATATGCTATAACATCAAAGGATTTTAAGTGCTCTTGTATAACTCCTTTGTCACTTATCTCAGAAGTAGAAAAGGCTCCTGAGGTGTAAAGAAAAAGCTTAGAGAGTTTTCTGATTACCACTGTAGTTTAGAACAGAAGCTTCCAAAATGAGGTGATTTCATCATAGGAAACATGCAAAAAGACCCATTAGGGGACAGAAAGGAAATGTTGAACCTAGAAAGAAAAAATGAAAAAAAGAAAAATGAAGGTTTATAACTACACATAACATATTCCTTTTAGGTGTACCATGTAACAATTGAATATTTGTGTGTATTATGAAACGATCACCACAGTAAGTCTAGTTAACATCCATTGTCACCTATAATTATGAAATTTTTTTCCTATGATGAGAACTTTTAAGATCTATTCTCTTAGCAACTTTCAGATATGCAATACAGTATTGCTAACTATAGTCACCATGCTGTACATTATACCCCCATGATTTATTTATTTTACAACTAGATGTTTATATCTTCTTACTCCTTCACCCATTTCACCCACTTCCCAGCCCTACCTTTGGCAACCACCAGTCTGTTCTCTGTATCTGTACGTTCTCTCTCCTTTCATTTTGTTTTGTTTTGTTTTGTTTTAGATTGCACATGTAAGCGAGATCATACAGTATTTGTCTTTCTCTGTTTATAGAACTGAAAAATATATTTATAGATACTTGTATATATTGGGGTACATCTTTATTTTTTTTTATTTTTTTAAAGATTTTATTTATTTATTTGACAGAGATAGGAACAGCCAGCGAGAGAGGGAACACAAGCAGAGGGAGTGGGAGAGGAAGAAGCAGGCTCATAGCGGAAGAGCCTGATGTGGGGCTCGATCCCACAACGCCGGGATCACGCCCTGAGCCGAAGGCAGATGCTTAACCGCTGTGCCACCCAGGCGCCCCTGGGGTACATCTTTAAATCATTTATATTAAAGGGGTACATAATCAAATGATAGGAGACAACTGGATTAGAAAGTTCTAGTTAGCAAGAGTAAGAAGTAGCTATTTGTCTCCTTCCGGGAGTTGGCTCTCAGGAATAAATTACAGGGATTGCAATATTACATTCGATGATGTGGGAGACAAGAACATGAAAGGAATAAGCAAGTGATGCCTGATACACTATTAGCAATCTTAATAAATAAAGCCATTTCCAGAAGTAGAGAGTTGACTTGGATTTACAATTCAACTACTGGAAAATCTGAGTAAAATAAAAAAAAATTTACTATTTCAAGATTGCCTTTATCATTTATCTTAATTTTTTTTTCTCTTCCTAATTTTTATAGTCCAAGTTTGACTGCCTGGATCCAGAATTCCTAAATAGTCAAGTTTCTAAATATGCCAAATTTGTGACTCAGTTGGAAAAAGGCTTGCCACCCAACAGTGTAGTTCCCCAGCTAAAACATAAGGTGGAAAAAATGAAAGAAAAGGTAAGTTCAGTAGAAATTATTTCAAAAACTCCAGAGCAGTCCGTTACTACTTGATGCTAATGAGACTAAAGTCAGGAATTCTTCCGTGTTTAAATTAGTCAGCTTTGCAGAGAAAAAAGAATAGACAAATTCAATTTTTTCAAAGGCGGACTGCATCCCTGTCTTCAACCGGCCAAATCATGCAACTGAATACCTTGGTTCAAGGGGCATTCAGAATAAGAGTTTCCCAAGTGGTGAGGAGCTTAGTGCAGGAATGGGTTGTAGATATGCTAAGATACTCATCCACCAGCCCTTAGACAGCCAAATGAGGCTAGTGCAGCCTTGTCCATTTATACCACTGCACCAAATGAATAAGCCATTTTCCAGATGTGCCATGACTTGACTGTCGGGAAGCCCAGCAGTAGGTGTGTGAGGCTGACTCTTTGAAACCTATCACTCTTGAACCAGTACTTGAAATGGGAATGAAAAGGGTTATGACTCTGTCCTTTAAAGCAGTTTTAGTTTTTTTTAAAAGATAAGAAAGGACTAAAAGAAGACATGGGTAGGAAAAGTAAGCAAAACTTTAGGCACAACAAGAAGAGCATTTTTGCAGTTTCTCCCTCTTTAGTTTTTTAATATCTAGTCAAAATACTCCCTGAAGTTTCTTATGTCAGCCTCTTTTGAAGTTTTGATACACACTGCAGCATAGATGAACCCTGAAAATGTTATACTAAGTGAAAGAAGCCAATCACAGAAAGACTACATAGCATATGGTGTCATAGATATGAAATGTCTAGAATAGAGAAATCCATAGAGAGAGAAAGTAGATTACTGGTTACTGGGCACTGTGGAGGAGGAGAAATGGGTGATGAAATCTAATGGGTATGGGGTCATTAGATAGTGATAGGTAGTTCATAGTGATAGTTCTAAAATTAGATAGTGGTGATAGTTGCACATCTCTGAGAATTGGAATATTTTAAAAAAGAGGTTCTTACAAAACAGATGAACATAGGGGAAGGGTAGAAAAAATAAAATAAGACAAAATCAGAGAGGGAGACAAACCATAAGAGACTCTTAACTATAGGGAGCAAACTGAGGCTTGCTGAAGGGGGTGGGGGGGATGGGGTGATTGGGTGATGGGCATTAAAGAGGGCAGGTGATATAATGAGCACTGGGTGTTATATGCAACTGATGAGTCACTAAATTCTACCTCTGCAACTAATAATACACGATAATGTTAATTGAATTGAATTGAAATACAATATTTTTTTTAAAAAAGATTCTTCCATGTTGTTAGGTGAATCAATAGTTTGTTAATCTTTATTGCCGAGTAATAATTCCATTATGTAGATTATCACCATTGGTTTTTCCATTCACCTGCTGAAAGACATTTGGGTTGTGACCAGTTTTATAGCGATTAGTAATAAGCTGCTCTCAACAGTCGTGTGCAGCTTTTTGAGTGAACATGACTTTTTAATTCACTCGGGTAGATAACTAAGAGTGGGATTACTAGGTGTCATGGTAAGTATATAAGAAACTCGCCTGTTTTTCGAAGGACTGTAACATTTTGCCTTCCCACCGGCAATGTGTGAGAATTCTAGCTGTTCCTCATCCTCCCAGCACTCCTTATTGTTTGGGAGGCTTTGCATGTGGTTTGGTTTGGTTTTCATTTTAGTCACTCGAGTAAATGTATAGAAGTATCTCACGGCAGACACCTTTGCATTTTTCCAGTGACTAATCATGTGGAGTATATTTTAAATGTCTTTTTCCATCCTTTTATCTTCTTTGCTGAAATGTCTGTTTGGCTCTTTGCCCAATTTTTAATTGGGTTGCTTGTTTTGTTATTATTGCATTTTAAGAGTTCTTTTTGTAATCTGGATCCAACTCCTTTTTCAAATATGTAACCTGAAAATATTTTTTCCCAGTCAGTGGCTTGTCTCTTCAGTCCCTTACCGGTGACTTTCAGAGTGCAAACAGTTTTAATTTGAATAAAGTTCAATTTACATTCTTTGCTTTTTTGGATTATCTTTTTAGTATAGCATCTAAAAATGTTTTGCTAAATTTAAGGGCCACACAGATTTTCTCCTCTATTTGCCTCTAGAAGTTTCATAGTTTTGCTTTTTTTACATTAAGGTTTATGAATTATTTTGAGTTATTTTGCATAAAATATAAGAGATGTGTCAAGATGTACCTTTTTTACATAGGGATATCCACTCGATCCAGCACCATTATTTGAAAAGACTATCCTTTCTCCATTTAACTGTCCTTGCACCTTTGCTAGAAGTCAGCTGACTACATTTTTTATTTATTTATTTATTTTAAAGATTTTGTTTGTTTATTTGAGAGAGAGGCAGCGAGAGAGGGAACACAAGCAGGGAGAGTGGGAGAGGGAGAAGCAGGCTTCCTGCTGAGCAGGGAGCCCATTGCCTGGCTCGATCCAGAACGCTGGGATCATGACCTGAGCCGAAGGCAGACGCTTAACAATTGAGCCACCCAGGCGCCCCTGACTTTATTTTTTAGTCTAATTCTGGACTCTATTTTGTTTTGTTTTTCTGTGAGTCTATTCTTTCACCAATACTACACTGTTTTGGTACCTATACCTAGTAAGTCTTAAAATCAGGTAGGTGTAAGTCCTCCAAATTTGTTGTTCTTTTTCACAGTCATTTTGTCTATTTTCATTCCTTTATCTTTCCATATACATCTTAGAATTAAGTTGTCGATATGTATAAAAAATTGCCAGGAATTTTTGAAGGATTGTATTGAATGTATAAATCAATTTGAAGAGAACTGACATCTTAACTTTTCCAGCCTGTTAACCAGCGTATCTCTTCATTTAGTTAAGTCTTCCTTTATTTTTTTCATGGAAGTTTTCTAGTTTCAATACACAGATTCTGCATGTATTTTGTTAGTATTATAATTAAATATTTTTTGTAATCCTAAATAATATTGTTGTTGTTGTTTTAAGATTTTACTTATTTGTCAGAGAGAGAGAACATGCACAAAACAGGCTCCCTGTAAGGAGCCCGATGTGGGACTTGATCCCAGGGCCCTGGGATCATGACCTGAGCTGAAGGCAGATGCTCAACTGACTGAGCCACCCAGCCGTCCCAGTAATATTGCTTTTAATTCCAAATTCCAATTGTTCATTGCTGTTATATAGCAGAATACTATTGAATAGTATTAACCTTTGTATATTGATCTTATGTCCTGTGATCTTACTAAATTCAGTTTTTAATTTTAGGGGCTTTTTTTGTACATTAAAATGAGTTGGGAAGGGTTCCTTCCTCTTCTGTTTTCTGGAGGAAATAGTTTAGAATTAATATTATTTCTTCTTTAAGTGTTTAGTAAAATTCACTGGTGAAGCCATTTCAGCCTGAAGTCTTCTTTTTTGGAAGGTTTTTAACTACAAATTGAATTTCTTTAATACATATTGTATCATTCAGGGTATCTATTTCTTGAGGGGGTTTTATAGTATATTTTTCAAGGTAATGGTCCATTTCATCCAAATTGTTGAATTTATAGACATAGAGTTGATCATAATATTTCTTTATTATCCTTTAAAAGTTTGTGGGATGTGGGGCACCTGGGTGGCTCAGTCAGGTAAGCATCCGACTCTTGGTTTCAGCTCAGGTCATGATCTCATGAGTTGTGGGACGGAGCCCTTGTCAGACTCTGCTTTCAGCAGGGAGTCTTCCTCTACCACTCCCCCACCTCTCCCTCTCCCTCTCTCCCTCTCTCTCTCTCTCTGTCACTTTAAAATAAATAAATAAATAAATAAACAAACAAACAAACAAATAAATAAATAAATCTTTTTTAAAAAAAGTATGTGAGATCAGAAGTGATGTCCCCTTTTTCACTGTTGATGTTGGTAATTTCTGTCTTTCTGTATAGATTTATCTGTTCTCTGCCTGCTTCTCTTATCTGTAATCCAACCATCCATTCAGTTGTTTATTTATGTCAATATGAACTCATGGATATTTATTTTGTAATTTGGATTATAATGCAATACTACATTATTTGTTGTTTGCTTAAATCATGACAACTTTGGCTATTGAGAGCTCTCTCAGTTGACTTCTGTGTCCCTTTTATGTACCTCATCATTTTGGGTTTTTGTATTTTACCTTTACATATACCATATGCACAATATATTACTACTATTTTTATTTTATATAATCATCTTTCAGGACAATCAAAATAGGAAACAAAATGAAATTTATTTTGCCTTTATTCTATTGCTAGTGTTCTTCATTTCTTGTATGGATCTAAGATTCTGACTCATAGCCTGAAGAACTTCCTTTAATAATGCTTATTGAGTAGGTATGCTAACAATGAATTCCCTAAATTTTTGTTTTGAGAAAGTCTTTATCCTTTATTTTGAATGATAATTTAAATGATAATATAAACCTATCATTCTGAATCAACAGGTTTTGTTTTTTCTTTCAGCAATTTAAAAAGTATCCTTTCACCACTTTCTTGCTTGCATGGTTTCTAACAAGAAATCTGCCATAGTGCTTCTCCCCGTTCTTCTGTAGATAATAATGTATTTTTTTGGTTGGGCTGCCTTCAAGATTATTTCTTTTTCTTCATTTTTGTCAGTTTATAATGTGATATACCCAGGTGTGTGTTGTTGTTGTTGTTGTTGTTTACAGTTTGTATTTATCCCGTTTAGTGTTCTCTGAGTGTCTTGGATCTGTGGTTTGGTGTCTGTCTTTAATTTTGGAAAAAAACAAAACAAAACGAAAACAGCCATTATGTTATCCTTTGAGATTTCTATTGCATATTTTAGACCATTTGATATTGTTCTATAACTCTTGAACACTCTGTGGTTTTGGTTTTTGGTTTTTGGTTGTTTTTTATTTTTTACCACTTTTTTTTTCTCATGTGTCAGTGAGGAATTTCTACCTACTTATCTTCCAGTTCACAGATTCCTTGGCTGTGTCAAGCGCATCAAAGACATTCTTTATCTCTCTTGCTATCTTCTTCCATTCTAACATTTATTTAATTCTTAGTTATAGCTTCCATCTTTCTTTCTTTTTTTTCTAAAGATTTTATTTATTTGTCAGAGAGACAGAAAGAGCACAAGGAGGGGGAGCATCAGGCAGGGGTGGAAGGCTCCCTGCTGAGCAAGGAGCCTGATACAGGACTTAATCCCAGGACCCCGGGATCATGACCTGAGCCGAAAGTAGACACTTAACGGACTGAGCCACAGTCATCTTTCTATTGACATTTCCCATCTGGTCTTGTCTGTTGCCTACCTTTTCCATGAGAGCCATTACCATATTAATTACAATTATTTTGAATTCTCTGTTAATTTCAACATTGTGTGTCATATCTGAGTCTGGTTTTATTTTATTTTTTTGTCTCTTGAGTATATGTTTATCTTAACTTTTCATACAGTTCTTACATTTTTATTGAAAGCCAGACATCTTATGTAGTACAGTAGATACTGAAGTAAATAATTGTTATGCCTGGAGATGAGCATGCCTTTCCTCCTACTTGGCTTTTTGTGTGGCATGTTATGTTAAATGTAGTAAGGAATTGGGCTAGATTTGAGGTTTGATGTTGCTATGGTTACCCTCAATATACTACAGCCTTTTGATACCTTGTGTTTATGGTTTGGGCTCATTTGCCAAAGCTTATTTTTTCAATTTTTGCTTCTCCCTGACCTTGGGTCCTCCCTATGTATTGTCCCCAGAGAGAATCTGTCTCTTGCAGCTCATCAGTCTGTATTCCACTGTTATTTTTATTCAATATTTGTTAGCCTGGTGGGAGATGGGAGGAGGGGCATTCCATTTGTGTTCTGATTAACCCTCTATCTTAGCAAGGCACTGTGTCCCTTGTTCTCAGACTGTTGACCTTCACTGGTATTCCTGCCTCTCCTCCAGCTGTTGTAATAAGCCTAGAATGTATTTCTTTCCCTCCCCCATGAGTAGAGCTTTTATTTTTCCAGTTCTGTTTCTCCCGGTGTATACAGAAATCTACAATGGGTTATCACAACGCCTTAAAATGACAGTGTTTGCTGCTCATTTCCCTGACAGTAAGTTGTTTGTTCCACAGGGTAACTAAGAGAAATGGGTTGGTAGAATTACGATAGTTGCTGCTATGTTCCTCCTCCCAGCCAGCACCACAAGGTAGACTTTCTTAGGATTCTCCCCAATCTTCCCTGTGAACACCTCTATATTTGTAGCCCCGAGGGACTTCACACTCTCATGCTACCCTATACTCACTCTTTGGCAATTTATTTTTAAAATTTAGCTGAATCTTCTTGCTAGCTTAAGTGGCAACCCAAGGCATCTGTCCTAGGTAAGCAAATTCTCAGGTCCTGTTTTTTTGCTGTGGAGAAATCTACAGTTACCAGTCTCTCCCCAGATTTTGAGTTAGTTGGTTGCCCTGCAACCTCAATTTTTTGATGGGCTCATTAATTTCTAGTTTGTCCAGAATTTTCTTTTTCTAAGAGCACAGGTGGTGTTCTTTCCAGTTCTCTACATTCCTGAATTGAAACCAGAGGCCTTGGGCTATGTTTTTAAGGTAGGGGAGGTGAGTGGGGGGGGGGGGTAGAGTAATTGGGTGATGAGCATTAAGGAGAGCATTTGACGTAATTAGCACTGGGTGGTGTATGCAACTGATGAATCACTAAATTCTACTACTGAAACTGATAATACACTATATGTTAACTTAAAAAAAAAGGAGGAAGGAAGGAAGGAAGAAAGAAAGAAAAAGAAAGAAAGTTGTATATCTATAGTAAAAAAAAAAAAAAAAGATAAAAAGCGTGGTGCCTTTGAGAGTGTTTGCTTTCCAGCTTCCAGTTATCATTGACTTGAGGAACCCAACTTTGAAGGCAAGACATTGGGCAGCTATTGAACAAACAGTTGATGCCTCCCTAGTGGACCTTGAAATTCCATTAACCCTGCAGAAGCTCTCTGAGTTGCGTGTTTTTGATTTTGGCCAAGAAATCCAGGACATTTCTGGACAGGCTTCTGGAGAAGCTGCCTTAGAAATAATTCTTAAAAAGGTAAATCTGAAAAATGTGTTCTGAAGATCAAGGAATGTAAAGGTTTTCATATTCATGAAGATCACCAACTTTTGTTTCGTCTAGATGGGTTTTCAACATTGCAGCTCTCATTCTCTCATTATCAGTCATCTTTCTGTTGTTTCCTTACATTTATTATCATTATTCTCAGCAGCACTTTTATCAGTATCCTCTCTCTACTTAGCTTATAGCCCACTTTGATGACAACAAAGTTTGATATTTACATGCTTATATAAAAAGACACATTCCAAGGAAGATCTTTTATACCAAAATACATCATCTTTCAAACTACCAGAAAAAAGTAACAGTGTGAAATGCTGCAAAAGACATTGAAGAGACTTTCTTACTTAAGCTACTTACCTCCTTACCCTAAAAATACACACATACCTACAAATCACCTGTGTAAAAAGAAATATTTAAAGCACAAAGTGGTAAGGGATAGACATTAACATATCACAAGTTATTCATATGTATTTATGTTCATCAATAAAATTTAGCATATCAGTATCCTTTAACCAAGAAGAGGATTTTAAGAATTTCAAAGGCAGTAAAGAGGAGAATGGGATAATTATGGAGTTTTCGCTTATTTTATTCTACATGCATTTATTGAGTACCTAAACAGAAATGAATTTAGGTATCCTAAGACTTGAATTATTTCTAAGGTGGAGGATTCTTGGAAAACAACGGAATTCATCATTCTCCCTCATCGTGACTCCAAAGATGTGTTTATCCTGGGTGGCACAGATGACATACAGGTGGGCAACTGGGTTATTGAAAACCTATGATAAAGATTGGTCAGACCTACTCCTGAATCTTCTGCAGAAGATTATGATGAAGGAATGAAATACGAGAGTTACTAAATAAGAAAAAATCTAATTGGAAAGGCAAAATATCATTATGAATAATTGACAGGAATGCTTGTCCATGAAGTATTTAGCAAAGCAATAAAAATGGCATATGTATGAATTATAATCTTGTAGTTAGCAGTTGAAGAGTTTAGAAAATCAAGAGATAATTTATGGCTGAAGTGATCACAGAATCCTTCCTAGACCAGCCAAGACATGCTGGACCTTAAAGAAAAAATGGAATTTGACAGACTTAGATGAGAATGAAGGGCATTTCAAACCATTTAAATGAGGCAAAAAAACACGAACAAGCATTTCAGGTTTATAGCACACTAAGAAGCGAAGTTCACTTGAATTTTTTGAGATTAGGAGTAGATAGCCATACTCTATGAACAATAAAAGAAAATAAATCTAATCCATGTGTTTGGAATATTCTTACTGATTTAAAATTCAAAGGCATATTTATTTAGCAAAAGGATCTGTGTCTTATGGCCTAATTTAAAAAGCAAAGCCCTAGCCCATTTGGGTGTACCCACACCAGAACTAAGGATGAAATGGCTTTCCCAGGTGTAGGTTGGAAGAGCAAGACCAGATGTCACTCTGGGCAGTAGACGAGAGAGCAAACCCAAGATGGAAGTCAGGTAGTATGGGGCCAAGTGATGCTAGGTGATGGGGCTTCTGCTCTCAAGAAACTTATCATTTAAATAGAGCTATTAAAATCCTTTAGATTAACAGACACATTTTTTAGAATGCACTTGTTCTGTAAGGGTTGCTATAGTGTAAGGGGGAAAAGTTGGGGAAGGAGGTAGAGGGAAAACTGTTTATAGTCGTTCTAAGCTTGATATGAATGAGTTCAATTTCCCTCTTCCTCAAGATAATGAGATAAAGTGATGTTTCATGGGATAGAGAAGATACCGAATTTTGTAAGTTTTGAGTACTTTGAGAAATAAAGCCTTAGATGACCAAATGTTATAAAGAAGGTACCAGATACCTAAAAGTAGGGGGAAAGAGAAGAGTATTGAACCAAACAAAAAACATGTACCATTAATAATTACAGAAATAGCCAAGATTTGGCAATCAAAATCTCTTGGTGATATTTGAGAGAATGTCAGAGTGGGTTGTAAGCCATTGAAGTGGATGAGGAAGGGAAGTGGATGAGCAGGAAATAGTAGGTGGGATTAAGCTATTTATTCAAAAGTTGGCTTTTAAGTGGACTCTTGGAATTAAACATCTGTAGTTATCTTTGAGAGCACAAACTCATGATGCTGCTTGTTTTCTTCTTCTTTCTTTAAAGGTCCTTCTTGATGACAGCACCATCAACATTGCAACCATTGCCTCATCACGTTATGTTGGTCCATTAAAAATGCGAGTGGATGACTGGCAGAAACAACTTGCCTTATTTAATCAAACACTGGTGAGTGAGGGCAATTTCAATTAATGCACTCAGAGAACTGGAGAGCTATGGTACTTTAGAAATAATTTCTTCAGTCATTTAAATATGATGTAGTTTAGAGAAAAGATTTAATTGTTGACATTTTATTATATTCAGAATGTAAGGAAAACGCAAATATACTAAGTTCTTCTTTATATGATTATGCCATCTCTCTTGTATTAGTTATTATTCCCATGAAACAAAATACCACAAACTTGGTGGTATGAAACGGTCTATATTTATTATCCCACAGTTTCTGTGGGTCGGGAGTTCAGGTATGGCTTAACTGAGTCTCCTACTTAGGGTCTCACAAAGGTTCAATCAAGATGTGGGCCAGGTCTTGGTTCTCATCAGAGGTTCAACTCAAGGAAGATCCACTTCCAAACTCACTCAGGTTGTTGGCAGAAATCATTTCCTCACAACTCTGGGACTAAGGGCTTCAATTTCTCACTGGCTATCAGGTGGAGGTCATCTTCAGCTCCTATATGTGTCCCACATTTTTTGTTTATTTATAAATCTATAGTTTTATTGAGACAAAACTGACAGTGTGGTACGAAGTTTACATTTAAACAAAGTTTTCACAGAAATCTAACACATGCCTGAAAAGATTTTGTAATGGAGTTCTAGATGCAGGCCTAGATGATGTGAAGTACTGATGGGTATCACTATTCCAGATAGCATCTTGGGTATTCATTAATTCTTAAGATTAAAAAAAAATCTTTTTGTTCTATGTTTTAAAGTGATCACTGCCCCAGTATGAAAGCTTAATCTCTCCTGAGACGAGGGCTTTTGAAATCATTCAACTCTTGAAATGATTCAATGAACTTGTGTTGTCAATGACTGAATCCTGCCACCAATGGTTTCAGAATTCAAAGTTCAAAAAACAGAGAAGCTCCGAGAGTTTTTTACCCTAAGAATATGAGCTCTTGTCTTAAGCTACTCTCATTCCCCCCATACCACATTCTTTCCCTCCCTAAGTACCTCAGCCTGTTGATATTTATAACTTCATAATTGGAAAAGAAAGGGTCTTGTCAATTAGAAGAATTAGCACCTCTAAGAACAATCTGCCTATGCATACACTCCAGTGAAAGACTTTCTCTGCTCAACCAGTTTCCATCCCAAATGGCAGGCAGCTTTGGTAACTTACTAACTGGCTTAAACCTTTGCTGGCAATAGCATTAAGCCTAGGCAGGGAGCACCTTGGCTTCTAAGTTTCAGGCATTCACAGCTTTTAGACAGCCTCTCACCTCGTATTTACTGGAAAAACACACACGCTTAAACTCTCCTTGGTATCCTTCCTTGTGGTACACCTTTCTTTTTTATTTTATTCTACCTCAGATTATCCCATGATAGAACAAAGAATCCACTTAAAATGATCTTACTTTGTCCCCATCCAATCTCTTTCTTAGACTTCAGATTTTTAGCTTGATTTAATTATGTTTAGGTTTCTAAATATTCTAATATGGAAAGTTATCTGTGAAATAATAAAGGCACTAAGTAGGAAAAGATCATTTGTTCCAACTTTGTTTCATAGAGATCATTTTCAGGAATCCACCCTCTTTGATGAGCCCCTTATAACCTGACCCCCGTTCGGCCTCCTCTCCTGATGGCTGAGCCTTATGAAGGGAGGGATTACAGAGCAAAGTGATGTTTCCATAGAGGGCCCTTAAGAAAAAAGTATCGAGTAGTGTGGACTCTCCAAAGAATTAACTGTCTGGAAAGTGAGAGACCTGAGATAAATTAGGGAATGGTTGTGACACTAGGCCTCAGGCATAAGCCCCAAATCCAGAGTGAGAAGTGAGAAACTTTCACGGATGTTGGGCTGACACGTGCGATGGCAGGAGGCAGAGAGGACGGTGAGAATTATGGTCCCGACACTGCATTTCTGGGTTCTCTGAGAGGCAGTGGGTGATTTTCTTCTTTCTCCAGTCCTCTGTACTTGCCTCATGTTCTGTCACAAGCAGATTTTACCTTTTTAACTGAAGAAAATGAATCATATTTCCTTTTTAAAAAGAGAGAGAAGAATATAGATATAATTGAGGGGGGGAAAAACCCAACCTTTTTTTTTTTTTTTGGACAACCCTTTCTGTATTTGGAAATAGTCACTAAACACTTCCCAACCCTTCAGAGTCCTTTAAGTATCTTTCCTCCCCCTTAGACAGTCTCCTCTGGGCATTTTCTTCCTCTTTCTCTGGGTCCACTCTAGTTATCACACGGTAGACTCCTGGTAGAACATGGATTGAAATTAGGCTGCAGTGAGCCTTGGACCTTGTAAAGAGGTTTCATCTCAAAGAACCTGTGAGAAGACCCCTAAAATGAAAAAGATATAGTGAATCCCCATGTAATTATTTTTAATGTAACTGTGTTTTCGATTTGGAATGAAAAATTTGGTAATGCCCATATTTTTCTCCTAGGAAGAGTGGCTGAACTGCCAGAGAAACTGGCTCTACCTGGAAAGTATTTTTAATGCTCCAGATATTCAGAGGCAATTGCCTGCCGAGGCCAAGATGTTCCTGCAAGTGGATAAGTCATGGAAAGAAATCATGAGGAAGGTGAACCGGTTGCCTAACGCTCTTCGAGCAGCTACTCAACCAGGTATAAAACCACATTTTAAAAACAAACAGAAACACTTTACAACCATCGCACATGTTTAGCACCTATAAAATTCTGGTGTTATGGGGTACACTCAATCCTTGATTCCTGTCAGTACTGATGACCAGGAATATTTGTAGCACATCCGACAGTCTTGCTGAACGATGTGAATTGAACACCGTTGTTGTTGCTGTTAATTATTATCGTTATTACCTGTCAGCTTAGTTCATAGTTTTGGCACCCAAGAATCCGATCCTTTCTGCTGCTTGAATAATTTGGAGATGCTGCCACAGAGTATCGTGAGGCTTGCGTGTCACAATTTGACTACAAGATAGAGATTCACATTCAGTTGACCCATTCTGCCAAAGCTCTCACAGACTTATAGCCATAAAAATTTCCATATCTTATTTTTTATTAATTAATTAAAAACATTTAAAATTGTTACCACAAACTATAATTCTAATCTCAAGGTTGAAATGTGTTTTAATAAGCTCTGTTTCTGGGGATATGGAATCAAAGCTTTGGTGCGTGCACATACATGGTTATTGAACTTTATCAAAGCCTCAGCAAGCCTGCTTGTTGTTCTGCAGCATGTGACCTTTTCTGGTGAATAGCTCCAGACAGCTTCGCTGTCAAGCAGAGGCAGCCTGCTGGGCTATGCCCTTTGCCCAAAGGCTCTTACATAAAAACAGAAACAGAAACAAAAAACTATATGGTGTGATGGAACTGAAAACTTTTAAACTTTGGGGCTCTGAAGGTCACCTGCATTCTTTGGCTCCCAGCCACCTTCCGGTCAGCAGTTGAATCACTCCAGCCTCTGCTTCTGTCCTAACATCTCCTTCTCTGCCTCTGGGCCTCCTGCCTCCCTCCTAGAAGGACCCCTGTGATTACAATGGGCCTACTAGATGATCCAAGATAACCTCCCCATCCCATGATTGTTGGTCCCATCTCCCAACTTCCTTTTTCCATATGCACTAACATATTCTCAGGTTCTGGGGAGTAGGACACAGATATCTCTGAGCACCATTCTGCCTACCAGATGCATATTCAAACTTTTGCTGCAAAAATATTAATGTGTGTGATTACAGTGTTGCCACCGTCTCTACTCGACTTGTTACATAACAACTTCTGAAATTAAAAAAATATATATGATTCCAAAATATGTCTGGTCCTAGGGATTTCAGATAAAGAAGTGTGGACCCATCTATGTCATTTTGGTGACGATAAAGCTATGAAGGAAAATTCAGCAGCATAAGGGGATAGAGAACAGCTGGGTGCTGCCGTGTGTGTGTGTGTGTGTGTGTGTGTGTGTGTGTGTGCGCATGCATGTGTCTGTGTATGTGATGGAGGGCTCTTTTTATAGAGAGACTTTCAAGCAGAAAGCAGCAGGAAAGAGGGAAGAGACACGTGTGCAAATGTGAGGGGGGGTATGAAAGGCAGAGAGAAGAATAAAGGTGAAGACCCGAGGTGAGAATTTACTTAGCACGCACGATGGTTTGTGCTTGGGTTTGGTTCATTTACTCCCAGCCCCCCAAAAGTGGGGGATGCCAGCTAAAAATTGTTTCAGGTTGAATACTTGTTCATCTGTGGTAAATATTAAAATTAATATTAGATAATGTTATTTAAAGTAAGAGTTAACATTGTTAGCAACCTCCCCCACTTTAAATTTTTGACCACTTTTTATCAAATAAAACCAAGGCTTTAAAGAATGTTAATATCATATTTTACTTACACTTAAAATGGTATTTTCTATTTATTTTAACACAATTTTACCAGTACCTTTTTTCCCCCAATAAACAGGACTTCTGGAGACTTTTCAAAATAATAATGCATTACTCGACCAAATTCAAAAGTGTCTAGAGGCATATTTAGAATCAAAAAGAGTTATCTTTCCAAGGTAAGTTTATAAAGCAACCTATGGTATTTTTAGTAGTGAAGACTATCCATTAATTTAAGTGGATATACCTAAAAACAAACCATAACCTTAAAACATCAGGGAGCCAGAATGAGAAATGAAAAAGATATGATAATTAGCTGACCAATCCAGCTGGTATCTTGATTGGGGAGTGTAAGGCTCAAGGATAAAGGCACAGTATTTGGTGAAGGATTAAGTGGGTAAGTACCGGAGGTGCTAGAGGTATTCTGGGGCTCAGCATTGTTTCATTGTTGGGTGTGCATGTGTGTGTGTCTGTAGACGTGCACATGAAAAGTCAGAGAACCCTGTGTTGCCTGAGCAGGTTTCTTTGGATTAATTGGTGACCTAAGAGTGTCACTGGAGAAGTTGTCCAAGAGATCATTTCACAAACTCCAAATGAAATTCTTTACTCATCTCTTTATTCTAAAAACATATCAAATGTTATGCTCAGTGCTGAAGATACAAAGAAGAAATGGCTGGATTTCTGCCCTAATGGGGCCCATGGTTAACAGGTGGATAGTCATGTAAATAAACCATTATAATATAGTTTTTTAACACCAGGATAAATTACTTGATGGTAGCAAAAGCTCCCAACTTCAGTCATTAGGACACACTGTACTATAACACAGAGGACATTGGCAGAATGGTTCATCTTCCCTGGTATTTTCTTGTTAGTTGTTAAGGAAATGGCCATTAAGATCTGTCCTAGGACAAGCACTGTGGCAGCCAGGGGTAGGTGCTTATCTGGGTTACTTGACTGAGAGGGGTTGTTGCTGGGGACCAGGACAGTGTAGTGTGCACGAGAAATCCAAGATCCAGAAGATTTGGTTGGTTTTAATAGAAGTGGTCAGGCTTTAAAGAATACACACAAATCTTACTAAAACATCATTCAGGCAACATGGAGAAAGATGAAAGAGTTTGAGGTTTGAAATGTGCCTTTTGTCTGTTTCACTCTTAAATCAGTGGTTCCTAGCTTGAGTCTCCCAAAGCCAGAGAAAATCTATATACTACTTTTGATACTTAAAGAAAACTGGAAACAAATTTACCTAGGATAATACTGACCACTGAAAAGCTTCTGCTTTTATTTGTTCTTTTGCTTAGAACTGCATGAACTGGTTCTGCTATATGTGTTATGTCAGGAGGCTCTATGTGGTGTTGATTTCACCCTGCAGGCCTTCATGAAGACATACCGTGAGCTGCAGACCAAGTTAGTTCCTGGGGACACAAGATGAATACAGTACTATTCCTGCTCTCACAGGGCTCATGGTCCAATCTTTATAGTTATCTGTTTCATTAGTTTAAAAAGAGGCATGGGCATAAATTAATTATTACTGGATGGTAAAGAAGCAGGACTGATAGAGTCCAACCAAAAGCATCTTTATTTCTAACTAATAACTGCCTTTGCATTCCCTGCTGGGGGCTGGTTTCTTTTTGCCCCTGGACAAAATCTTGAGCAGATGTCATGAATTTTCTGGTCTTTCTCAAATAATACAAACAAATAAACAAAAACCTCTTATCACCTCAACCCAATAAATGATCTTAATAATCAAACTCTGAACTTCTCTCAGAGTGAAAACTTCCCCTTTCCTGCCCAAGCCTGCTGCATGTCTGAAGCCTTCAGTGATGATAAGGATATGTGATGATCAATCCTCCCCTCTCCCTCTGATGTTTCTGAGGTCTCCAGATTTGGGGCAAGGAGAAGAGACGCAAGGCAGCAGAGCAGCCTGACTGGGCTGGTGCATACCTGACCCCCTCTCACTGATGTGGGGCCTGCCATGGGCACTTTACCGTTCATTCCCTCCAAAACCAAGGGATCTCTCATAGGCAGCTTCCTCCACTCCAGAAGTGAAGTGTCTTCTCTGGCGGGGCCCTTAACCCTCTCCCTCATCCCTGGGCATCCAGGTATGCCCCTTCTCCAGTTCTTTTCCTGTGGTGTCTTCATGCCTCCAAATGGCTCTGGTGGGCAAGATCTAAGAAAATCCCATGGAGGGTCACACATGTGGATATTCACAGAACCAAAGAAAGCTCCTCTAACCACCCATCCATCTACCCAACACATTAGGTATTGAAAGCAGGTGTAAGGTACTAAGGCTAGATTCTAGGTAAAACAAATAATGTATCTTCGCTCTAGAACAAATCAGTATCATAGCAAGAGCTAGCATTTTTTATAATTTTTTGAAAAATATCTCTCTTTTATGTATCAGGCACTAATTCTAATGTCTGAGATGCATCCACACTAGGCTCCATAACAATCGTAGAGACACGTGGTCTCCCCGGAAACCCAGGACCAGTAGGTTGGAAGTTCAGGAAATCAGTGACTGGGAAGGAGATGTGGCTAAGGGATTTATCTTTCATGTCTATGTAAGGCTTTCCATCACTTTCAAGTTACATTCTAAGTATTTTCTTTAATTCAGATTTTACTTCTTGTCAAATGATGAGCTTCTGGAGATTCTGGCCCAGACACGAAATCCGCAAGCTGTGCAGCCACACTTACGGAAATGCTTTGACTCCATCTCAAAGCTTGAATTTGCTCTCATGCCTCCTACTGAAGGGAAGATTCCTGGTGTGGAAGGAGAGCCAGAAAAGATTTACACTAACGATATTTTAGCAATGCTATCACCAGAAGGAGAACGGGTGAGGTGCTTTTTGTTTACGATTCTTTCTGGAAAAGCTTTGTTGCCCTGCTAGGGGGAGGGTAGAAGTTTACTCTCTACACGCTCATCAAGTGCTACCGCATCGTACTCTGAGGGCTCAGCAGTTTCAAAGATAACAAAGATGAAATTCTTGCCCGCAAAGAGCTCTAGGGGAGATATAGTCAAACAGGTGATTGAAGAGTACCACAGTAAGTGCAATGACAGAGGTGTGTGCTTTGTTGGAAACGGAGTGGTGATAACTGGAGCCCGGCCTTACTCAACGCTCCATGAGAGGCAGACGAGTGAACTGGTTAAGAGCCCCGGGTCTACTGCCCAGCCACCTGGATTCAAGTCCCATTCTTTAACCTCATCTATAAAATGAGGAATAGGAATAGTGCCTGATTAATGAGATGCTGAGGATTTTCTTTTTTTTTTTAAAGATTCTATTTACTTATTTGACAGAGATAGAGACAGCCAGCGAGAGAGGGAACACAAGCAGGGGGAGTGGGAGAGGAAGAAGCAGGCTCATAGCAGAGGAGCCTGATGTGGGGCTCGATCCCATAACGCCGGGATCACGCCCTGAGCCGAAGGCAGACGCTTAACCGCTGTGCCACCCAGGCGCCCCAGGATTTTCAAATAGTATTTGAAATGTGTGTGTGTGAGAGAGAGAGACAGATTTACATATAATTTACATATAATTATATGTAAATGACTTAGAACTGTATCCAGGTGGTGCTGTGAAAGTGTTAGTTGGTGTATCCAGGATAGTGTATCCAGGACACCGAACGATGCTTGGCATACAGAAAATACCAACGGAGTGAATGCATTAGCAAACTGTGGAGAACCACAGCACTTCACGGAGAGAAATCTCTCTCTCTCTCTCTCTCTCTCTCACACACACACACACACACACACACACACACACACAGAAGCAGCCCAAGAAGATGGAGCGGAGACATGGGAGGGAGAGAATTCCATACAGAGGAAATAGGTGGGGAAATGCCAAGGATTTCAGTCTAGTTAGAGCAGGAGATGTATCCACTGGAGTAGCAGGAACCTATAAGCATTTTACTTGTCCTGAATTGACCTTCTTGTAAAAGAATTTGCTCATCACTAGTGGAGAAGAAGAGAGAGGGGAGGACCACGGCTAGGATCCAGGGAAAACATGAAAGTTACAGGGAAGGTAGAAGAACTAAGAGATCCAGACAAGCAGGGCCGTCAGGTCATTGGTAGTCCAAGAAATAAATATGTGTAGGACTGAAAAGTATCAATTGGACTTGATGACTAAAAGAACATTGGTAACCCTAATGACCTTAACAGGTTTAGAGGAATAGTTGGGGCCAAAAATCAAATGACAGTAAGTAGGAAAAGGAAGTGAAGGAATTCATGAAGTCGCATATACTCCTTTTTTCCCCTGAAAAAAGGCTCTAAAGGGAAGCAGTTAAAAAAAAAAAAAAGAGGAAGTAAAGAGGGATGTAGAGTGGGATATCAATAGAAGGTTCTAGTATTTGTGGTTAAGCTTCAGTGTGTCAGGGTTCTGTTATAGAAGTACAGAGGATGTATGGCTGGCGAGTGCCACACTGAACGTGTTATCATTGCTCCGATTGTCCTCTAGGTTAGCTTGGGAAAAGGCCTGAAAGCCAGGGGCAATGTGGAGGAATGGCTTGGTAAAGTGGAGGAAGCCATGTTCACATCTCTGCGTCGCCTGTGCAAAGCTGCCATCGCTGACTATCGGGGGAAACCAAGGACAGACTGGGTGATTGCTGGCCACCCTTCTCAAGTAACTTACATTCCTTCCATTTCCACCTCTGAGTCCATTTCTGGTGAGATGCAGCACATACTTAAGGACGATGTTTCCATGCAGGTGATCCTGACCATTTCTCAAATCATGTGGTGCCGTGATTTGACTGAGTGTCTGGAGAAAGAAGATGGTAATCACGTAGAGGCCCTGGAAGAGTTTGAGAAAGTAAACTTCGAGGTGAGTTGTTTGACAGGGTGACATTGAACATAATGCTGTGCAGGATGGTCTCAGTAGGTTTTTTTGATGTGGTTAATGCAGTTCACGTATCTCAGAAATTTTAATGCTCCAACCTAACTTACAAAGCTTTGGGTTCTTATGAAAACCATTTATGTTCAGGTTTTCTTAGGAACACTACCTTCATATTTGTATAATATTCATAAGAATACTTATAAAAATAGGAGGAAACGACCATTTAAAGAGGAAAATCTCCAGATTATAATGGTTTGCAACATTTAAGGAGACTTTGTATTTAGTAGGTCTTGGATATCTCTCACAGAAGCTTATTCAATCCAGGAAAACCCCAGGATTTGTGCCATTTCTATTCTTAGGCTCAAGATGTGCTTTTCTACTATTCTAGAGAATCCTCAGGCAACCAGCAATAAAACAATAAATAACTAAATCCAAAATATACCATTCTACAAGAATTTTTAAGCTGTAGTTCAGGAACGCCATTTTACAGCTATGCCTAATGTTTAACTTCAAATTTAATTCTACTTCCAAGCACGTCTGCTTTTTTTTTTTTAATTACCTTTGAAACAGAAAATTGAAGAAACAACTTTCTTGAGATGAGAGAACACTATCTCTTGAGGACCTCATAGAATTTCATGTCACAGGGGCACCTGGGTGGCTCAGTCAGTTAAGTGGCTGCCTTTGGCTCAGGCCATGATCTCAGGGTCCTGGGATAGAGCCTCACATTGGGCTCCCTGCTCAGTGGGGAACCTGCTTATCCCTCTCCCTCTGCCTCTGCCTCCAACTCGTGCTCACTCTCTCTCTCAAATAAATAAATAAAATCTTAAAAAAAAAGAAAAAAGAAAAAAGAAAAAGAAAAAAGAATTTCATGTCACAGAGCCCCAGAGAAGAGAAAACACTCTGTATGGAAAGTTCCCTTGACCTCTGTGTAGAGGTGGTCCCTGATCAAGGTCAGCACGAGGGAAAATTCAGCATAGCAGTTCAAGGCCTTCAGAGGCACTGCTCTCCTTTGAAGAAGATTGAATCTTGGGGGACGCCTGGGTGGCTCAGTTGGTTATGCGTCCGACTCTTGGTTTTGGCTCAGGTCATGGTCTCAGGGTTGTGAGACCAGGCTCAGTGCTCAGCATGTAGTCTGCTTGGGATTCGTTCCCCCTCTTTTCCCCCTCCCTTCTGCTCCTCCCCTGCCCCCCCCCACACATGTGCTCTCTCTCTCTCTCTCTCTCTTTCTCTCTCTCAAATAGATTTTTAAAAATTTTTTAGAAGAATAAGATTGAACCATTTAGGTAAATATTGGCAGTACAATCTGCCCAAAAATGCTCTCATTCAATCAGTTATTGGCTTATTTAAAACGCTCAAGTTTTCTGATTATCAAAGGAAAAACTACTCCCGAAAATGAGTACTTTTATAATCATATTTAATTTTTAGGGAGAACAGTCTTCTCTAGAGACATCGTCACATAGTAGTTAAGAGCATGGGCAGATGTCTACTCAAGTCTCATTTTTGCCACCTCATAACTGTGTGACTGCCATCAAGTTACTTACTCTCTCTGACCCTTAGTTTTCCCTAATGTAAAATGAGGGTAAAGATAGTATGTACTTCGTAGTCATCTAGGAATTAAGTAAGTTAAATTGTTGTCCTGTTTGATCACAGAATTATAGATTCTTAAAATCAGTTTTGGCAAATGTCCACTCCAAATTTAATAGAAAAAAAATGGTTAAAAAAAAGATATGTAAGTTGATTTTTGAAAATTCATTATGACAACTTTTCTTTTGATTTATAGAGATTAAATGCCCTGGCAGTGATAGTTCGAGGCAGTCTTCCAAAATTACACAGAAACATCATAACTGCTTTGATTACTATTGATGTACATGCAAGAGACATAGTCACTGAACTTGTTCAAGCCAAGGTAACTTTTATTTAAGTAAAATCATATATTTCTTCCTGAAATTAGTGCATCTAATATATATGTATTGTTATCACTTACATAGGTAGAGGAAGTCGATTCCTTTGACTGGCAGAGACAACTGCGCTATTATTGGGATGTGGATCTGGACAATTGTGTGGCTAGGATGGCACTGTCTCAGTACACTTACGGCTACGAGTATTTGGGCGCGTGCCCAAGATTAGTTATTACTCCTCTCACGGTAAGTTACTGATGACTCAGGTTAATCGTGATACAAATGCCTTCTTAAAATAGTCTTGAAAAGAGCCACCTGGATGACCCAGGCGGTTAAGAGTCTGCCTTCAGCTCAGATCATGATCCTGGGGTCCTGGCATCCAGCCACATAGCAGGCTCTCTGCTCAGCAGGGGTCTGCTTCTCCCTCTCCCTCTGCCCCTGCTTGTGTTCTCTCTTGCTTGTCCACTGTCTCTCTCAAATTAATGAATAAAATCTTTTTTAAAAAATAGTCTTGAAAATTTCCATCCAACCTTAACTCTTCAAAGGATTTGCCACGAATACAATACATCTTTGTGAAGCAGAGATGTGCATCATTGATCATGTGCCTAGATCTTTGAGTATATCTCAATTGCTGTAAAACCTTTCATAGAAAATAATGACCCTCCTCCCATGGAAAGGAAGGGACTTATAAATTTGTGGCTTGAGTTAGTTCCCTTCAATAATGACAATTTCTGCATTTTTTCAGGATCGCTGCTACCTTTGCCTCATGGGGGCTTTGCAGCTCGACCTGGGAGGCGCGCCGGCTGGTCCTGCTGGCACTGGGAAAACAGAGACAACCAAAGACCTAGCTAAAGCTCTTGCCATCCAGTGTGTGGTCTTCAACTGCTCCGATGGTTTGGACTACAAGGTACAGTGCCAGCATCTGAACACTACCATTAAGTGCTTTATGGGCTTTCTCACTTGCACCATGTCATGACAAAAAAAGGAGAAAAGGGGTGATGGCAAGCAAGGGGAAACTAATAGGACAAGGGATGGTCAAAGTGGGATACATAGAGCAAGGGAGAAGAGTCAACACAAGGATTCCAGGTAGGAATCAAGGCCATTGAGGGATCTACTAAATGGCGGCAAAATTAAAGATCTTTTCATGTTACTAAGTAGAAAAAAGTGAGATGAGATATAAGATATAATAGCAGGGAAATCTAGGAACAAGGAATAAGCTTACAGGAAGAGATGAGCAATTCAGAGAGTTGTGTATTGAAAATGAAATATGTAGGAGGTGAGAATTCATGGTAAGATTTTGCAATACAGTAGTTTTCAAACTTTTTGGTCACAGGACCCCTATGCCTTATTCCCCTTCCAGGTTTTCACAACACAAAGTAGCATATTAAACACTTTATGAAGTCCTGTGGTTAGGAAATCTGTTTAGCTTTATTTAATTCAGCAGATCTGGAATATATTTCACCATGGGTGCCTTTTGGCCACTAACACACAGAGCTGATAGTCTCATTTTTCTGAAAGTTACATGAATGCCTGTACAATGTCTAAATTTAGAATATAATCATTTAAATTGTCCAAATAAACTGTAATTCATTCAGTTTTACAGAGTAAATCATGCTTATTTTTCAGAAGAATTTTCAGAAATTAGTGTTTTATAGGACATGTTCTTTAAAAACCCTGTTCCCTTTTTAAAATTTAGGGGGAAAAAGATGTTGCCCGGAATGTCTTTTTATTAATAAACAAAAAACAGCGGAAGTACAACACAGGCAGAAAGTTGTTTCACAGAAGCAGAGCAAGAGAGGAATGACAGACTAGAAAATCTGGGGAGGGGGTAATCAGGAAAGGGGACCCTCTCCCTCAGAGCAGGGTGCAGAGACGGTCTCTGGTACACACAGGAAAGAGTCTGGGAAACTGCTGTCAGCAATCTCGGGGACAATTCGTACGCCCTAACATCTCACCTTTATGGGGATCTGCTCCCACTACGATTAAGTGACCTCATTATCAGCAGAGATACATCAAGTTTTACGATAGTGATGATTTTTTTTTTTGTTTTGGCCATAATAATTTTGGTGGTTTTAGCTCTTCTCAACTCAAAATTTGAATTTATAAACCAGAATCCACCTTTTAATGTTTAGGCAGTCGTTGCTTAGGCTCAGTCATTCATGGGAGCTATGTACCCCCAAAGGCACGAGTGTGTGCTGTGCGACCCTTAAAGCCACAGGATGCATACACATGATTCATTTATCTTAGACTCTAGAGCAGAAATCAGCAAACTTCCTGGAAAAGGCCAAGTGGTAAATATTTTAGGCTTGCAGCTTGTTATTCTTTCTGCTGTTGTAGCGCGAAAGCAGCCACATACAATATGTTAATGTAATATATCATGAACGTGCATGGCTGTGTTCCAGTAAAATTCCATCCACAAAACAGGTGTCAGGCCAGCTATAGCTGTAGTCTGTAGTTTGGAGATCCCTGAAGTACCAATTATATTCAATGATAAGAAATTTAAGTATTTATTTATTCTTATTTATACTCTACCTTGTTCCATAAGGATTTATTACACTAACCTTTTAAAATTAAAGAGATATCGGGGCACCTGGGTGACATAGTCGGTTAAGCATCGGACTCATGGTTTCGGCTCAGGTCATGATCTCAGGGCCGTGAGATTGAGTCCCACATCAGGCTCTGCACTTAGCATGAAGTCTGCTTGGGATTCTCTCTCCTTCTCCCTCTGCCCCTCCTGCTCGTGCCCTCTCTCTCTCTCTAAAATAAATAAATACATCTTAAAAAAAAATTAAAGACATATCTACACGTGGAAAAATTCAAACTATATAGAAGGACCCAAAGTTAAAAATAACCGATTTTCTCCCTAGTCACATTACCCAGTTCCACTCTCCAGAGACCAGGTTTCTGATTGTATTTGTTTGTTTTTACTTCTTGTGGTGATTGCTATTATTTGTAAAAACTTGTGTCTATTATGGTATTTGTATGTATTAATTTTGGACATTATCTGCCAACTTATGAAATCAAGATTTTATTAGATATAACCTTCTAACTTTCTGTTCCAGCTTCACTTTCTGATTTTCATTACTTTATATAATTTTGTCTTACCATGTCAAGGTTTATGAAGTTGCACTATTCTAGAACTATAATTATGCCTTGTTTGCTTTATCTGGGGGTTGAATATAAAAATGTAAACCCATTATATAGCACTTACAATATCAAGGATGATTGATAATGGAATTTAATGGAATAATCAGGCTCATAGAGAAGGATCAATACATACATCATGAACACTGCCATTCAAAGGAACACATTCCAAGACAAATACCAAATGTGGGATATAAGAAATCAAACAAACCAGCAAAGGGAAAAAAGAGAGAGGGGCAAACCAAGCAACAGACTCTTAACTATACAGAACAAACTGATGGTCACCAGAGGGGACGTGGGTGGGGGGATGGGTGAAATAGGTGATGGGGATTAAGGAGGCACTTGTCGTGATGAGCCAAGAGTGATATATGGAAGTCTTGAATCACTCTATTGTATGCCTGAAACTAATATTACACTGTTAACTAACTGGAATTTAAATAAAAACTTAAAAAAAGAAACAATAAAGGAACACGTTCCCAGCATCAGTATTAATGGGTGGTTTTTCAATTTCTTTTCAGCTTTCTTCTTCTAAAAGCAGTGTTTTTCCAGCTTTACTGTGCTTGTGAATCACCTGAAGATTTCGCTATAGTACATATTCTGATTCTAGAGATCTAGGGGAAGGCCTGGAATTTTACATTTCTAAAATCCCCTGGGTGATGTCAACTCTTACTGGTTCACTTTGAGAAGCTAAGTTCTAGAGCAGTGGTTCTCAAAGTGTTAACTCTGGACCAGCACCATTATCACCTGGCAGCTTGTGAGAAATGCAGATTATCAGGCCCCACAGCAGACCTACAGAGGAAGGAACTCTGGACCTCTTATATAAAGGCACCAACTTCTAACATAGCCCAGTATTCACATAAAACTAGGCATAAACATAGCGTAAACATAAAACACAAATTTGAATGGCATTGTTTTGCTTTCAGATGATGGGGCGCTTCTTCAGCGGTCTGGCTCAGTCAGGGGCCTGGTGCTGCTTTGATGAATTTAATCGAATCGACATAGAAGTTTTGTCGGTCATCGCACAACAGCTCATTACCATTAGGAATGCCAAAGCTGCAAAGGTAACACGTGGGGCAACTGTCCATGGAGGTAGCGTGTCTTAAGTCTGTAACTAACTGACAGCATGTTGCATTTTAGGAAAAACAATGCTAACTTTAACATGTCTACCCACGTTTGCAGCGTAGTTGGTGAGTACTACAGCAATAAGTCGTAGTTGAGTGAATTAATTCCTCATCCAGGCAACACAGAAATAACTCTATGTCAGACACTGTGTGGGGACCTGGGGACACAGAGGTGGTGAGACTCAGTCCCTGCCCTCAAGGAGCTCTGTTCTCCCCACCCCCAACACAACACATGCACACACACATGCGCACACATGTCCACCCACAGCCTGTCCCTGTCCCTTCCATCTCCTGTTTTCCTCTTCACCTTTCTTGTTCTTGCCTTTGACATTTACTTCTCTGTTAGGTTTCTCCCCTGCACCTCTTTGGACTCCACTGCCTTTATCCTGGCTCCCAGGATCAGCCTAGTGCTGGCAGAAAAATGAGAGAGGAGCCCTACAGAACCCAAGGGGACCTTGGCTCTCAGCCTACACAAACCGAAACAGGCTTGCCAAGTTGTTTAACATTTAAATACTTGCTGCCCTGAGTCCCTAGAGGGTCCCTAACCACCACCTTGTCCCCTTCCTAAAGAGCACTTTGCTAAATCCAGCCACGAGGGTTCATCCTGGTGTAGCCGGGGGCCTCTGGACCCAGCTGTAGCTCTAGGGACAGAGGTCATTCTCATTGGAAGGCGCCCTCCTGAAGAGTTGTTAAATGTTTTGATTATCACCTCTGCAAAAAAGCAAATTACAGAACAAGTAAAAAGAAAGCAGAAATTGGACTTTAATGAGTCACTAAATTGTACAAGGCATTGTACATTTATTTCATTTTCACACCAAACCTACATAAAGTAGAAGGCATTTTCCCAAGGTTACAGATGAAAAGGATTCAAAGAAATTAAAAAATATTTCTGGGGACACCACAAACCAAGATATACACCTAAATCTATGTGACGCTGAAGTCTGAGCTCCTTCAACTCTACACTCTCTTGCCTCCCACATTCTCAGAGGAGGCCTGTATTAAATGCAGGGACCTCCAGATACAGCATAACTGGTAAGTCACTATCACCTTGCTGAGCATTTAGCTGAGAGTAGAGCATAGGGAGTAAGAGAGAAGGACCAATGAGAATGGAAGCAGGATAGAAGCATTGCCAACTGGAGGGCAACAACATGAAGTAAAAGGATGGGAGGAAGACATCTGAGATGGCTGGAGTGGAATCGATCCCCTGGAGTAGATGAAGAATAGCACAGACAGCCATTTAGTGGCCGCAGGACTGGTCTCCATTGTACTGCCCGGCATTTTCTCCTCCAGGTTATGACATATCTCCTAGTCTTCCCCTGTATTCTTCATGTCTGTTTATAGTGCCTTCCTCCCCTGGCCCAGCTAGAAACCTGGAATTCATCTTGGATTTTCCCCCCATTACTATCAACCCCAGAATTTAAGCCGTCACCAAGTCCATTTAATTTTATCTGCTAGATGCTTCTTATCCCTAATGGTAACTCCATAATTCCAGATCTTGTCATTTGTTCAATAACAATTCCTTATTGATCCCCCTGTCTATAGTTTGTCCAGCCTCTCCACTGCTACCGTTGATCCTATCACTCTGCCCAAAGTTCTTCTCTGCTTCCCCCCACCCACAGGACAAAATCTAAATTCCTTAGCCCAGCATGCAAGACTCCTGAAGCTCAGGCTTCGGCCTAGCTACACTTTCCTCTTGGAACTTTACCCTTTAGCAAAGTGAATTTCTGGTCATTTCCTGGACATGCACTGCTCCCTTTGACCAGATGACTCCCCCTGCTTATCCACATGAAATGCCCTTCTTCATTCTTCAGGGCCAAGCAGGCTTCCCTGCTCCTCCCGTGGGTTTTGCACACACCTCCAGGGGAACATCTGTTGTACTGCTCAGCCACAGGTTCCATATCTGACTCCACACTGTAGGCCTGGGCGCTTCTCAGGGGCCCCCAAGGGAGTCTCCCTCAGCTCTCCAGCTGCACACCCAACCTTACGCCCCATCTGCAACTGGTGCTCAACAGGTGTTTGCCCTTGAATGAAAGCGAAGGGTAGTGCCAACAGTCAGAGTGGGGCCTCCAACATCCAAGGACCCAGATCCTGTTAGAATTTCTTAGAGAATACCAGGAAGTAGGGGTGAGGAAGGTTTCAGGGCCATTAAATCTACCTTGAATTAAGGAATCTCAGCAAAAGAGGTTGAGGCCTAAAATATTACAGGACTGGGCCAGAAAGCAAGAGACAATTTGGGTAAAGCAGGGACAGAGAAGCAAAAAGCCGGAAATACTGAGCCCAGAAGAGATTGGGAGTGGGTAGTACAGAATCAGGAGTGAAACATTCCCTGTTGTCCAACAGTAGGATTCACTGGGCTGGTAGTCTTTGCTTGAATATTCCATACACAAGTTTTGTACTCAAGTGGTGTTTATGTGAAAGAATTTCCAAATGTCTAGAGAAGTGTTAACCTATATTTTCTCTTTCCTTTAAACAGCTGTCTAGATTCATGTTTGAGGGGCGGGAAATAAAGTTGGTCATGACTTGTGCAGCCTTTATCACCATGAATCCTGGATACGCAGGCAGAACCGAACTGCCAGATAATTTGAAAGCCCTGTTTAGACCCTTTGCAATGATGGTTCCAAATTATGCTTTGATTGCAGAGGTGAGCTTTTCATTATAAAGCAGAAAAAATTTAAGCATGTTTTATTTACCATTTGATTCTATTGAGGTAGAAAGTTTCCTTTATGATTGCACCCTGGCAAAAGTTACACATTATTGTTTGCCCTTCAGTGTAGATATGATTATTATCACCTAGAATGTTTTGGTATGTATGCATGTGTGTGTAACTGCTGTATCCCCAATGCCCAGAAGGGTATCTGGAATATAGTAGGCCCCTAAAACTGGAATGAATCAATGAATTTAATTGTCTACATCATTTCAAATCCTGATTCTGAAGCCAACTGCAGTGATTTGAGTAGCTTATGGATTGAAGAAAGGGTCCACACTCACCTCCACTATCATCACCTGATTTATTTAACCAAGAATGCTGAAACTTGGCAGAAGCAAGGAGTCTCCTAGGGCAGAGGAAGGCTGCAAACCTGTGTAGCCTCCCTTGATACTCAGGGAGCCTTAAGGGCGCACCCAGCTATCACTGATTCTGTCCACAGGGGGGTGTTCCATCAGATGGTAGAAACTCAAGTCTTGCCTTTGTACCAGGCCTTACAACACCATCCAACCTCCATGATGTGAACATTTTCAAACAGGGGGCTCTACTGTTCCTTGAACCCATTGTTACCAAGGCCACATCTTCATCTACAGAAAGAAAGCAGAATCACTGCTCAAGCATCCCCATGTAATATCCCACCGTCCACCTTCTTGTAACACAGAAAACCCTTTTCCTTTCAATCTTCATATTTCTTTGTTAAATGATATAGCAACTCAGAGAGGTATAATGCCTAACATAGATTTTGAGAACACTGGTATTATGTTAATATATCACTGTCCATACAGTATAAGAAGCATTGCATTGTACTTTTCCATTCTAGGTAATTCTATATTCTGAAGGATTTGAATCCAGTAAAATATTAGCGAGAAAAATGACCCAGATGTATAAGCTTTGCAGTGAACAGCTCTCTCAGCAAGACCACTATGACTTTGGCATGAGAGCTGTGAAGTCTGTACTGGTCATGGCTGGGTAAGAAACCAAAGGGGTCAAGAGTGAAATTCCAAACCATGTAAGCAAAGCATTAAATGGCTAATTCATAGACGGCTCTTAAAGCAACATAGAGAGTGACTCGTAATTTGTTAGCTGCCACTGTCATCATTTTACCTTGACACTCCCAGGCCACAGTCAAATGGGGCATCTCTCCTCATTGCACGGCAGTCCTGGTTGGCCCCACACTGAACCTGAGTCTCTCAACTAGGCTTCGGCCAGCTTTCATTTCCCCTGAGCTCATTGCATACGTTGGGTTTTAGTGTACAAAAGCCTTTACCACCATGAGATAGGATGAGATAGGATAAAGGCACCATTTATTACGTGTATACAGTTAAGTCATACAGTCACCTGAGAAACCCAGAAGAGTTGAGAGAAACTTCAGTTTCCTCATTCTACCCTCAGTCCAGGCTTCTGTCCTTGGCTCGGCCTCTGCCTTTCCAGTATGGTCCAACACTGAGCTGCTTTGTAGTTTCTAGTAAAGCAGCTTTCTAGTTTTCTTCTTTTTAGGCCCCAACTTCTCCCTTTGTAGCCTCTTGAAACCCCTATCTCTGGAACCCTCACTTTATCCAGAGTCTCTGAGGGAATCTACCTTCTCTCCAGTCCTTCTTATAGGCCATGACTCACTGACTCGGGCTCCACACATCCAGGGCCCCTTCTGCCTGGCACCTATATCCCTGGGCTCTGTGCAAATCTCGCTGCCCTTCTGTGTTCTTTCTTTTTTTTTTTTTCTAATTTTTAAATTTTTTTAAAAAGATTTTATTTATTCATTTGAGAGAGAGAGAGAGACAGCCAGCAAGAGAGGGAACACAAGCAGGGGGAGTGGGAGAGGAAGAAGCAGGCTCCTAGCGGAGGAGCCTGATGCGGGGCTCGATCCCAGAATGCCAGGATCACGCCCTGAGTCAAAGGCAGATGCTTAACGACTGAGCCACCCAGGCACCCCATCCTTCTGTGTTCTTTCTTTCAACCTTCCAGATACAGTATTTTTCCCCTTTATAGGATTGCCATGTAAATACCAGGGCTACTAAGGGGTTCAGATACACTTGTACTCCAGGAACACAATCACAGACCAGGGGGCGAGACAGACACTGGAACAGTCATCTAGGACATAGTGCATGGGGGCAACCATAATAGGGCCATGCCCAAAGTTCACTGAAAAGAGCCATAGAGGAATTTTCTGGAGGAGAGAGTAACTGGGCTGGGTTTTGAAGGAGAAATAAGAGGTGTCAAAAGAGCAAAACAGGACTTTCTGGGCTGAGAGAAAAGAAAGTCACAGGGATGTGAATCATTATGGTGTATTCGGGAAACCGTAAATTCAGGGTGAATAAAGTCTGGATTAATGCAGGGAGGTTGAAAAAATACCTTTGTCATTCTCCTCAAGGCCATGTACCCAGTGCCTGATCTGTCCTTGGGCTCTGATGGAGATGGACAGTGGGCATGCAAGGAAAACTGCTCCTCTCCTTCTAGTAGGAATCCACAGGGGCGTGCCTTCCACAGCTTTTTGCAAGTAGATTCCCTCACCTACAGGTTTGGAAAATCACGCTCGGAAGTACTGGGTTCTTGCAGTATCATCTGAAGTATCCCTTTAAATTTAGGTCTTTAAAAAGGGAGAATCCAGACCTAAGTGAAGATGTGGTGTTGATAAGAGCTTTACGAGACTCCAACTTACCAAAATTCCTAACAGATGATGCTCTTCTGTTCAGGTAAGTTTCTAGACGTTACAGAATTAGGCATAGCTGTTATGCAGAGGTAAAGAATAGTCTTCTCTTCGGTTATGTCCGTCTCTAACAAGGTAATAACACCCTCATCTTTTCTGGAGATATTATTGCAGTTTAAAAAATACTGGTTTAAAATAAAGATCCTAAAGTTTAAGCATCAATCATTTCTTTTTTTCACAATATTGGTCACTAGGCTGTGTGTTATGCAAATTAGTTATGCAAATTAGTTACAAGTTCCTGACCTAAGAGAAATTCCTGACCCCAAAAAATCAGACTTGGGGCTTAACATAAATGTGAGGACTTTATCTGTTTCTACTTTTACTACTAAATTTTATGTTTATCCAAGTCATACATGTTTGTAGTTGTAAAATGTATCATAAATTAGTCTCATGAGAAACAGTAGCTCCATGCCCTTTACCAGCTCCCACTTCCTAAACACAATCATTTTTCAATTCTTTTATTTGTTTGTTTGTTTTGTTATTTCCCTCCATATTTTTTAGTACCATGTTTATGCCATTTCTTGATTTTTCGGTTTTAGGTATGCTCTATAGAGTTAGTAAATGGGAGTGAGGATATGCACATGCACCTCTTCCCCTCCAA